>NC_091130.1:144070451-144415451 GCF_040183065.1 Periplaneta americana | reverse complement strand
GTATAACAACACACTGGATTGTTTCGTTTTCCTGGGAAATGCAGAAACGTAAAAGTTACAGGAGTGGCCGCTAGAGTGCATCAAAGTCAGCAGAAGCAAGCTTGCTGTCATACAGTCCTGCACAATCGATTCCGTATCTTGCATGTCATGCAAGGCTCACACCGCGGCAAACTTCTCCAGATTGCTCGAAACAAAATGTTTGTTGCTGTTTTAAGCATCTTTAATACACACTGCAGCAAATAAGTCGTTATTACCAAAGACGGTTGCCGTGAACCTTCAAGTTAAAATTCTAAATAGTCGAGCGTTTTTCTATTCGCACAAATAGCTTCTAGCACCACATTTCATACAAAACTTAGTTTATTTTACTTTAACCCTTTAATTGACAAAGTATCCTATAGGATACAACAGGTTAATAGGCTATATGCTATAATTTTAATAGAATAGAAAAAAAAATTGGTAGGAAAATTAAAATTTCACAATACTATAATATTGTACAACATATAAAATATGGACATTACCATAGTTGTTTTCTTTACGGTCCGATAAGGTTTAATTAACTAGTGTGAGAAATGAAGCTTTGCCAAGTTAAGGGTTAAAAAAAGTTCAATTTGTTACAATATGTATCTGATAACAATTATTTTTGTTTCTGTATACAATTATAATAATTCTATTTTATTAGTCTATAGCAGGCATGTCAATTGAAGGCCACAGGAGCAAGCGCGCGCTTTAGAGCCCAGGAGAGCCTGAGCGCTTTTCAGCGGAAAGGAAAGAGAGAGAGACGAAAGAGGTGGTATATGCCGCTTGGTCGAGCTAATTCAGGGATGGCCAGCACTGATTCAATAGATAGAGGGAAGAGAACTTATTAAAACTGTATCCATGTTAATTTCTAGATTTGCCTGAGAAGTATAAGTGCATTATAAGAATGCAAGTTTTAATTTTAATGTTCATTTTTTACAAGTTTGCTTTTTTATTCAAAAGGAATATATTCTCAACTTATTTTTTTATAGAAAAGTGAAATTTTCAGATATAGGCCTATTTAATTAGTAGCCTTACAGGTACTGAAACAAAGTTTTCGTAAATGTAATATACCGTAAATAAGTATTACTGAAGATAGTGTATTACAAATTTTGAAAGTATTCGCATGGAAAATTAATGTTTGTATGGAAATGAATTAACAAAGCAACTACTGTTATATCATAAGCAAAAGATACGTGCCCATGTGTTGTAAAAATGTCAGCTCTATAGCTTCAGCAGATATCGAGATAATTATTTAATATTTTGATGACAGGAAGTTGCTCACAAATATCACCTTAAAAGCATAATGCGATAAGGGTTTTGTTATGTAATATTAGTTACACTTAAAACAGATATAGCACCTAGGTAACTTTGCTTTGTACTGTAATATTGTTTTGATTAGTTTATTGATTACTTTTGTAAGGCTAAAGATACCATCAATATAAATTCCAACTTATCATGTCATACTCAATCTCTTTCTTTGGAATATCACTTTCTTTATGAATGATGTGTTTCATCCACTTAATACAGTATAATATTACACTACTATGGAATTTAAGTGAATATTCCTTCTTAACTCTCTATTATGTTATTAAGATTAAAAAAAAAACAAGTGCAATATTAAGAAATCAATGTTAGTACTTTTGTTTTACAGACAATATAGATAATATCAAACAGAAAGAAGCCATATAAAAATAACGACATAAAATTTCATGTTCCGTTTGAAGTTTGTGCACCACTGTTTTCTTAATCCAACAGGTTGCTTATTCATATACACAACCCTTCCTCTTTCCATACTTAGCGCTTGCTGCCCGCGCACGACGTCAAGGTTAGAAAAATGCGCTTGCTTTGACATCATTGGACTATAAGCTATACATAGTAAGCCGTAAGTAATGTCAGTAATGTCATGGGGCTATTCTTTGAAATATTCAAACAAAAAATGTTTAATATGATTTGGCAGTTTTT
The DNA here is from genome assembly GCF_040183065.1 of Periplaneta americana. Classification (NCBI taxonomy): domain Eukaryota; kingdom Metazoa; phylum Arthropoda; class Insecta; order Blattodea; family Blattidae; genus Periplaneta; species Periplaneta americana. The sequence goes on along the minus strand of NC_091130.1, from coordinate 144,413,471 downwards.
GCTTCCTTTTTCGGGATAAAATTATTTTATATGAAACATAATGGAGAAAAAATGGGAGTATAAGGGTACAGTACATCAGTTATTCATAGATTTCAAAAAGGCATATGACTCGGTTAAGAGGGAAGTATTATATGATATTCTTATTGAATTTGGTATTCCCAAGAAACTAGTTCGATTAATTAAAATGTGTCTCAGTGAAACGTACAGCAGAGTCCGTATAGGTCAGTTTCTATCTGATGCTTTTCCAATTCACTGCGGGCTAAAGCAGGGAGATGCACTATCACCTTTACTTTTTAACTTCGCTCTAGAATATGCCATTAGGAAAGTTCAGGATAACAGGCAGGGTTTGGAATTGAACGGGTTACATCAGCTTCTTGTCTATGCGGATGACGTGAATATGTTAGGAGAAAATACACAAACGATTAGGGAAAACATGGAAATTTTACTTGAAGCAAGTAGAGCGATCGGTTTGGAAGTAAATCCCGAAAAGACAAAGTATATGATTATGTCTCATGACCAGAATATTGTACGAAATGGAAATATAAAAATTGGAGATTTATCCTTCGAAGAGGTGGAAAAATTCAAATACCTTGGAGCAACAGTAACAAATATAAATGACACTCGGGAGGAAATTAAACGCAGAATAAATATGGGAAATGCGTGTTATTATTCGGTTGAGAAGCTCTTATCATCCAGTCTGCTGTCGAAAAATCTGAAAGTTAGAATTTATAAAACAGTTATATTACCGGTTCTTCTGTATGGTTGTGAAACTTGGACTCTCACTCTGAGAGAGGAATATAGGTTCAGGATGTTTGAGAATAAGGTGCTAAGGAAAATATTTGGGGCTAAGCGGGATGAAGTTACAGGAGAATGGAGAAAGTTACACAACACAGAACTGCACGCATTGTATTCTTCACCTGACATAATTAGGAACATTAAATCCAGACGTTTGAGATGGGCAGGGCATGTAGCACGTATGGGCGAATCCAGAAATGCATATAGAGTGTTAGTTGGGAGACCGGAGGGAAAAAGACCTTTTTAGGGAGGCCGAGACGTAGATGGGAGGATAATATTAAAATGGATTTGAGGGAGGTGGGGTATGATGATAGAGACTGGATTAATCTTGCACAGGATAGGGACCGCTGGCGGGCTTATGTGAGGGCGGCAATGAACCTTCGGGTTCCTTAAAAGCCATTTGTAAGTAAGTAAGAAACATTTCACAGCTTTAATTCCCAACATACTCAATTTAAGAGAGAAATGTACTGTGATAAACGATTAAAAGAATTTTAGGTTTGGCCTTTAACTATGCAGAAATTTGTTCCTAATAAATGTAACACTAAAAAATTCCTTTGCTGAACGAAAAGTTACATTTGTTCGGATTAAATTTCTCATATCTAAAGGACAAAACTAAAATTCTTTCAGTCATTTATTATCATAATACGTCTCGCGCCGTGGCGTCGTGGTCTAAAGCATCCTGCCTAGGACTCGCGTTACGGAATGCGCGCTGGTTCGATTCCCAGTGTATGGGACCGGTGCCCACCCATCATCGTGATGCACTTGGGGAGCTACGATAGGTAGCGAAATCCGGTTGCGAATACCAGCTATAACGGCTGGGAGGATCATCGTGCTAACCACACGATACCTCCATTCTGGTTGGATGATCGTCCACCTTTGCTTCGGCATGTGGCCGTGAGGCCAGCAGCCGGCTGGTCAGTGTAGGCCCTTCATGGGCTGTAGCGCCACGGATAAAATTATCATAATACACTGCTCTCTTACACTGACTGAGCATATTGGGAATTCAAGCTATGAAATGTTTCACGTAAAACAATTTTTATCTCGAAAAGGAAGCAAAATTGCATTAAACGTTATTGTCTGAAATATTTAAAAGAATAACCCTCTGAAATTAATGACATTACTTACGGTATAAATAATATATATTTTTAAGTCTGAGATTGTTATTTCAGGTTTGAAATTATACTGTAACCTAAAATAATAATAAATCAATTGCAAATTATGCATAACTGGTAGTAAGATTGTTAATAACGAATGGATAATAATTGATGGTAAACTGATATAGAAATCCCAATTACCTCAACTCTGAATTCCTTGCTATGGAGCTATGTCAAACACCTTCTTAAACACTACAGGAAACGAATCATACAGTGAGCTGGACAGATGTTTTTAGATTTTGACTGCTGCAAACAAGAAGACATGAAACAACTCTTGGCTGTATCACCCTGCTTGGAACAAACAACACGTTTCATCTGTATAGTGTGTTCATATGTCAAGCTCTAACCTGCTTATCTAGGGCTAATTGGTGGTAGTAAACCTTTTGAATCAGTTTGAGTGAACCTGATACTGTTTTGTTTTATGCAGTGTGGTTTAGCTCTCAGTTTTCGGGTAAATAATTCTTCAGCTTACAAACTAAAGAGACTACACAAAATGGTGCAAGACCGATTTGACTTGACTTTCGGTATTCACTTGTATCCGGATAGCTTAATTCCGTAGGTGTGATCAACTATTATTAAATATTTACAGCTAACTAATAGGCTATTCAGGAAATAGGAAAGAGAAAAATCATAAATTATTGTAGCATATTTACTTACAAATAGCTTTTAAGGAACCCGGAGGTTCATTGCCGCCCTCACATAAGCCCGCCATCGGTCCCTATCCTGAGCAAGTTTAATCCAGTCCCTAGCATCATATCCCACCTCCCTCACATACATTTTTATATCATCTTCTCTTCTACGTCTCGGTCTACGGTATTTTCCCTCTGGCCTCCCAACTAACACTCTATATGCATTTCTGGATTCGCCACACATACTACATATCCTCCCCATCTCAAACGTTAGGATTTAATGTTCCTAATTATGTCAGGTGAAAAATACAATGCGTGCAGTTCTGCGTTGTGCAACTTTCTTCATTCTCCTGTAACTTCATCCCTCTTAGCCCCAAATATTTTCCTGAACACCTTATTTTCAAACACCCTCAGCTTCTGCTACTCTCTCAAAGTGAGAGTCCAAGTTTCATAACCATACAGAACAACCGGTAATATAATTGATTTATAAATCCTAACTTTCAGATTTTTTGACAGCAAACTAGATGACAAAAGCTTCTCAACCGAATAATAAGAGACATTTCCCATATTTATTCTGAGTTTAATTTCCTCCCGAGTGTCATTTATATTTATTACTGTTGCTCCAAGATATTTGAACTTCTCCATCTTTTCAAAGGATAAATTTCCAATTTTTATATTTCCATTTTGTACTATGTTCTGATCACGAGACATAATCATATACTTTGTCTTTTCGGAATTCATTTGCAAACCTACCTCTTTACTTGCTTCAAGTAAAATCCCCGTGTATTCCCTAATAGTTTGTGATTTTCTCATAACATATTGACGTCATCCGCATAGACAAGCAGTTGTTGTAACCCGTTCAATTCCAAACCCTCTCTGTTATCCTGAACTTTCCTAATGGCATGTTCTAGAGCGAAGTTAAAAAGTAAAGGTGATAGTGCATCTCTTGCTTTGGCCCGCAGTGAATTTGAAAAACATCAGACAGAAACTGATCTATACGGACTCTGCTGTACGTTTCACTGAGATACATTTTAATTAACCGAACTAGTTTCTTGGGAATACCAAATTCAATAAAAATATTATATAAAACTTCTCTCTTAACCGATTCCTATGCCGTTTTGAAATATATGTATAACTGATGTACTGTATTCTTATATTCTCATTTATGTCCAATAACTGTCGAATATAAAAGATCTGATCAATAGTCGAACTATTACACCTAAAACCACATTAAAGGTTACCAATAATAAATTATTGTAGCAATAATGAACAATTTAAAAATAAAACACCATTTTGTAAAACACAGCAAAACCTTTATTTTGTATAATTTAATGAAGACACTCTTGCATTCAACGTGTTTTGGACATTTTTGTATAATTTAATGAAGACACTCGTGCATTCAACATGTTTTGGACACATTTGTATAAATTAATGAAGACAGTCTTGCATTCAACGTGTTTTGGACATTTCTGTATAATTTAAAGAAGACACTCGTGCATTCAACGTGTTTTGGATATATTTTTGTAAAATTTAATGAAGATACTCTTGCATTCAACGTGTTTTGGACATTTCTGTATAATTTAAAGAAGACACTCGTGCATTCAACGTGTTTTGGATATTTTTGTAAAATTTAATGAAGACACTCTTGCATTCAACGTGTTTTGGATATTTTTGTAAAATTTAATGAAGACACTCTTGCATTCAACGTGTTTTGGATATTTTTGTAAAATTTAATGAAGACACTCTTGCATTCAACGTGTTTTGAATATTTTTGTAAAATTTAATGAAGACACTCTTGCATTCAACGTGTTTTGGATATTTTTGTAAAATTTAATGAAGACACTCTTGCATTCAACGTGTTTTGGACATTTCTGTATAATTTAAAGAAGACACTCGTGCATTCAACATATTTTGGACATATTTGTATAAATTAATGAAGACACTCTTGCATTCAACGTGTTTTGGACATTTCTGTATAATTTAAAGAAGACACTCGTGCATTCAACGTGTTTTGGATATTTTTGTAAAATTTAATGAAGACACTCTTGCATTCAACGTGTTTTGGATATTTTTGTAAAATTTAATGAAGACACTCGTGCATTCAACATGTTTTGGACATTTTTGTTTGAATTAATAAAGAGACTTTTGCATTCAACGTGTTTTGGACATTTTTGTGTAATTTAATGAAGACACTCGTGCATTCAACGTGTTTTGGAAATTTTTGTAAAATTTGATGAATACGCTAGTGCATTCAACGTGTTTTGAATATTTTTATAAAATTTAATGAAGACACTGGTGCATTGAACATATTTTGGTTATTTTTGTAAAATTTAATGAAGACATTCGTGCATTCAACGTATTTTGGATATTTTTGTATAATTTAATGAAGAATATTATATAATCCACAATTTGAAAGATAGAGAGACTGGGTTTGCAGTAAAAAAACTTCTTTTTCACAGGCATTTGGTTCCTTTATAAACATAAGTATAAGGAAGGTGTTCAATATCTCTTTCGAAGGAGTGTCCTTAAAATTCTTGTAGAACCTGTACTATATTTCAAAACGTCAACTGGATTTAAAAAAAAAATTGACAAATTTAAGATTATTATCACAATACTTATCGGATAAAACAAACCACATCATGAAATGTAAAATAGCTTTTATTTGGCTCAAAATACAATCTTTCACATTCTATAATTTCTAGTCCAATTATTTTGCCACCTTTTTATAGCGACATCAAAAGTTATCCATTTTTACATAATTATGATTAGTAAGTGCAAAATTTAAACAATCCATAGTAACAAAAGACTAACGTAGTTGACAGAAAAAAAAATTTACTATTTTTACACTGTACAATATTATTGCTATAAAATGGACTTTTACTAGAATAGTGACTATGTTTGTGTTTCAAGCAACTCTAAATTCTTGTACGCTTTTGTGCATTCTTTTTCTGAATCCCTCCAAAGTATGACTCAGATGAGAGAATGTTTACAATATTATGAGGTACCTGCAACTTTTACAATGCATTGTCCGATTTCTGACACGATTTGTCCGACCTGGGCTGTCGCTGCGGTTATGGAGTCGATTTTGCATTTTTCTAGAGTCAGCGGGGCCTTAGCTCCAAGGGAAATCATTTTTGCAGAATCTGAAGCAATGGCGGTCGCATACAGTGCGCCTTTGGAAGCAGACGTTTGGCCGAGATTAATGAGACACGAAAACACTCCCAAGATCTGAGAGAAGCATCCAGCACCATCTTGAACAGTGCTGCCGGCGAGCGAAAGCATTTGTTTATTCACGCTGTCGATGTCTGAGAAGATTGCAGAGGCGTTCTTGACCAATCCTTCGACACAGCTGACCATCTTCTTTCCTGTCAAGCAAAAAATAAATAAATAAATAATAATAATAATTAGACTTCGTTGCATTGCCACACGCAGCGTGCAATCAGGTTGCCGATGTACGGTAGTATAGGAGAGGTGAGCGACCGCCCGGTCTCGTAGTATAAGCAGTTCATGTTAAGAGTTGTGACCGGTCCAAATAGATAGAGCAGCTACAGCTAATGTATACCTATGTAAGCACATGTTTCTGCATTACTGTGGTTGGAATAGTCAAAGCTTAACATTTGTTCAGTGCAGACAAGAATTCAATTAAACATACTACAATGAGTGTGTTTCTGTACCAAACAATTGCCCCTGGAATACCCTTACCCCCGCAGCCAGTCTTGACCCGTTGGAAAACGTGGTTGGATGCTGTTAATTATTATGCAGAATATTACGGAAAAATAATGGAGGTAATTTATGCATTGCATAGCACAGACAGTTCCGCTGTTGCAGCTGTAAAATCATTGCTTCTGAACAGCTATTGGAAGATATTCTGTTCATTGATTCTAATTTTAAAATCGTGTACGAAAGCATCACCGTCTTAGAATCGTCTAAACTACAACTCTCAGAAGCTCTTAATATAGTGCATAAAGTATCACAAACCATTATCCAAAATAACAATTCACTAATTTCAGAAAAAGTGAATGTAAGTTGAGAAACGTTATTGCTAAAAATTCTGCCTATTCACAACTTCGTATTATAAATACTATCAGGTCGCGACAAGACGTCTGAAGTTGGTGTACTAAAAAGTAGTGACTTTCCGTTCTTCAAAAATGCACCTATTACATCGTTTGATGTTTATCGTACATTTTCCCAATATAAAAACTGTTTGAGTGACCATCGGAGGAGGTTCACTTTGCAGTCACTCAAAATGTACGTAACTCTTTACTGCAATGCAGATATTCAAGGATGATGTGAGTATATTACATTAAATTTTAAGAGTTAATATATCTCACTACAAAATAATTGTGTATTTACATGTTTAGACATTTCCTACTTCAATGATCATTCATTATATTTCTTGAATGCAGGATACAGGTTGTATTGTAACCGCAGTATACTGTTCAATATTTACATCAGAGGCATAATCCGTTCGTTGCACGTCCCCTTTTCATACAGTCTATACTGCGTGCGTAGTAAACCTTACGATTCTCGTGGTAATTCCACGAAGTCTAATAATAATAATCTATACTAATAAATAGACCGCGGGAGTGCGGGCCCTAATACGGCGATTGCAGTTCACTATGCAGACGGGTATAGAGTATGACGTGAGTCTCTCTCGCCTTTCGCTGTACTGTTCCGTGGATCGAACCCGAAACATTCAGAGTGTATTTAGCTGTCGTACTGAAGAGTTCCGTCTGTGAAATGACACATAATACAGGGACATCATTTCATTTTTACTTCAATTTTTATTGTACCTGAGTTTTTTAATGTACTTCACTCCCACCTCTTCTACTAGTAAACTTCCAACCGTTCACGACACAGAGCCGAGGGCGCGTAAGCAGTACTGAGTTAGTGAGTATAGTATGTTCCAGAAATATGTTCGCGTTTTCCAGTGACGAAATAGCTTTCAATATTGAATCATATTTTCGCACAGGTACTGTCGTCCGTTTGGCTGCGTCGCATCCCGGTTTCTCCCACCTGCTTCTGTTCGTCCCTCTGTAAAGTCTAGTAGCTGGGCTGTCTTAGCTCTTTTCTCAAAACATTCATTTCTGTTAGGAATTGGACGTCTACGTAATATTATACAACTGTTTAAAATAACTGAAATAAAAGGGCCTCGTTAAGTAGTTAACTGTCACGTGATTCCCCCCCCCTTTCTACGACAAAACCACTTGAACGGACAGTAGATAGCATTTCTGAGTAATTTTATCTTTTCAGATCGCGCAGAAGTGAAGGTTGAATTTACAGTACGTAAGGTACTCTTTTATAGAAGAGGTACAGAATTATTTCAACATGAGTTACTCGTACGAAGGACGAAACTGGTAATTGGAATTAGGTACAATAGTCTATAGTGCGATAATAGGCACAAAAGAACTGAAGCCTGTATCGAAGTGAACGGCCACCATTTTCAAAAATGTGTTTAAATATCCATATTATGATTATTTTACAATTTAACTTCATTTCTATATTGTACGCTAATGTGCTGTAACAGTACAATATACTTACTCACTTACTGGCTTTAAGGAACCCGTAGGTTCATTGCCGCCCTCACATAAGCCCGCCATCGGTCCCTATCCTGTGCAAGATTAATCCAGTCTCTACCATCATATCCTACCTCCCTCAAATCCATTTTAATATTATCTTCCCATCTACGTCTCGGCCTCCCCAAAGGTCTTTTTCCCTCCGGCCTCCCAACTAACACTCTATATGCATTTTATGGATTCGCCCATACGTGCTACATGTCCTGCCCATCTCAAACGTCTGGATTTAATGTTCCTAATTATGTCAGGTGAAGTATACAATGCGTGCAGCTCTGCGTTGTGTAACTTTCTCCATTCTCCTGTAACTTCATCCCTCTTAGCCCCAAATATTTTCCTAAGAACGTTATTCTCAAACACCCTTAATCTTTGTTCCTCTCTCAAAGTGAGAGTCCAAGGTTCACAACCATACAGAACAACCGGCAATATAACTGTTTTATAAATTCTAACTTTGAGACTTTTTGACAGAAGACTAGATGACAAAAGCTTCTCAACCGAACAATAAGAGGCATTTCCCATATTTTTTCTGCGTTTAATTTCCTCCCGAGTGTCATTTATATTTGTTACTGTTGCTCCAAGATATTTGAATTTTTCCACCTCTTCGAAGGATAAATCTCCAATTTTTATAGTTCCATTTCGTACAATATTCTGGTCACGAGATATAATCATATACTTAGTCTTTTCGGGATTTACTTCCAACCCTATCGCTCTACTTGCTTCAACAAGAATTTCCGCGTTTTCCCTAATTGTTTGTGGATTTTCTCCTAACATATTCACGTCATCCGCATAGACAAGAAGCTGATGTAACCCGTTCAATTCCAAACCCTGCCTGTTATCCTGAACTTTCCTAATGGCATATTCTAGAGCGAAGTTAAAATATACAATATACAGTGCATAATTAATACGTCCGAATGGATAACTCAATTCGTGAGTAAAAACACTAAGTGTTAATACAGTATTGTATTTTGATTAAACAAAAACCCAATGAAAATTATCAAACTCAAAATTGCGATATTTTCTACTTTACATAAATGGATGAACTACTTTTCTTCCCCCCTATGTCTAGTAAAGTGATTTGTATTTTACGGCACTATCATCGAACTCCAGACTTGGAAGGAGGAGCAAGCGGTGTTTCCGGTTCTAGACCTTAATCCAAAGATATAGCCAGGTTAATATTACAAATGTTAGTAAAAATAAAATGATGTCCCTGTACAATGCCTAAAATAACTCGTTCACGAAGTGCAACACTAAATAATTTAGTGGAACAATTCGGATGCGATATATTTAGGATATTATAGAAAGAGAAAGTGTTGTATGTGTCAAGTGTAATTTCAGATTATTACGAACTAAGAAGTACTATTTTGAAAGACACTGTAATAGTAAAGCACACAAGGAAAATGTTGAACGCAATTCAAACAAGAACCAATCGAGTTCAAATAGTCGGTCACAATTCAATATATAGGCTTATGTGACATGTTGGTACACACAAAGAATCCATTCAGAACTTTGTACAATCCCCACTTCAGATCATTTCTGGAAAAATACACAAATCAACATATTCCAGGAGAAGCAACAATACATAATAGTAATATACGTTACAAGAGCGGTATGTTGACGTTTTCATGGTCCAGGAAAAGATTGAAAAAGCGAAACGTAGTTGAGCTTTTTTAATTTCCGAGAACATGAAAACAAACATACCGCTCGTGTATCGTACATTATTTTGTGCGAAGATCGTTTATTACATACCTGAAAGACGAATTTATAATTAATTGCAATGAAATCTCCATGTTGGTTTCTGTTTAATGACGGCAACTTCGGAAAACCAAAATATCTTTCTTCAACATTGTTGCTATAAAATGTTTTCTGTGTTTACTATACTCCAGCAGGCCGTGATATAAATCTGTCTTTTTTTTCCCCCAGTCTATAAATGCGAACTTAAAACAAACGGTAAGGTTATGTAATGATTTATTTTTCATTTTAATATTTTAACAATATTATTTATTTAACATATTGCAGTAATAACATCCGCATCTGGAATCTTGTTGATTTTTTCACGGCTTCCTTAATGTTACTTGTATCAGGAATGCAATAAGTTTCGTGGAGTAGTAGACTTTACTTAATTTTTGCAAATATTTAAAAACAATAATTAACATTGCAATTTAGGTGAAATTGCAGTGGTAAGTTTCCAATTTATAATTATTACTATGCTAAACGTCTCTTAAAATAATATGTTAAAAGCCTAAAGCAGTAAAATGAATGTCGCGCTTAAGCGGTAAGAAGAGGGAAATTGTTATGTGTGTTACGTTGGGAATACTGAATGTGGTATTTCACACTTACCGCGTATTGGTTCTGTGCGGAAAACAAGCAAATACGCACGATCTCGCACAAACAATAGTTACCAATTTCGTACCAGAATACGATTGCCAAAATTCGAGAAAACGTGAACGATCAGAAAATATATGGGTTTCAGTTGATCAGTCTACAGACGTCAGTGGTAGATATGTGGCAAATGTAGTGGTCGGTATACTTTCCCAGAACTGTGTAGGGAAAATATTTGTGCTAACTTCAGAGAAACTGGAAAAAGTAAACCATGCAACTATTGTCCAAGCTTTTTATAAGGGTGTGCGCCTTTTATGGCCGGAAAGGATTAAATATAATAATGTACTTCTTTTTGTCACTGATGCAGCTCCATATATTATTAAGGCAGCAAAACAACTTAAAGAGCGGTATTCCAACATGGTGCATTTAACTTGTCTGGCGCACAGACTGCAAAATTCCGTCCACATCGCATCAATTACATAAGTACGAAATGTATGATTATTATATGTATGCAATTCATGTACGCAAAACTGTACTTCTGAAGCACGCATAGTGAGTTGCTTACCTCAGAGTTCAGTACAATCGCCACGGAACGCTCCAGTCATACTTAACTTGACGGAAAGGGCCTGCACTCCCACAGTTTACTAATAATAAATCTGTAGCCAAAATTTTTCTGGTAATTTTCGACTTTCCAAAAATAATTAGTGTTAACATGTATAATTAACCATCCTGAAAACGAAAATCGCTTTTTTGAAATTTTTGTTTGTATGTATGTCTGTCTGTCTGTCTGTCTGGATGTTTGCTATCTTTTCACGCGATAATGGCTGAACCGATTTATATGAAAATTGGAATATAAATTAAGTTCGTTGTAACTTAGATTTTAGGCTATATGACATTCAAAATACTTTATTTAAAAAGGGGGTTATAAGGGGGCCTGAATTAAATAAATCGAAATATCTCGCTTATTATTAACTTTCATGAAAAATGTTACATAACAAACGTTTCTTTAAAAGTAATTTCCGATAAGTTTTATCCTATACAAAATTTTGATAGGACTGATATTTAATGAGATATATGAGTTTCAAAATTACAATAACATCGCCATCTAAGGCGTTGTACTGAAATAAAAACAAATGACTTCGTCTATAAGGGGCCTTGGACAACAACAATCGAAACCTATTAAACATAGCCTACATAGAATGTTTCTTTGTTTGTATGAAGTAATATCGGAAGCTAATTAAATTGTTTAATTATTATTTCACCATTGGAAAGTGAGGTTTTTCTAGATGGACATAATTCTACAATGTTATTACAGTAACTTCTGAAACATATAGCAAGTAATATAAAGTATACACATTGAAACTAAATGATGTCAATCTTCATTAAACTATGGTTGCGTGTAATAACAATTAAGAAACATGTTGAAGGAATTGTCATTGCACCAAATGATTGCTCTCTGGACCAAAATGACCGCATTTTAATCATTTAAATACAATTTAAATTAAATAACATATTAAACGATTTATCCTTGTATCAAACACGAATTTTCCCTGGATCAAACGTTCTATTTCAATTACGTAATTACTTTATATTTATTTATAACAGGTGTAGCGGAGCGCACGGGTACGGCTAGTACTAATAATAATAATAATAATAATAATAATAATAATAATAATAATAATAATAATAAAAGGAACAATATTGTTATAAGTGTTATAACTTTTATATCAATGCAGAAGATTCAAAGTGTTATGTAATTCTGAACGTGTTTGGATTAACTTTTAAATTGCTGGTCAATTGTAAAGTGTAGATGACTTTTCCAATGTTGGATTCATCTTCGTCTTTTTGATCACCTTTACTATCCTTAAAAGTCTGTAACAAAATATCTGAAACACACTGTATACGGTTGATTGTAAGAGAAAAGAAGTAATTGAAGAAGGCATTGCAAAGCTTTCTGATTGTGCCACGCTGGTTTAGTGGTAAGAGCGCTAGAATTATAATCCTGTGGACCCGGGTTCGATCCCCGGTGTACCTCCGATTTATAACTTGTGTTGGGTAAACCCGTGGTCCAGACAACACAAAGGTTTTCTCCGGAAACTCCGGTTCCCCTGTGACACCCCACCAAATATCCCATTATCATCTGATCTTAGTATGGGTGTAGCATAGACAAGCCTCCTATGGCGCACCATGGGCAACGACTTTGTCCATAAATTGGTCTACAGAACTGGCTCCACATGAGTGAATGACAAACAGTGAAGTACGTACCTGCCATTAGTTAAAAAAAATGGTTTCTAAATAAATCTTGGAGAGATAAAATTATATACAGTGACACCTCTCCTTACGGACACCCCCAAGATACGGACACTCCTCATACACGGACAGATTTTTATGTCCCAACTGAAATAATATAGAAATAATGATAAATTTAACTCTCGTTTACGGACACTCTCAGACACGGACACGGACAGCTGTTTCACAGTCCTAAAGCTTGATTTACCTCCTGACTGCGGACAGAAGTTGGATTTCAAGACCTAATGTGTTACAAAAATATAAAATTTAGTTTTGAGAACTGTACAGAAATTCCTCAACATGAAAGAAGACAACAAGGGTCTCGTAGGCTATCACTAGCCCAGCCGGCTACCCTTGTTAGCTGGAAGCGGGTGGATAAACAAAGTCATAAAATTTAACCTGTCTGATGGATCCAAGCTTTTCGCGATCGTGAAATTGTATCCGACCCATGATAGGGTTGTAGGATTATTCTCTTCACTTCAATCAGTTGTTCTGTTTCAGAGACATTGCACCTGAACGTAAAGGTTAAATTACAGTGCTGCATAACCGCAGACCTAGAATAAAATTGCATGGCACAGTACTGTATTTTCCTTTTTCGGTCTTATCTACTGTAGTTTAAAGTTGCAAAGAATTTACTGTAGTACTGTATACTGTATATTTAGAATTAAACTACAGTAATACATTTCATTTAAAGGGATACATAATGCATATTATAAATTTACTGTTAGATTGGGGAGCCTCCCTCCCAATAAAGGACACCTTCCAGATGCGGACAGATTGTTACGTCCCTTCGATATCCGTAAATGAGAGGTTTCACTGTATTTGAAAATATATGTGGTGCATGAAATTATAGATAAAATAAACAATATACCAGATATTATTTGTAAGTGAAGTGAATGGAATAAAACTTAAGTTACATAGTGAAATTTCATTTGCTAAAATCCATAAAATCCACATTTTACTAACATCCAAACCGTTCATTTCACATACCCCTTGAAGGAGCTATCATAGCTTGTTTCCTCTCGTTGTTAAAACATACTGTTCTTTCAAATGTTTTGATAATGTAACACAAATAAATGTGTTTACTAGTCAATGAAACAAACAAAACTGATAAGAATTTTGTTGTGCGCGCAATGGTCGCACGTTTAAGTCTAATTTATTTGGGCAAAACTCCCATCCAGATAGAATGTGTTTACAGATTACTCAAAAATAAATAGCAACATTTATTGTCGGCCGACATTACGTGACGCTCTTGGAAATGATTTTAATTGTACAAATGCAGTTCTGAGAATTTTATCAAATACAGGTTTGGATAAGGTGATTTAGTTTTTTATTGATCCGTTTTACTTATCCTCCGGATCCTTTACATCCGGAGGTTGCATTTGTTGTTTTATATTTGATTTTACATTGTTGACATTTCGGACTTTATACATCCGAATATTTTATAAAATTTTATGGTTTTAAAATATGATTGACAAGTTATCTCTGGTGGCCTTAGTTTTAGTGTTTTATTTGTTCGTCTTGAATACCACCTAGTGTGGTAGAATTGCTCACTTTTATGATTCTGTAGAAATCACCTTATGTATACTGCATTTGTGTGCCTCGTTTTATCGTGACAACGCTTTTTAGTTCTTTTAGCACTCTGATTATTATATTATTTATGTATTTGTTATATTAAGAGTTTTAGATAAAGGCGCAAATAGCCATAGTAGCTGACGCGCCCTTCTTAAACCCTACTATTAACATTTATTGTGTTCCCAAACGGATCACCCTGTATATAATTATTTGTTTTATACAGGTTACGACATGTTTACGTCTCCTTATGTAATTTCATTCTACAATATTTTCATAATTTAAGTAATGTAGCATTTGTTTATTTCATTGATATTGAAGTAGTTTTGGCCAGCAATTGTTTGACATATTTTAATTTATACAAAATCTATGTAGGCCTAATATAAATATTTAATGATGGGCGTTAAAATTTCTGATCAATTTTGAAATTGCACCTAGTCTCTCCGGGCGCTCCTGATCCGGAGTTGCGCTCGGGCGTAGGTTCGATCACCGCTTAGACTGATTAGTCCTACCTAGTTATGTGATGGTGAATATAGGTTAAATAGGGTCCGTCTTCTTACTTATCAAGTAATGTGTAATGTAAATTATTAACTATGTCACATTTGTTGATTGGATTAACGTTTTCGGCAATTATTTGCCATCATCAGATCAACTTGAGTGTCATATTATACATACTGAATACTGATTACGGAAATTAAGTGGAATAAATAATATTCAGACAAGCAAACATGGTTCCTACTTGACTAGACAGAAGTTACATTATAATTCTACGAGAAAATTTAATAATATGTGTAACTATTGCATGTTATAATTTTATCTGCGTCTAATATGAACATTATGTAAATAGTTGAGTCAGTGCATTACTAATTACAATGTAAGATCTATTTGGTCAAGTAGAAACCATGTTTGCTTGTCTGAATATTATTTTATTCCACTTAATTTCAGTAAGCAGTATTCAGTATGTATAATATGACACTCAAGTTGATCTGATGATGGCAAATAATTGCCGAAAACGTTAATCCAATCAATAACTGTGACATAATTAATAATTAAGACTACACATTACTTGATAAGCAAGAAGACGGACCCATTTAACCTATATTCACCTAATTTAATTGCTTATCGGTCTAAACCTCTTTCAAAATGAAAAAAACTACCTAGTTATGTTTTTCCGATGTTGTCCCCAATCGTAAGATAAATGTCAGGTAATCTATGGCGAATCACCGGCCACATCTCGCCAAATACCATCTCACTATCACCAATCCCATCTGCATTAAATAACCTAGTAGACGATGCATCGTCGTTAAATAACCAAGTAAAAAAATAGAGCGGGACTATTAAATTTTGTGAACTCGATCCCCGGAGAGAACTGAAATGGTTATGTTATATTTTATTTAACGACGCTCGCAACTGAAGAGGTTATATCAGCGTCGCCGGATGTGCCGGAATTTTGTCCCGCAGGAGTTCTTTTACATGCCAGTAAATCTACTGACATGAGCCTGTCGCATATAAGCACACTTAAATGCCATCGACCTGGCCCGGGATCGAACCCGCAACCTTGGGCATAGAAGGCCAGCGCTATACCAACTTGCCAACCAGGTCGACTGAAATGGTACTAATGATGAACGAAGTACGAGGGTGGGAGATTTTTCTGGAATTTTCAGATTATCTGGACTTTGCAAATGTTATATACTAACATTCTCCATTCCACATATCTCATGATCTTACACCATTTCAAATCATAATATAATGAGGTACAGTATATGGTAGAGACAAGTTTCCAGATTATAATATATTGTGCAGTGTTAGAAAAAATGTTTTATGCTCGACCATGCCGAAATGTAGTAATTATACACCTGGTAGCAGCCCTTTAATGTACCTCATTGAAGTACACCAATTCATTAAAGCTCAGGTGTTCCACCAATCAGGAAATACCATTCTAGCAATATGAAAGCGCAAGTATCGATTATTCTCGGATATCACAACATTGAAACGTCACGAAGGTTGGAAATCCAATACTGTCGCAGAAGTTTATGTTGAAGAATCGATCCGAAATAAGATTGAAATCTCAAATACAATATTAAACTCAGTCGAAAAAAACAACACACAAATTGACATCAATTCACCGTCACCTTCCAGCCTTTCACAAAGCACATTCCCGCAAATTCATTTCACCAATTGCACAATAAATCACCTACATTTGAAATAAAGTCAGTTCTGTTACTATAATAATTAGCGTTAATTGTAAATAATATTCAAATAAATTCAATTTGTCATCTCGTTTTTGAATGTCTAATTCAATTTCAAGGTTATATCAAGATTAATGTTTATTTTACTCTCTAGATTATATCAAGGTCAATGTCGACATTTGTTTCTCTGCGTCTGCGCACATCTCACAATTTACGAGGTATTGCACAAGGTCAGTTCCGCTCCTCAATCACATAAGAATAACATGAATACTTATGAATAATTTCAAGTTAGAAATATGGTCGAGCATAAAGAGTCGTATGAACCTTGACTATAATGGTAGTAATTAAGATGCTCGTATGAAAATTATGAAAGTCGCTTGCGCTCGTTTCATAAACATACTCGCGTCTTAATTACTACCATTAAAGGCTCGTTGCATAATGTACTATTGTCACAGATATACTTTATGAGTTCCAGAAACGAGGCATTGCTCATGATCAGACATACAACAAAACAAAACTATTTTTATTTCCTCAACTATTCCTTCTTTTGTAAACCAGATCGCTCGTCCTTCGATCCTGCGGACTGTCTTCTTTCTGGGACAAAGTATCTGTGGGACAAAACTCTGTTCTAAAAACTATACATACATACATACATACATACATACATACATACATACATACATACATACATACATACATACATACATACATACATACATACATACATATACATACACCTCCTCATCCGTACCCCGTACACGCACACATACACATAAACAGACACCTATTTTGTAGGAAAGATATACAGGGTGTTTCCGAGTTAGTGTTACAAACTTTCAGGGATGATGGTGAAGGGCACATGTATCAATTTGATATAAGGAACCCTGGTCCGGAAATGACTGAGTCGAAAGTTACAAGCAAAAATAGTTCTGTGGAAATGAAATAATTTTATTCCTCTGTACACCTTATTTATGTGTATTTATCTGTACATCTTACACATGCTGTATTCATCTGACGTTGTTTACGTTGTCTACTTACAGTATTCCATTCAGTGCGCTGTCTGAGGGGTGGGGACAGGGAACTACACTATGTATTAACATTCTATGTATTTTAGCTTAATTCTGCTACACAGTTTATTTCAGTGTTTAATTAATAGTTCATAGTATTTTGTTGTTTAATTCGTAAATAACTGTTGTATACATGTAACTCTCACCTAAATCAAATTGTTGAATTCTTTTAAGTTCATGCATATGTATATACTCTTTTTGCTGGTTGAGTGGAAGAGAAGGCCTTACGGCCTTAACTCTGCCAGCTAAAATAAATTATTATTATTATTATTATTATTATTATTATTATTATTATTATTATTATTATAAAGCAATGCAGATAGCGTAATGTGTAACGGACATGGTCGGTCCTGATATGCACGTCTGTAGACAGCAGTGTATGTGTACAAGTTGCAGTGTCCAGTCGATCAGTCCTAGTGAAATGGAGGAGTACACGAGAGCGGAATATGCAGACCTGATTTTCGAATACGGATGAGCCAATGGGAACAGTAGACAAGCTCACGGATTGTATCGGGACAAGTACCCACGTAGGAGACATCCGGCCCATACCATCCTTCCACGACTGTTCCAAAGGGCACGTGGTGCGAAGTTACAATTCCATTTCCACGCAACTATAGGCTAATTCACACGGGGATAGTTTACAGGAGTCAAGTGCTTGGAGCAAGTCGACTTTCCTTCAACTTTCCCCGTGTGATATGGTCGAGACAGTCAAGTTGTGACTTGGCGGTCAAGCAGAATTTGAGTTGACGACCCGTCAACTTTTGTGTCCACTTTCCCGTCACGTGACCAACTTGACTTCACCACTTCCCGCTTGTGAATGCGAACTTGTAGCAACTTGGCAAGTAGAAAGTTTGTAGTTTTAGGCCTATTCGAAGTAAATTAATAATTATTAATAATGAGCGCCACTAAGTGGAATTCCAACGATATCATAAAGTTTTTGGATTTGTATGAGAAGTATGAACTTGTATGGAATATACGTGACAAAGAATACCTCAATAAAAACAAGAGGGAATTATTATTCCAGAAACTAGTCAGTGAACTCACGGAACAAGGTTTCGAAAACATAGACGTAGAAGTGGTTCGAAAAAGTTAAAAACCCTTAAAACAGGACTCATTCTGAGACGTTTCCTGTATTCTGCAGGATCTTCTTCAGCTAATTCTTTCAACAAGGTATTAGATGCACCGTGAATAATTCTTCTACGAATCCACTTCTTAACCTATGTTCTCTTGCCCTTTTTTTCAAGAATATTTTGTAATTCATACAATAACAAGGCGCCAATTAGCTGCACACATGCTTGAATATATGCTGGTGGCATCTTCTTTTCACCAAACTAAAAATGCCAGTTCACTATTGATTTTTATTAACTATAACAGAATACAAGAATTCAAACATCACTACGAATACAACATTCAGCTCGCGCTTTTTTTCAAGCATGGCTTCAAGTTTAATATCTCCGTGTGATCACAAATACTGGGTGTTCAGTTCAAAATGTGTCATGGCTCGCTGTATGTCGTCATGTGGCTATCCGATGAGCCTAGAGAATTCAATCTTCCTACACTTCCGCAAAGGCGTATTACCTAAATGCGAGAGAAGTTGCCTAGCAAGTACGGCGTTCATTCTGAAGATTACTTACCGATACGTACGGTAACGCCAGTAGTGGCAAGAATGTGAACTGTTTGGAAACGCGTACTGAAGTGAGTTTTTTTTCTTACTGTCGGGATATGGGGAGAGGGTTAAGACGTTTACTTACGTATTTGTTGACATTAACTTGGACGGTCAACATGGACACGGAGCATTTGATTTGTATTGTGGAATGTTGCCGTACGCAATCGATAATAACAAATATCTTGCGTACGACTTGCCCGCGCAAAACACAGTTCGAAAGAGGTTATGGTAGCACACAGACTTTACAGACCGCCATCTGTTGCTACGACATACAAGTTATACCGTACATGTTCTCAAGTTCAGATTGAACGCCTTGATTAATAGGCAACTTCTCTGACATAAAAGCTGAAACTCGCTTCAAATCGCTGACTCACAACAGTGACGTCATGACACACTTTGAAATGAACACCCAGTATAACATCGAGTTTAGAGGCTTCAAGCACTTGACTCCTGTAAACTATCCCCGTGTGACTCGGGTTTATATTTGATTATAAATTTCGACTCAGTCATTTCCGGACCAGGGTTCATTATCTCATATTGATACTTGTGTCCTTTGCCATAATCCCTGAAAGTTTGTAACACCACTCCGGAAACACCCTGTATGTAAAGGAGAAATACTTTACCTGCATCACTTGTAATACTTTGTGCCTTTTCTTTCTCCCCGACCACGCAAAGCAAGCTGTTATTCCCAAATTGAACAGAGTTGTCCACTACTTGTTTTATCTTGTCTTCCACTTTCTTCAAAAGTTGGCCAAGAATTCCAGTAGAATTTATAACTTTTTCATTAGCCTGCGAGATTATGTTTTGGAATATATTCTCAACGTTCTTTACAGCGTCTTGCGCACCAGTGAACAACGGTCCAAATATAGGAATGTCAGCAATATCCCTTTTCTCAACTGCAACAGGCTGCACGATCTGAAAAATTATTGTAAAAAATATTATTGTACCAGTAATCGCTTCACACTGGCAAAAACATTTTGGGCTGTATTGGATAATGGTAGTGTTGTGGCCAGTGGCGGTTTCTGGGGAGAGGGAAGGGAGGAACGTCCTCCATACATTTTTCTACTTTTGAAAGTAAATACCAAATGAAATATATGCTTTGAAATTCGAGGAAGATTCGATAATTTTTAAGTTCACAGCTATAAGAAAACCTCGGTTGATCGAGTTTTAAACGACGCGCGCTCATGTGCTGTAGAAAACTATGAGAAAGATGCGAGATTGTCTGTGTGGAGGAAAGGCACTCCATTCCTCCTCTACTGCAGTTAACACACATAGACAACAGCGCACTAGCGGTCAGAGAAAGAAGCAGAGTTTTAAAGCAAGTAAATGAACGGAGAGGGAGGAGATCCTCCTCTGAATCAGTCATGGGCGGGAAATAGAAACCAACTGGTCGTGCAACAAACTCGCTACCGCTGCCATCTAACGATGCTGCATTCAACCAGACTATAACACATCTAGGAGGAGGCACAATAAAAAGTTTTAACGTAAAGTTATGAAAGACACCACATAAACTTTTTTAAATAATAAATCAAAATATATAATTCATTGCATTTTATATAAGCTATTACTCATGTTTTGAAACTTTCGAGGGTATCTGAAAGTTGAAGTCAGATTTATATAAAACAAAGAGGAAGTAGTTCTACGTTAGTATCGCAGATATTTTTGGTCCCTGAAATTCACTTCCATTCATTATCTAGTAGATAGGACAACAGCCAAGTTGTCAGTTTTATACAAGTATATTTGAAATTGAAAGTACTCCAAACTACAATATTTTAACACAACAAAATAATCGGCCACCTGCAGCCTTGAGCAGTAATGGTAGTATGACTTTACAAGATCTGACACTCTTCAAAAGCATGTGATACTGAACTTGTAAAATGTACATGTGGCAACACAGACCATGTGAGTGGGTGCAGTGTTCTCGCTTTCCTAACAGATTATTTCTCATTCCCACTTCCGTAAAACGGTTCTGGTTATATGTTAGTAGCTAGTCTCTACCAACACGTTTGATGCTGTAGTGTGCGCTAAAAATGCTGTGAATTTCCTTGTAATTGTTAATTTTTGCATTTATCCATCAATGAATGGAAGTAATTTGTAGCATGTATCTCTCAAGGTGTCATTTTGCGCTGTTAAATTCTTTCCTCCTCTTAAGAAATATCATGAGCCGCCACTGGTTGTGGCCCACTCTTAGATTCTGGCCTTGGCTCGCCATGCTGTACAGCACTGGAAACGTGTTTCAAAGTAAACCACCCTTTTAACTCTATTAGGCACTTCGATATGTTCTCCGTGTACATTCCCTAAAACATGTTTGTTCGTACGGTGACGTCATCCAAGACCACTATGTCACGTAAGTGATAGAACCGCTTCGGAGATTTTGTAAAATTTTACACGAGAAACAAACACTAATTTTGACAACTTCTTTTCTATAAACAGTTTCCTTACTTTGGCACCATAAAGTACGACATAGACAAACATAAACTGGAAATATGAATCTGCTAGCTGTCTGATTTTTGGCGGGAGCACAGTATTTTATTTGGATGTAGCTGGCTTTGATCCCACCATTGTGGATTTAGCTGTTTTTGAAATGATGGAATGCAATTATGCACAAAATGTCAAACTATTATACTTTATAACTGCCTAAGAAAAATGTGGATGTAGCTGACATTTAATCTCATAAATAATAAATAAAAGCAAAATGAATATATATATTTTTTTTAC
Organism: Periplaneta americana; assembly: GCF_040183065.1. Lineage (NCBI taxonomy): Eukaryota > Metazoa > Arthropoda > Insecta > Blattodea > Blattidae > Periplaneta > Periplaneta americana. The sequence continues at coordinate 144,391,500 of NC_091130.1, read as the reverse complement.
TTTGTAAAAATTTCCTCATCCCTGAATTTGTGATGTTCCTGCAATTTCCTTCAATTCACTGTAACTTATTGCCACTGTGAAATGTACACCGACCAGTAGACGTGAGGGATTTCTGCACCACTAGAAAGAACTATGTATCAACATTACAACCATGTGAAAAAATGAATTTGTGAAAAAATGTGATTTGTGATGTTTCTGCAATTTACTGTAATTTATTGCCACTGTGAAATGTACACCGAGTAGTAGACGTGAGGGATTTCTGCACCACTTGAAACGCCTGTGTATGTAAAATACAAGTATGTGAAAAAGTGAATTTGAGAAAAAATGTGACTTGTTGTGTTTCTGCAATTAACTGTAATTTATTGTCATTGTGAAATGTACACCCAGCAGTAGACGTGAGGGATTTCTGCACCACTAGAAAGGCCTATGTATGAACATTATAACCATGTGAAAAACTGAATTTGAGAAACACGTGACTTGTGGTGTTTCTGCAATTGACTGTAATTTAATGTCACTGTGAAATGTACACCGAGCATGAGGGATTTCTGCAACACTTGAAAGGCCTACGTATGAACATTACAACCATGTGAAAAAATGAATTTGAGAAAAAATGCGACTTGTGGTGTTTCTGCAATTTACTGTAATTTAATGTCACTGTGAAATGTACACCGAGCAATAGTCATGACGGATTTCTGGACCACTAGAAAGGCCTATGTATGATATTACAACGATGTGAAAAAGTGAATATGAGAAAAAATGTGACTTGTTGTGTTTCTGCAATTTACTGTAATTTATTGCCACTGTGAAATGTACACCGAGCAATAGTCATGACGGATTTCTGCACCACTAGAAAGGCCTATGTATGAACATTACAATAATGTGAAAAACTGAATTTGAGAAAAAATGCGACTTGTGGTTTTTCTGCAATTGATTGTAATTTAATGCCACTGTGAAATGTATACCGAGCATGAGGGATTTCTGCAACACTAGAAAGGCCTATGTATGAACATTACAACCATGTGAAAAACTGAATTTGAGAAAAAATGTGACTTGTGGTGTTTCTGCAATTTACTGTAACTTATTGCCACTGTGAAATGTACACCGAGCATGAGGGATTTCTGCAACACTAGAAAGGCCTATGTATGAACATTACAATCATGTGAAAAACTGAATTTGAGAAAAAATGTGACTTGTGGTGTTTCTGCAATTGACTGTAATTTAATGCCACTGTGAAATGTATACCGAGCAATAGTCATGAGGGATTTCTGCAACACTAGAAAGGCCTGTGTATGAACATTACAATCATGTGAAAAACTGAATTTGAGAAAAAATGTGACTTGTGGTGTTTCTGCAATTTACTGTAACTTATTGCCACTGTGAAATGTATACCGAGCATGAGGGATTTCTGCAACACTAGAAAGGCCTATGTATGAACATTACAATCATGTGAAAAACTGAATTAAAAAAAATGCGACTTGTGGTGTTTCTGCAATTTACTGTACCTTATTGCCACTGTGAAATGTACACCGAGCATGAGGGATTTCTGCAACACTAGAAAGGCCTGTGTATGAACATTACAATCATGTGAAAAACTGAATTTGAGAAAAAATGCGACTTGTGGTGTTTCTGCAATTTACTGTAACTTATTGCCACTGTGAAATGTATACCGAGCATGAGGAATTTCTGCAACACTAGAAAGGCCTATGTATGAACATTACAATAATGTGAAAAACTGAATTTGAGAAAAAATGTGACTTGTGGTGTTTCTGCAATTGACTGTAATTTAATGCCACTGTGAAATGTATACCGAGCAATAGTCATGAGGGATTTCTGCAACACTAGAAAGGCCTGTGTATGAACATTACAATCATGTGAAAAACTGAATTTGAGAAAAAATGTGACTTGTGGTGTTTCTGCAATTTACTGTAACTTATTGCCACTGTGAAATGTATACCGAGCATGAGGGATTTCTGCAACACTAGAAAGGCCTATGTATGAACATTACAATCATGTGAAAAACTGAATTTGAGAAAAAATGCGACTTGTGGTGTTTCTGCAATTTACTGTAATTTAATGTCACTGTGAAATGTACACCGAGCAATAGTCATGACGGATTTCTGGACCACTAGAAAGGCCTATGTATGATATTACAACGATGTGAAAAAGTGAATATGAGAAAAAATGTGACTTGTTGTGTTTCTGCAATTTACTGTAATTTATTGCCATTGTGAAAAGTACACCGAGCAATAGTCATGACGGATTTCTGCACCACTAGAAAGGCCTATGTATGAATATTACAACCATGTAAAAAACTGAATTTGAGAAACATGCGACTTGTGGTGTTTCTGCAATTGACTGTAATTTAATGCAACTGTGAAATGTACACCGAGCATGAGGGATTTCTGCAACACTTGAAAGGCCTACGTATGAACATTACAACCATGTGAAAAAATGAATTTGAGAAAAAATGCGACTTGTGGTGTTTCTGCAATTTACTGTAACTTATTGCCACTGTGAAATGTACACTGAGCAATAGTCATGAGGGATTTGTGCAACAATAGAAAGGCCTATGTATGAACATTACAACGATGTGAAAAAGTGAATTTGAGAACAAAATGTGACTTGTGGTGTTTCTGCAATTTACTGTAACTTATTGCCACTGTGAAATGTACACTGAGCAATAGTCATGAGGGATTTCTGCAACACTAGAAAGGCCTATATATGAACATTACAACCATGTGAAAAAGTGAATTTGAAAAAAAGTGTGACTTGTAGTGTTTCTGTTATTCACGATTCAATTATACAATTGACTCAGCAATAAGTAATTATTTTTATAGAATTAAAAGTAATTTTTTGGAGGATAGCTCGTGACAAAGAATCCAACGGTTAGCATCCCCTTTTCCCCACCACCCTTGACGATGAGGGTTGATGTGTAACCGCGAAAATCTCGCATTACATTGGGAGTTTCTAAATTTCTTTACTAGCTGAATGTGTAAATCTCTTACCTGTACAACGCAGAGTACGACTGCTAGAAAAATGAATTTAGAAGCCATGATGGTGAAAATCTTCACGAGGTTAGACGTAAAGTGTTACTGAAGATCTACCAAATACCGTAGCTAAATTATATATATAGTAGGGCCGGGCGTCAAAGGATTCAAAGCTGAATAAATAGTGATAACTTTACGTCATTAATCCAAAACACATGCCAGTGTGTAAATTAACGCTCCGGTACATTGTTCAATGGTAAGAGGGCAAAATATAATCGCTTCTGTGTTTATGCATGCTCCGAATACAACGCATTTATATCCTTGACCGCGTTCAAATATTGTAATGAAATATGGTCGTATGAACTTGAAATAGAACAAAGGTTACTTCGGATATACTCCACGAAGGTGACGGTTACAGCAGGAAAAAAAATAACTTCCACAACCTTGGTTGGAAACCATTTCCTTCTTGTCATTAGGTAATTATTATTACATTAATTAACAGAAAAGATTTACTAGACACATTGGATGTATTAATTGATAATAAATTATATTTTAACAAATATAATGAATACATATACAGGGAACAAAAATAACTTCCACATCCTTGGTTTCAAACCATTTCCTTCTTGTCATTAGATAATTATTGTTACATTAATTTCAGAAAAGTTTTATTAGACACATTGGTGTATTATCGATAATATATTATATTTTAACAGCTATAATAAATATGTATACAAGGTGAACCGTAAGTTATGTCCTTAATTTCAGAGGATTATTCTTTGAGATATTTCAAACAAAACAGTTTAATACAATTTTGTTCGTTTTTGCTTCCTTTGCGAATAAAAACTGTTTTATATGACACATTTCATAACGTGTTTTGGGAAAGCCATTGATTTAATTCCCAAAATGCTCAGTCAACTTATGAGAGCAATATATTATGATAATAAATTATAGAAAGAATTTTAGGGTTGTCTTTTAAATGTGCTGAAATTTGATCTGAACAAATGTAACTTTTCGTTCTACAAAGGAATTTTAAAATGCTTAGGAAAATTGGCTAATGCCACAACTCTGGACGAGGAGCAACAGGGGTTCGTTTTCCAACAAGGAGGAGTCCCTCCAAATTGGTATACGGAGGTCGGAAGGTACCTAAGTCAATACCCATCAGGTTGACGGCTTGGTTCGTGCAACGAACTCAGATAGCACTATCTGCACATGGCCACCCAGTTCACCGGATTTCACAGTGTGCGATTTTTTCTGTGGGGTTTTGTTAAGGACAATGTTTACATACCTCAACTTCCAGCGAAGTTGGCCGAATTGAGAAGACGCATTAACACAGCAATCAGGAACGTCACACAAGACATGTTTAAGAGGGTTTAGCAAGAATGGCATCACCGCCTGGACGTCTGCCGCATTACAAGTGGGGCTCACATCGAGTGCAATTAAGGTCAGTATATAGCTTCAAACTTCCTTCTTTCATTTATGTCAAATATTGGTGAAAATATAGCCTTCTGAAATCGTCCAATACTTTGTAACCACGATACAGACTTCGCGCAAAATTTATTAAATTTGAAATGTATTAATTCTTCTTTTAGGGTGGGTGAAAGGCTGGGCAGAAAAATTTTAGTTTGGGCGGGTGTCCTCTCTCGCCCAATCCTAGCGCCGTCACTAACAATGCGTGGACTAAAAAAGCAATTTGTTGGCGCATTGGAAGAATATAAGTGCTTCAAAACATTTACTTAATTACTGGCTTTTAAGGAACCCGGAGGTTCATTGCTGCCCTCACATAAGCCCGCCATCGGTCGCTATCCTGAGCAAGATTAATCCATTCTCCACCATCATAACCCACCTCCTCAAATCCATGTTAATATTATCTTCCCATCTACGTCTCGGCCTCCCCAAAAGTCTTTTTCCCTTCGGTCTCCCAACTAACACTCTATATGCATTTCTGGATTCGTCCATACGTGCTACATGCATGACCATCTCAAATGTCTGGATTTAAAGTTCCTAATTATGTCAGGTGAAGAATACAATGAGTGCAGTTCTGCGTTGTGTAACTTTCTCCATTCTCCTGTAACTTCATCCCTCTTAGCCCCAAATATTTTCATAAACACCTTATTCTCAAACATCCTTAACCTGTGTTCCTCTCTCAAAGTGAGAGTCCAAGTTTCACAACCATACAGAACAACCGGTAATATAACTGTTTTATAAATTCTAACTTTCAATTTTTTCGACAGCAGACTGGATGATAAAAGCTTCTCAACCGAATAATAACAGGCATTTCCCATATTTAATCTGTGTTTAATTTCCTCCCGAGTATCATTTATATTTGTTACTGTTGCTCCCAGATATTTGAACTTCTCCACCACTTCAAAACATAAATTTCCAATTTTTATATTTCCATTTCGTACAATATTCTGGTCACGAGACATAATCATATACTTTGTCTTTTCGGGATTTACTTCCAAACCTATCTCTTTACTTGCTTCCAGTAAAATTCCCGTGTTTTCCCTAATCGTTTGTGGATTTTTTCCTAACATATTCACGTCATCCGCATAGACAGATTTCTTTCTATAGGGTTTCATAAAGGAAAATGTTTATATAACTCCACTTCCAAAGACGTTGGCCGAATTGAGAAGACGCATTAACACAGCAATCAGGAACATTACACAATACATGTTTAAGAAGGTTTAGCAAGAAAGGCATCACCGCCTGGACGTCTGCCGCATTACTAGTGGGGCTCACATCGAGTGCATCTAAGGTTCAAACTTCCTTCTTTCATTTATGTTAAATATTGGTGAAAATATAGCCTTCTGAAATCGTCTAATACTTTGTAACCACGATACAGACTTTGCGCAAAATTTATTAAATTTGAAATGAATTAATTCTTCTTTTAGGGTGGGTGAGAGGCTGGGCAGAAAAATTTTAGTTTGGGCGGGTGTCCTCTCTCCCACTCCTAGGGCCGTCACTAACAATGCGTAGACTAATAAAGGAATTTGTGCGAGATCGTGCGTATTTGCTTGGTTTCCGCACAAAACCAATCCGCGGTAAGTCTAAAATTCCACATTCAGTATTCCCAACCTAACACACATAACAATTTCCCTCTTCTTACCGCTTAAGTGACATATTGATTTTACTGCTTTAGGCTTTTAACATATCATTTTTAGAGACGTTCAATATAGTAATAATTTTCCTTCTCCAGTTACGCAAATAGGTTAAGCCGTGAGAAAGAGAGCAAGAGAACTCATATAAAGAACTAGGGCAGCGCGAGCAAGATATAACCACAACCATGGACTTCAAGAAGCTGGAGGCAGCGTTGGAGGTATTTAAAATAGGACCCGCGCGGAAATATGACATTGTGTGAAAGATTGCGATTGGCATGGTGTTAGTCCACGTCGCTGGCTTGTACGGTCTTTAATATAGTAATAATTATAAATTGGAAACTTACCACTGAAATTTCACCTAAATTGCACTGTTAATTATTGTTTTTAAATATTTGCAAAAATTAAGTAAACTATACAACTCCACTAAAGTTACTGCATTCGTGATGCAAGTAACATTAAGGAAGCCGTGAAAAAATCAACAAGATTGCAGAGACTGGGGGGAAAAAAAGACAGACGTATATCACGGCCTCCTGGAGTATAGTAAATACAGAAAACATTTTAAAGCAACAATGTTGAAGATAGATATTTTTGTTTTGCAAATTTGCCGCCATTGAACAGAAACCAAGATGGAGATTTCATTGCAACTAATTAGAAATTCGTCTTTCAGGTATGTAATAAACGATCTTCGCACAAAATAATATACGATAATAATATAATATACGGTATTTTTTTCTTTGAATTCTCGGAAATTAAAAAGCTCAACTACGTTTCGCTTTTTCAAACTTTTCCTCGAACATGAAAACTTCAACATACCGCTCTTGTAACGCATATTACTATTTATGACGCTTGGGAAGAACATAAGTGCTTTGAAACATTTACTTACTTACTTACTTACTTACTTACTTACTTACTTACTTACTTACGGCTTTTAAGGAACCCGGAGGTTCATTGCCGTCCTCACATAAACCCGGCATCAGTCCATACACTGAGTAAGATTAATTCAGTCTCTACCATCACATCCCATCTCCCTCAAATCCATTTTAATATTATCTTCCCATCTACGTCTCAGTCTCCGCTAAGGTCTTCATCCCTCCGGCCTCCCAACTAACACTCTATATGCATTTCTGCATTCGCCCATACGTGCTACATGCATGACCATCTCAAATGTCTGGATTTAATGTTCCTAATTATATCAGGTGAAGAATACATTGCGTGCAGTTCTGTGTTCTGTAACTTTCTCCATTCTCCTATAACTTCATCCCTCTTAGTCCCAAATATTTTCCTAAGCACCTTATTCTCAAACACCCTTAACCTGTGTTCTTCTCTTAAAGTGAGAGTCCAAGTTTCACAACTATAAAGAACAACCGGTAATATAACTGTTTCATAAATTCTAACTTTCAGATTTTTCGACAGCAGGCTGGACGACAAAAGCTTCTCAACCGAATAATAACAGGCATTTCCCATATTTATTCTGCATTTAATTTCCTCCCGAATGTAATTTATATTTGTTACTGATGTTCCAAGATATTTGAACTTCTCCACCTCTTCGAAGGATGAATCTCCAATTTTTATGTTTCCATTTTGTACAAAATTCTGCTCACGAGACATAATCATATACTTTGCCTTTTCGGGGTTCACTTCCAAACCTATCGCTTTACTTGCTTCAAGTAAATTTTCCGTGTTTTCTCTAATCGTTTGTGGATTTTCTCGTAACATATTCACGTCATCCGCATAGAGAAAAAGCTGATGTAACCTTTTCAATTCCAAACCCTCTTTGTTATCCTGGACTATCCTAATGGCATACTCTAGAACAGACGTCTCCAAAAGCGTACTCGCGAGTAAGCCCCTGAAAGGAACCGAAGCCAGTACGTAATGAGCGCGCTCCGCCTCACCCATCCCCACCTGTACTGTACTCTATGTTTATGCGCAAACGAAGAGTATTGGCGGACGGCCATTATCATTGTGTTGGTCGGAGTGTTCCACCGTTTCACAATGTCTTCTAATCATGGACGTAGTACATTCAAGGATGAATAGGAAGAGAAATATTTTCGTGTTAGTGGGGAGAATGTGAAATGCTTAATTTGTTCGAAAATTCTTAAGGGTGTGTCAAAATTCAACATGCGACGACACTACTCGACTCTTCACAAAGAATATCATACAAATACAGGCATGTTGGACATGTGAAAAGAATTTATTTTGGGGGTATCTGTATAACTTTTGGTTATACATAATAATCAGTATATTACAAAACGTTTAAACTCAGTTCCGCATGACAAACATATAGTTTTCCGTATAAATTTAGGTGTAGTGCGTATGCCTACAAATATTTTGATAAATATAAAATAAGAAAATACAAACACAAATCACACGTGTATCCTCAGTCTTAAACAATAAAAGCTTCTTGATAGCTATGTTCTAGCTTGGAATATTGAAAAATCAATGAAGCCCTTTACAGAAGCATCATTTGTAAAATCGTGTATACAGGACGTTACTAAAATACTGTGTCCAGAACAAAGTCAAAGTATAAGAAAATTAAATTGTTTCCAATTACAGTTCAGAGAAGGAATTTCAAGATTGTAAATGTAATTGAATTTGAAGTCGAAACCACAATTGACCTGTTCGTAGCTTACTCACTTGCATTGGAAGAAAGCACAGATAGAAATGACAAAGCTCACCTATCCATTTCCATTCGAGAAGTTAATGAACATTTTACTGTGTCTGAATGTCTTCTAGATGTAATTACAAAATACAACTGCAGAAGATCTTTTCCAGGCACTAAAGGCACCATAGAACAGAAGAGGTTGAATTTGCAATGGCTTGTGTCAATAGCAGGGCTCCAGCTTCATAGCATGTCAAAATAATATACAAACGCATGATATTTATTTTTATTTTGATGTTATTATTTGTAAACATAAGCACACCGTTGACGCGATCCCTCACTGATCGCTCCCATCTGTTGAGTTACGAGTCTCTTCCCCCTTTCTAGCCTTACAGCACACTGTGTTCGGCGGGCAGCATCGACAGCACGAAAGACGATACGCTTTTTGGAGACCTCTGCTCTAGAGCGAAGTTAAAAAGTAAAGATGATAGTGCATCTCATTATTTTAGCTCGCAGCGAATTAGAAAAGCATTAGATAGAAACTGGCCTATACGGACTGTGCTGTAAGTTTCACTGAGACACATTTTAATTAATCGAACTAGTTTCTGGGGGAATACCAAATTCAATAAGAATATTATATAAAACTTCTCTCTTAACAGAGTCATATGCCTTTTTGAAATCTATGAATAACTGATGTACTGTACCCTTATACTCCCATTTTTTTCTCCAATATCTCTCGAATACAAAAAATTTGATCAATAGTCGCTCTATTATGCATAAAACCGCACTGATGATCCCCAATAATTTCATCTACGTACGGAGTTAAACTTCTCAAAAGAATATTGGACAAAATTTTGTACGACGTCAACAAAAGTGATATTCCTCGAAAGTTGTCACAGTTAGAGTTGTCCCCCTTCTCAAAATAGATACAATTATGGACTCCTTCCATTGTTAAGGTACAATTTCCTTTTCCCAAATTGCAAGTACAAGCTTATAAATTTCGCTAGATAATGCGCTTCCACTCTCTTGTATTAATTCTGCTGGAATGTGATCGATACCTGGAGACTTGTATTTTTTCAGATTTTCTATCGCAATTTCGACTTCAGAAAGTGTGGGTTCGGGTATAAATGGCTCAGCAGTTTGTATTTCAATTTCGTCCCGAAACATTTCTATTTGGCCTGTGTACATTTAGTAGTTGTCCAAAATAGTTCTTCCATCTGCTCAGGATTGAATGAGAGTCTGCAAGCAAGTCTCCATTCTCATCCTTAATCACGTTTAACCTTCCTTGATAACCAGGCTTCGAGACTTTGGACCCGATACAATAAGTTTACTGTGCATGCACTATAGGTTGTTGACTCGCTGCAGGTAGGTAGAGATGTGTCGAGGTAATAACGTTGTTATTTAGAGTAGAGTACGGTAGTATGGGGAAAGACACACATATGTACATTCTGAAAGTAAATATACATTACGCAATGATAATGTCAAAAGAATGTGAAAAGCATTTATTCTCCGGTTTTTTACAAGCATTTGTGTTTAATAATGGTGGAAATAAGCAAGTAGGAATTTTAATTTTTTCATTTATCCTGTTGGTCGTCTTTAGGAAGTGCAGTTACAATACCGAATTGCAATGTACCTACTACAAGATACATTCTCAGTGTCTCAAACGTAGTAAATCTTTTTCGGTTATCTGCCAAAGTTTGTACTGTGGAAAGCTGCGCTCTACGTCGCATGACGTGATAGGAGCAAAACGAAAAAACATAACATCATTGCAGTCTCTAATAGCCAGTCCTTTATTCTCGGGTGACTCTTGTCCACTAATTTGCTGTTTATATTACACAATGTTCCATATCCGTTATTTTTACATAAAATTGATTTCCACTTCTGTTTTACACGTTCAGTAACCGGTGTACTTGATGTCTCATTAATTCTCTGTGTCATTTCCTCAACTAATTTGAGGCTTTCGGCATCTCTTGCTCTGAGTTTTCTAACCGTGTAATAGTTTCAGACACAGTTTGAAAATGGGTTTGTATGAAAACGAAATTATTCGTGACAACCTTCAAATCCAGAGCGTTTTCCTTTGCGTATTTGTTGGCATTCATTATACAGTACGGTTCACCACTATACTCAGTACGCCGTTATGCGGATTGCCCAGTGAACTGATCTATAGGGTCCGAAGTCTCGAAGCCTGTTAATAACTATCCATTCTTAAATTCCTTTATACCCTTATATCAGTGATCGCCAAAAGCTGTGTCGCGACACATGCTCCTGTCTCCACTCAAGCGTAACCATGGCATCATATCCCCATCCTCTGTTTACAGCCATCACTTCGATATAAGTAAAGACATTTATCAGCAGCGGACGTACGCATGTAATGTTACAAGTGTGTAGGATAATGTGTTTCGATGTCTTTTCGAAAACAGATAGTAAGTAAAAACTTAATTTTAAGGAGCATGGGAGGAAAAGTATTTATTTTGTGCAGATGGCAAAAATATGAGATACTTAATATGTTGTAAAATTTTAAATGAAGTATAAAAGAACAATGTACGTTGTCATTATTTTTCTAGTTATGAAGACTGCCACGCCCTTACCTGTAACTTGAATATTAAACGAACAATAAAAAGTAACGGCTTCTATGTCGTAATCGGGGTAAAATACATCGACTTTTTTTGACGTATGTTGTGTAATTTGAATATTTCATTAATAAATAAACAATAAAACGTATTGGCTTCTGTGTTTTAATCGGTGTAAAATACTTCAACGTTTTTTTTCTACGTATGAGTGTAATTTGAATATTTCATCAATAAATAAACAATAAAAATATCGGCTTCTGTGTCTTAATCGGAGTAAAATATTTCAACGTTTTTTTTCTACGTATGTTGTGTAATTTGAATATTTAATTAATAAATAGACAATAAAAATATCGGCTTCTGTGTCTTAATCGGAGTAAAATATTTCAACGTTTTTTTTTCTACGTATGTTGTGTAATTTGAATATTTAATTAATAAATAAACAATAAAAATATCGGCTTCTGTGTCTTAATCGGAGTAAAATATTTCAACGTTTTTTTTCTACGTATGTTGTGTAATTTGAATATTTAATTAATAAATAAACAATAAAAATATCGGCTTCTGTGTCTTAATCGGAGTAAAATATTTCAACGTTTTTTTTCTACGTATGTTGTGTAATTTGAATATTTAATTAATAAATAAACAATAAAAATATCGGCTTCTGTGTCTTAATCGGAGTAAAATATTTCAACGTTTTTTTTCTACGTATGTTGTGTAATTTGAATATTTAATTAATAAATAAACAATAAAAATATCGGCTTCTGTGTCTTAATCGGAGTAAAATATTTCAACGTTTTTTTTCTACGTATGTTGTGTAATTTGAATATTTAATTAATAAATAAACAATAAAAATATCGGCTTCTGTGTCTTAATCGGAGTAAAATATTTCAACGTTTTTTTTCTACGTATGTTGTGTAATTTGAATATTTAATTAATAAATAAACAATAAAAATATCGGCTTCTGTGTCTTAATCGGAGTAAAATATTTCAACGTTTTTTTTTCTACGTATGTTGTGTAATTTGAATATTTAATTAATAAATAAACAATAAAAATATCGGCTTCTGTGTCTTAATCGGAGTAAAATATTTCAACGTTTTTTTTTCTACGTATGTTGTGTAATTTGAATATTTAATTAATAAATAAACAATAAAAATATCGGCTTCTGTGTCTTAATCGGAGTAAAATATTTCAACGTTTTTTTTTTCTACGTATGTTGTGTAATTTGAATATTTAATTAATAAATAAACAATAAAAATATCGGCTTCTGTGTCTTAATCGGAGTAAAATATTTCAACGTTTTTTTTTTCTACGTATGTTGTGTAATTTGAATATTTAATTAATAAATAAACAATAAAAATATCGGCTTCTGTCTCTTAATCGGAGTAAAATATTTCAACGTTTTTTTTCTACGTATGTTGTGTAATTTGAATATTTAATTAATAAATAAACAATAAAAATATCGGCTTCTGTGTCTTAATCGGAGTAAAACACTTCCACGTTTTTTTTTCTACGTATCAGTGACGTATACTGGTTAAAGAGTTTGGGCTACCGCTGACCCTATTATTATACAAAATATATCTAACAATTACTATAATTTTAATTACTATGGTAAAACTAATAATACAAAATTATTACATTATGTTATATTATAAACTTTTTCTTTCGTAATTTCCTTGGGCTACCGCCGGTAGCCCCGGTAGCCCGCAAAATACGCCCCTGCGTACGTATGAGTGTAATTTGAATATTTCATTAATAAATAAACAATAAAACATATCGGCTTCTATGTCTTAATCGGAGTAAAATACTTCAACGTTTTTTTTTAAGTATGTAGTGTAATTTACAACTTCGTGACCAGTCTGGTACGTTTTTCTAATTTAAAATATCTGCGGATGTAAAGTACACGCTCTTTCTATAGTAAATAAGAAAATAAATTTATTTTATTTTATTAATAATAGAAAAATAATTAATACGAGGATAAAAAATTAACATGGAAAAAGTATGTATAGTTAATAAGTAGAAGAATATTATATTGCTTTCGTTATTCACTGCATTACCTGAGGAGATACCCACTCCACTCCTCTCCCCGCGATAGTGTAGTGCGGGTTGTATTTCTATTATGTCATAATTTCGTGGCGTTTGGCAACCACGCCTTATATAAATATCGAATATTTTTATTCTTACTATTTAATAATAATAATAATAATAATAATAATAATAATAATAATAATAATAATAATAAGAATAATAATAATAATACACACATTAGCCCATTTGGCACTTGAGCTACGAGCCGCTACTGAAACAATCTATAATTAAATGATAAAAACAATGAAGTTCGGCTAATTGGTACTTTATTTCTCCATTTTGTACAAAGAATTCACGATAAATCAGAAGAACCCAACTTTTGCTGCACGCAGGTGATGACGCTCTGTTCGATGCGTCGGATCTGCTGCGTGCCCGCCTGCACGTGCGTGACGCAGCATCGCCTCAAGCTGTCGCCCAGTGCGTCCACCATGTGACCGCCCTCCGCCAGGTACGAAGCCAGGGCGCGCGCGATGTTGACGGCCTGGTCGCTGAACGCGTCGATCTCCGCGCCGATGCAGGACGGGATGTTCACGACTTCCTGGATCGTGGGGACCAGAGACGGCAGGCAGGCCCGGAACTCGCGGGGGGCGTAGCTCAGCAGGTTCTTGGCTGTACTGGCCACACTCAACATGTTGGTGGCCACATTCACGGCCTTCCTCACCTCTGTTGTCACGCAACTAACAATTTTGCCACCTACGGCCAAAAGAACTTGTATAATAATAATAATAATAATAATAATAATAATAATAATAATAATAATAATAAACATCACTCTTATTGCCGTCATAGAAAATTTTGTACAATATTCTTTCGAGCAGATTAACTCCTTATGTAGATGCAATTACTGGGGATCATCAACGTGGTTTTAGTCGTAATAGATCGACTCGATCAGATTTTTTTTGTATTCGAGAGATATTGGATGTACAGGGACATTATTTTATTTTTACTTCAATTTTTATTGTACCTGAGTTTTTGAATGTACTTCACTCCCACCCCCTCTACTAGTAAACTTCCAACCGTCCAGAACCAAGGCCGCGTATGCAGTATTGAGTTAGTGAGTATAGTATGTTCCAGAAATATGTTCGCGTTTTCCAGTGACGAAAAAGCTTTCAATATTGAATCATATTTTCGCACAGGTACTGTCGTCCGTTTGCCTACGTCGCATTCCGTTTCCCCCACCTGCTTCTGCTCGCCCCTCTGTAAAGTCTAGTAGCTGGTCTGTCTTAGCTCTTTTCTGAAAACATTAATTCCTGTTAGGAATTGGACGTCTACGTAATATTATACAACTGTTTAAAATAACTGAAATAAAAGGGCCTCGTTAAGTAATTAACTGTCACGTGACTTCCCCCCCCTTTCTAAGACCCTGCTACAAAACCACTTGAACGGACAATAAATAGCATGTCTGAGTAATTTTATCTTTTCGGATCGGGCAGAAGTGAAGATTGAATTTACAGTACGTAAGGTACTCTTTTATAGAGTAGGTACAGAATTATTTCAACATGAGTTACTAAGTATGAAGGACGAAACTGGTAATTGGAATTAGATCCAATAGTCTATAGTGCGATAAGAGGCACAAAAGAACTGAAGCCTGTATCGAAATGAACGGCCACCATTTTCAAAAATGTGTTTAAATATCCATATCATGTTTATTTTTCAATTCAACTTCATTCTCTATATTGTACGCTAGTGTGCTGTAACAGTACAATATACACTGCATAATGAATACGTCCACATGGACAGCTCAATTCGTGAGTAAAAACACTACGTGTTAATACAGTACTGTACTTTGATTAAACAAAAATCTAATGAAAATTATCAAACTCAAAAGCGTGATATTTCCTAGTTTACGTAAATGGATGAACTACTTTTCTTCCTTCCTATACCTAGTAAAGTGATTTGTATTTTACGCTAGTATCATCGAACTCCAGTCTTGGAAGGGGGAGCAAGCGGTGTTTCCGGTTCTAGACCTTTAATCTAGAGATATAGCCAGGTTAATATTAAAAATGTTAGTAAAAATAAAATGATGTCCCTGTATACTGTAAGGGCACAGTACATCTTTATTCATAGATTTAAAAAAAAGCATATGACTCGATTAAGAGAGAAGTTTTATATAATATTCTTAATGAATTTGGTATTCCCAAGAAACTAGATCCATTAAGTAAATTGTGTCTCAGTGAAACGTACAGCAGAGTCCGTATAGGCCAGTTTCTATCTGACGCTTTTCCAATTCACTGCGGGCTAAAGCAAGGAGATGCACTATCACCTTTACTTTTTAACTTTGCTCAAGAATATGCCATTAGGAAAATCCAGAAAAAAACGGGGAAGGTTTGGAATTTAACGGGTTACATCAGCTGGTTTTTTATGCGAATGACGTGAATATGTTAGGAGAAAATCCACAAACGATTAGGGAAAACACAAGAATTTTACTTAAAGCAAATAAGGAGATAAGTTTGGAAGTAAACCCCGAAAAAACAAAACCTATAATTATTATTTACCAGATTGTAGACAATTGTTTCCGCTTTCAGAATATAAATAAAAATCTCATTTTCAGAAAAAATTGACTTAAGACCTTTTTCCTCCCGGCCAAAGATTGACATTGGTAGTGACGATGATGATGATGATGATGATGATGATGATGATGATGATGATGATGATGATGAAAATTCTTTACAGTAGGCATAATACTACATTCCTTAAACAGCATTCGAAAATTCCTTCCGTTATCACTCAAGAAAATACTAGTGGAAACACTAGTAATGCCCCATTTCGATTATTGTGATTTTCTACTGACTGACCTCAATGTCAACAAGTCGCAAAAATTACGTGTTCATAATTCTTGTGTTCGCTTCGTCTGCGATGTCCGTCACGCTGACCACATTACCCCATCCTTCCAAACTCTAAACTGGCTACGGCTTAACGAACGTAGAAATTTTCATTCTCTTGTTCTCCTTTTCCAAGTCCTTCACACCTCTACACCTACCTACCTTGCCTCCCGTTTCAGTTACCTGTCATCATATCATAATCTCTTCACACTCACGCAAAATAGCTGCATACTAGCCATACCAACACATAAGACATCATCGTATTCATCATCATACACAATCTCGATCTCGCGCTTGTGGAATACCCTACCCAGTGACATCAGAGACTGTCGGAATTTAGTAGCGTTCAAAAGCAAACTTATTAAACATTTTCTTACTGCGTAGAGTAGGATTAATTTTTACTTAATTAATAAAAAAAAATGTTTCTCTCTTCTTAACTTTTACAATAAACTGTCTAGCTTTTATTGATCAGTTGAGGCTCATTCACAATGAAAATTAAACATAACGTAAGCGTTAACTTAAGAATGTAAACATTACATTAAAATCAAGAAGTCATACCATCATTCACGATGAGAACATAAACATAACCGCAAACATACTTGGTAACCATGGAAACATAACAAAGACGCTATTTCCTCATATTCTGTCGTATACTTCAGCGCTCCACGATTGTGTTCTGTTTGCAAATCACGTAAGCATAAGCATGAAAGTTTGGAGTTTGCAAACTTTCATGTTAACGTCTTACGATAATATTTATGTCAATGCTTATGTGATCATTGTGAATGATCCCATTTGGTAGCCTGGGCGCAAACTTCTGTGTTTATGTTACGGTTATGTTTAATTTTCATTGCGAATGGGTCTTTAATCTTTTAGTACTTTCATTTTTATTGTACTTGTAAATTTAATATTAATTGTAATTATAATTGTAATTGTATTCTTCAGGGGACGCAGAGGTGAATATTTCAAAATCCACAAAATTTATCCGATTTGTTTGAAATTGATCATGGATACTAAGTATGTTATTAGTAATGGACATACTAAGTTTCAACTTTCTAAGTACAATACTTCTGTAAATATTAATAATTTTATAAAACTTTATATCGTTTGATATAAAATGCTCCATGCACCATATTGTAAGAAATTTTCAATATTTCTTTTTATTTATATGTTCAGAGAAGGTATATAAATAATAATAAGTATTAGTTTATTATGGGAATAATATAGTAATGAAGTTATCTCGGTTTTAATTTCATACTTTTAAAGGGCACAAAATCAAAAACTAACATCGGAATATCAAAATAAAGATAATAAAAATAGAAAAAACCAAATTTTCATTTTTTCTTCAGTTTTGTTCGAAAATTTCACCTCTGTCTCCTCTTAATATTGTAGTTGTAATCCCCTGGTAGAGGGGAAGAGAAGGCTAAATAATAGTACATTATGCAACGAGCGTATAATGATAGTAATTAAGACACAAGTATGTTTGTTTATGAAACGAGCGCAAGCGAGTTTCATAATTTTCATACGAGCGTCTTAATTACCATTATAGGCAAGTTTCATACGACTTTTTATGCTCGACCATATTTGTAACTTGAAATTATTCAGAAGTATACATTTTATCTGTATCTGACAGAAGATCAGAAGTGACCTTGTTCATAGCTCTTGAATTGTGAGATGTGCGCAGACGCGAAAGTATTGATTTTTTCCGAGGAACAATAATGTCATTGACCTTGATGTAATGCAGAGAATGTATAACCTGGAAATTGATTTAGAATTGAAAAACGAAATGACAAATTTAATTTATTTGAATATTATTTACAATTAACGCTAATTATTATAGTAACAGAACATAACCTTCTGCGACAGCATTGGATTTCCAGCCTCCGTGACGTTTCCCTCGTCTTTCGATTGCATATCCGAGAATAATCGAAAACCTGAACTTTAATGAGTAGGTGTACTTTAATGACATGCATTAAAGGGCTGCTGCCAGGTGTATAATTACTACATTTCGGCATGGTCGAGCATAAATAAATAAATAAATAAATAATACTTGACATTAGTACCAGTAGTAGTGACGAATCGCTCCTTACCCATGTCCTGTACGACAGCCCTCGCCTCCTGTTCCTGTCCCGTGATACAGGACGACACGTTGGTGCCGAACTCCTTGGCCTTGGACGCAGCGACGGCTACGGTGGAGGTGACGGACTCCAGGAGGTTCATGAGGGGCGCTTGGGCCGCCAGTATTGTTCTGTTGGCCTCGTTCGTCGCCGACGCGAGAATCTCCTTCGCGGACGCCATGGCGTTCTCAGCGGCTTCCTCCAGTTGTGCGATTGTTTGCTGGAGCGAGTGTTGAGCCGCTGCGATCACCACCTTCAAGTCCGGGTCCCCTGGATCGGGTCCGGGAGGGGACAGAGCCTGCAGTACATCGCATACTAAAGTCCAGCAACACCGGTTAGGAAAAAAGGAAATCGTATACAGGGTGAACCGAAAAAATCGAAAAATCGAAAGAGAATTGGGAGGACAAATTTAAAAGGTACGCAAAACGCGTCCTTGCAAGGGATTGGGGGCTGTACAAAACTAAATATGTGAGCTCTAAGCCTGTTGGCCACTAGTCTCACTCCGGGTTACGCTGCTCCACTGAAGGAGCTCTAGAAAATTTTGAAGGGGAAGCCGAAATTGGACGTAACCTCTCAGGTACGACATACGCGAGGGGGACTGAGATTTGATCGAGTGATCAAGGAACGGGGCGAGGAGGAAGAGATGGCTGATGTTTGCCGTTAGGATGGCAAGACGCTGACATCTGTTGTTCGATGACAAAGCATGTGAAGGCCGTCGGAAGAAGCGCCGTGAAATCTAAATCTGCAATTTGAGAATTCCCTGTCCTTTCAAATTGCGACTAATTCAGTGACCTTGTACATTTAATAGACAATTTATATGTTCTGAACTAGGGCATACGTCGTTTACAAGAAAAGGGGAATATATATGGGGAAGGGCATATAGGTCCGAGGCCCATTTCTTATAGGGCTCATCCCGACATTTGTCTTACGCCTTAGGAAAACCACGGAATACCTTAAGCAGGATGAGTTGTCTCATATATAAGAGACTAGTCAATTTAGCTATTATGTAGGAGGTGATTGTTGTAATGAACCTTGTTGAATCGTCTCAATTTAGAGACCAGCCATTTGGCTTTATGGTGGCTCAATTACGAAGAGAGGGGAGAGATGTAATTATTAATTAATTTAGAGTAATTAGGGAGATTCATGGGGATATGAGTGCAGGTCCGTGGCCCATTTCTTTTAGGGCTCATCCCGACATTTGTCTTACGCCTTAGGAAAACCACTGAATACCTTAGGCAGGATGAGTTGTCTCATATATAAGAGACTAGCCAATTTGGCTATTATGTAAGGGGTGATTGTTGTAATGAACCTTGTTGAATCGTCTCAATTTAGAGACCAGCCATTTGGCTATATGGTGGCTCAATTACGAAGAGAGGGGAGAGATGTAATTATTAATTAATTTAGAGTAATTAGGGAGATTCATGGGGATATGAGTGCAGGTCCGTGGCCCATTTCTTTTAGGGCTCATCCCGACATTTGTCTTACGCCTTAGGAAAACCACGGAATACCTTAGGCAGGATGAGTTGTCTCATATATAAGAGACTAGCCAATTTGGCTATTATGTAGGAGGTGATTGTTGCCATGAACCTTGTTGAATCGTCTCAATTTAGAGACCAGCCATTTGGCTATATGGTGGCTCAATTACGAAGAGAGGGGAGAGATGTAATTATTAATTAATTTAGAGTAATTAGGGAGATTCATGGGGATATGAGTGCAGGTCCGTGGCCCATTTCTTTTAGGGCTCATCCCGACATTTGTCTTACGCCTTAGGAAAACCACGGAATACCTTAGGCAGGATGAGTTGTCTCATATATAAGAGACTAGCCAATTTGGCTATTATGTAGGAGGTGATTGTTGTCATGAACCTTGTTGAATCGTCTCAATTTAGAGACCAGCCATTTGGCTATATGGTGGCTCAATTACGAAGAGAGGGGAGAGATGTAATTATTAATTAATTTAGAGTAATTAGGAGGATTCATGGGGATATGAGTGCAGGTCCGTGGCCCATTTCTTTTAGGGCTCATCCCGACATTTGTCTTACGCCTTAGGAAAACCACGGAATACCTTAGGCAGGATGAGTTGTCTCATATATAAGAGACTAGCCAATTTGGCTATTATGTAGGAGGTGATTGTTGCCATGAACCTTGTTGAATCGTCTCAATTTAGAGACCAGCCATTTGGCTATATGGTGGCTCAGTTACGAAGAGAGGGGAGAGATGTAATTATTAATTAATTTAGAGTAATTAGGGGGATTCATGGAGATATGAGTGCAGGTCCGTGGCCCATTTCTTTTAGGGCTCATCCCGACATTTGTCTTACGCCTTAGGAAAACCACAGGTGAACCGTAAGTAATGCCATTAATTTCAGGGGGTTATTCTTTGAGAGTCCCGCGCTGTGGCGCCGCGGTCTAAAGGCCCATTCACAATGAAAATTAAACATAACCGTAACATAAACACAGAAGTTTGCGCCCAGGCTACTAAATGGGATCATTCACAATGATTCATTGTTTCTCTATGATAAATTATCTAGCTTCAATTATTCAGGTAATGTTTTCGTACTTTGATTTTATTGTAATTGTAAATTTAATACTAACTGTAATATTATTTGTAATTGTAATTGTAAATTTAATACTAATTGTAATTTTATTGTTGATATTGTAGTTGGAATCTCCTGGTAGAGGGGCAGAGAAGGCCTGACGGCCTTATCTCTACCAGGTTAAATAAATAAATACTAATACTAATGATTCACATAAGCATTGACATAAACATTACCTTAAAATGTTAACATGAAAGTTTGCAAACTCCAAACTTTCATGCTTATGCTCACGTGATTTGCAAACAGAACACAATCGTGGAGCGCTGAAGTATACGACAGAATATGAGGAAATGGCGTCGTTGTTATGTTTCCATGGTTACCAAGTATGTTTGCGGTTATGTTTATGTTCCCATCGTGAATGATGGTATGACTTCTTGATTTTACCGTAACGTTTATAATCTTAAGTTAACGCTTACGTTATGTTTAATTTTCATTGTGAATGAGCCTTAAGTCATCCCGCCTAGAACTCGCGTTACGGAATGCGCGCTGGTTCGATTCCTCATGGGGGAAGAAATTTTATCATGAAAATTCGGCCAGTGTATGGGACCGGTGTCCACCCAGCATCGTGATGCACTTGGGGAGCTACGATAGGTAGCGAAATCCGGTTGCGAATACCAGCTGGGAAGATCATCGTGCTAACCACACGATACGTCCATTCTGGTTGGATGATCGTTCACCTTTGTTTCGGCATGTGGGCGTGAGGCCAGCAGCCGGCTGGTCGGTTTAGGCCCTTCACGGGCTGTAGCGCCATGGATGATTATTATTGAAGGATTGAGAATTATCATAAGATTTGCTGATCATATGGCGTAGTTAACAGACGAGCAGATGATACTAAGGGATATGCTACTGAAGCTAAATGACAGCTGTGAGCAGTATGGAATGAAGATAAATGCCAACAAGACGAAGATCATGGTCACAGGAAGAAAAGTAAAGAAGGTAAACTTTCGAATTCTAAATGAGGCAGTAGAGCAAGTGGACAGCTTCAAATACTTGGGGTGTACTATAAGCAGTAACATGAGCTGCTGCCAGGAAGTCAAAAGGTTGATAAGAAACCTTTTAATAGAAAAAGGAGCATCTTCTGCGGACCTCTGGAAAAAGAACTAAGGAATCGACTAGTAAAGTGCTTTGTTTGGAGTGTAGCATTGTATGGGAAACATAGACAATATAACGAAGTAAAGAGAAGCGGCTAGAAGCATTTGCAATGTGGATATGGAGAAGGGGGGAACGTGTGAAGTAGACAGACAGAATAAGAAATGAAGCTGTGCTGGAGAGGGTGGGTGAAGAAAGAATGATACTGAAACTAATCAGGAAGAGGAAAAGTAATTGCTTGGGTCACTGACTGAGAAGAAACTGCCTACTGAAGGATGCACTGGAAGGAATGGTGAACGAGTGAAGATTTCGGGGCAGAAGAAGGTATCAGATGAGGAGACTAAGAGGAAGGCAGAAAGTAGGAAAGACTGGAGAATGTTGGGTTTGCAGTGAAAGACCTGCCCTCGGGCAGAACACTATGAATGAATGAATAATTATCATTTTATCTTCTTTTGTAAACTTGTGTCTAGAATATGATACGCCTTTTTGTTTTTAAGACTGTATTTAGAGGGAATAGTATGCATAGGCTATATATAAAAAATTGAATAAGATACAAAATTTACAAGACTGGGCCAAGAATCGAGGAGATGGCGTGAAGAAAACGTCAGGCATCTCATTAACAGGACAGAATTACTTAGGTTAATAATACAGGGTGATTCATGAGGATTTACCGTCCCTTACGGAGCTTATTTCCGAAGACATTCTGAGCAAGAAATATCATATAAACATTTGTCCTAATCTCAATATTTTCAGAGCTACACTAATTTGAAGTTGTTAGTCAAACACTTTTTTTCTTAAGTTTTAAGGGTAAAAGAATATTACAAATAGAGAATGAACTATTCAGGAGTATCATCTCTTTAATTGGCTAGAGGTCTGAAGCTAAAAAGTGTTGCTAATTGCTTTGTACAGATTTTGTTTTTCAATTTTTAACTAAAAATTACATTATTCTTACGCACTTATCACAAAAACTGTTACAAATCATACGACTTAGAGGAACTTTATTCTTTACAGTTTAATTTTGCATCCTATTGTACAGCCTTAAAGAATTTACAAGAGTGGCGTGATTTGTAACAATTGTTGTGATAAATGAGTAAGAAAAATGTAATTTTGTTGTTAAAAATCGAAAAAAAAAATCTGTACGAAGCAACTGTGGAATTCACAACACATTTTTAGCTTCAGAATTCTAGCTAATTAAAGAAATTATACTCTTGAATAGTTCATTCTTTATCTGTAATATTCTTTTAGCTTTAAGACTAAAGAATAGTGGTTATTTATAAACAAATTTAAATCAGTGTAACTCTGTAAATATTGAGATTACAACAAATGTTGATATGACATTTTTTGCTCAGAATGTCTTCGCAAATACGCTCCGTAAATCCTCGTGAATTACCCTGTATAATAAGATAGCTTTTCTTTTCTATGATATCTTTAATGTTGTTTATTTTTTTAGTTGGTTATTTAACGACGCTGTATCAACTACTAAGTTATTTAGCGTCGATGAGATTGGTGATAGCGAGATAGTATTTGGCGAGAGGCCGAGGATTCACCACAGATTACCTAGCATTCACCTTACGGTTGGGGGAAAACCTCGGAAAAAACCCAACCAGGTAATCAGCCCAAGCGGGGATCGAACCTGCGCCCGAACGCAGCTTCAGACCGGCAGGCAAGCGCCTTAACCGACTGAGCCACGCCGGTGGTAATGTCGTTTATTTAACCCTCAACTGATATCTATGGGTCAATATAGACCCATACTGATAGATACCGTTAACGTACATTTAAAAAGCAATACCAGTCGAGGGTTAACTATTTATTTAAAAGCATGATTCTCTCTTTTACAGTTTAAAACTGAGTTTAATTAAATTTAGAAATAGTTACGTATAATTTTGAACTAACAACATTCGGGGCACAAGCTTGAGTGGAAAAGTGTTTCTAGAGGTACGGGAAGGAAAACGTTGAATACAACTACTCTAATGGACTGTATCTGAGTACGAGCTCATGCTAATTTCGGGTAACTTTAGTCTGTAAATGAAAATTTTGAATAAATAGAATAACTAAAATTTTGAATATAAAATAATACAGGGACATCATTTAATTTTTACTAATACTTTTAATATTAACTTGGCTATATCTCTGGATCAACGCCGTTTGCTACCCCCTTCCACGACTGGAGTTCGATGATACTGGCGTAATATACAAACAAATCACTTTACTAGGTATAGGAGGGAAGAAAAGTAGTTCATCCATTTACGTAAACTAGGAAATATTTCGCTTTTGAGTTTGATAATTTTCATTAGGTTTTTGTTTAATCAAAATACAGTACAGTATTAAGAATGGGTGTTTTACTCACGAACTGAGCTGTCCATGTGGACGTATTCATTATGCAGTGTATATTATACTGTCTACAGCACATAGCGTACAATATAAACACCACTCCCGGCCACAAGCTTTTGCTTCATCGGGAGTGCCAACCAAAAGTGTATCATTATTATGATTGTTCAAATAAAATATTGTTATTATTATTATAATTATTATTATAATTATTATAATAATTATTATTATAATTATTATTATTATTTTATTATTATTATTATTATTATTATTATTATTATTATTATTATTATTATATAGAGAATGAAGTTAAATTGAAAAGTAATTATATTATGGATATTTAAACATATTTTTTAAAATGGTGGCCGTTCATTTCGATACAGGCTTCAGTTCTAATGTGCATATTATCGCACTATAGACTATTATACCTAATCCCAATTACCAGTTTAGTCCTTCGTACTAGTAACTCATGTTCAAATAATTCTGTACCTACTCTATAAAAGAGTACCTTACGTACTGCAAATTAAATTTTCACTTCTGCCCGATCCGAAAAGATAAAATTACTCAAGACATACTATCTACTGTCCATCCAAGTGGTTATGTCGTAGGGTCGTAGAAAGGGATGAAATCATGCGACAGTTAATTACTTAACGAGGCTCTTTTATTTAAGTTATTTTAAACAGTTGTATAATATTACGTAGACGTCCAATTCCTAACAGAAATTAATGTTCTCAGAAAAGAGCTAAGACAGCCCAGCCACTAGCTGGCGAATAAAAGCTGGTGGGGGAAACCGAGATACGACGTAGGCAAATGGACGACGGTACCTGTGCGAAAATGATTCAATATTGAAAGCTCTTTCGTCACTGGAAAACACGAACATATTTTTGGAACGTACTGTTTACTATGACTGTAAGGCTAATATGACTGTATATGCGGTCTTGGATCTGTGTGGAGGACGGTTGAACTTCATTAGTAGAAGGGGTGGGAGTGAAGTACATTAAAAAACTCAGGTACAATAAAAATTGAAGTAAAAATAAAATTATGTCCCTGTATAAACATAATGTAACAAAAACGAAATGAGATTTTCACAAAAATAAAGAATTACAACACAGGAAATAATCAGAAATAAATGAGTAAGGGAACAATTGAGGGGTTTGCTGGAAGAAAGGCGGATAGACCTCTACGCCCTTCTTCGGGAAAACGGTTTAAAATGTAGTGATTAATTATAGTAGCGAAATTTTGTTTTGATTGTACTGTACATACCTGCAGGACAGGGCTGCGTGCGTGCGTGCGCGATTTAGTCAGTCAGTCTACAAGTAGAGCTAGTGCTGAGCGTTACCGCATACTGTACTGTGTGTGTTTTCTCTTGGTAGAGACTGAGCAAATACATATAGTTCAATTTAGTCAGTCCAGTTGTTTCCTTTGACTGCTTTTTAAGTTCATTATTGTCCTTGCTTTAAGAGTAAACATACTTATGAAACTCATAGATTCAGACGGAAATATTTTATGTTCTATAAAGAGATTTGTTACAATATTCAGATTTTTGGGCTCATTGTTATCAGGATTATACAAACAATAAATTTTATTTCTTTATGTTCACACAAAATGGAGATTTTCTTTTTCTGTTATGTGTATGTATTTATTCACACTGCGATGGGTATATACCCGGTGGCAGTGGTAACTAATTACACTCAATAAAGACAATAATAAACACAATTAATAATAATAATAATAATAATAATAATAATAATAATAATAACAGGGAACATGCTAAATTAAATGAAACACGATCAGTTAAAATAATATTTAAAGTAAATCTAATTTGTACCTTAAACCTGTGTTCGAACTAAAACCCACGAGTATGATATATTCATATCTGCACAAGTACCTTTCAACACTACACTCATTTCGCTGTCAACTCACTCACTGCACTGGAACTACGACACATTTCACTGATTCTATCCTGATTTCACTAACACTTCAAAAACATTTCACTGTTCAAATACTTTGCACTGCCACTATAAACTATAAAGCTTCACCGACAGGAACACGTTTCACTTACACAGCACACTTCACTGACAGAACATAATTCTTCACTGATACAACACTTCAATAACAAAATATCAATTATACCATTTAAATACTGTGTATAATTATCGTATATTAGTAAAGTCCTTAAGCCTATTTTTAAATACATTTTTGGTTGTTGGTAAAGCCTTTAGTAAGTCTGCAGGTAAAGCATTCCAGTCCCTGATAGTACGATTGAGAAAATAAAACTTTCCAGTGTCCGTCCTCTGTCTTTTCCCCTCAATTTATAAGAGTGGTCGTTCCTTGAAGAGTAATTTCAGAGATTTTGCCTTGCGTACTTAATGTCTACTCAGTATATCTGAAATAATGTAAATTACTTTAGAAGTAGATAATAAATGTCATAAAATGTATCTTTGTTTCAATTCCGTGTGAAATTTAAATCTGAAATCTACATTAAATCCCCTAAGCAAATCATTATATGGATAAATGGCGTATAGACCGAAGTTTTATATGGTACAAATATAAGGAAATTTAATAATATAAATTGCCTAAATGCTATAAAACATTTATACTCGCTAAGATTTTTAATTTAATGTATAATTTTGTTCACTATCTGTATAACATTTTATTCAGGTGCGTTTTAAAATCTTAGATTGCCTGTATCTCAATTCACCATATTGACGTATACGCCCTTTTTCCGCCAAACCTCTCAATTAAAAGCAAAAAGATTTTATGCCAGACGTACGTGGGCTGATGATATAATAACCCCATCATCGTTCAGTTTGACGTAACCCTAGCAACCTTGTGTAATTGTTATGTAATTTCCAAACGAACAACTGAACAGATACAGCTGTCTAACTTACCTGAGCAGCAATGCACATAGAAGTGACGAAAACAACAACTCTTGTTGCAAACATGCTGTGTTTATTTTGCAGCGCGCCGTTCTGTCGGAATGAACACAGAGGTGCTTTATATTAAGGCAGCTGTAATCAAGATCTCTGATGTGTGGCCACGAGTTTCGTCTTTCAGGCGCCGAAGATACGTGACTGAATAATTCTCACATTTCAATTAATCGAACCACATAATGCATAAGAAACAGCCTGACTGCATACAATGGATTTCAACTCCATAAGATTTGATTATAATATATTTAAGTTTTTTTGTGTAAGTTGCTCAATAGATAGGCTGGCTAATAGATTAGACGAAACTATATGCAGAAGCTCGTTTGTTTTATTCGACAATTCAGTCTAATGAACACATTGTGCCAACTCACAAGTGTATATGTAGTAAAGATAAAAGAACAGCCTTGAAATGTTAATTAATTTCATAAATTAACTGACAATACGTCTGATTATACAGGGTGATCCCTTTTGGTATAGGTAAAATAAAACGACTGCAAAATGGAAACTTTTGCCATTTGTTTTTCATTCTTCTTGCAGTTCACTTGTTACTTACTTACCCGGAGGTTCATTGCCGTCCCCACATAAGCCCACCATCTGTCCCTATCCTGAGCAAGATTAATCCAGTCTCTATCATCATATCCCACCTCACTCAAATCCATTTTAATACTACCCTCTCATCTACGTCTCGGCCTCCCCAAAGGTCTTATTCTCTCCGGCCTTCCAACTAACATTCTATATGCATTTCTAGATGCGCCCATACGTGCTACATGACCTGCCCATCTCAAATGTCTGGATTTAATGTTCCTAATTATGTCAGGTGAAGAATAAAATGCATGCAGTTCTGCTTTGTATAACTTTCTCCATTCTCCTGTAACTTCATCCCTCTTTTTTTTAGTAGGTTGTTTTACGACGCTTTATCATCATCTTAGGTTAATTAGCGTCTGAATGAGATGGTGATAATGCTGGTGAAATGAGTCCGGGGTCCAGCACCGAAAGTTACCCAGCATTTGCTCATATGGGGCCGAGGGAAAACCCCGGAAAAAACCTCAACCAGGTAACTTGCCCCGACCGGGAATCGAACCCGGGCCACCTGGTTTTGCGGCCAGACGCGCTGACCGTTTCTCCACAGGTGTGGACTCATCTCTCTTAGTCCCAAATATTTTCCTTAGCATCTTATTCTCAAACACCCTTAACCTCCGTTCCTCTCTCAAAATGAGAGTTCAAGTTTCACAACCATACACAAGAACCGGTAATATTATTGTTTTATAAATTCCAACTTTCAGATTCTTTGACAGCAGACTGGATGATAAAAGCTTCTCAACCGAATAAAAGCAGGCATTTCCCATACTTATTCTGCGTTTAATTTCCTCCCGAGTGTCATTTATATTTGTTCATACTTGTTACCAAATTAAAAAAAAATAAAACTGTTAAAATAATTAAAGAAACTGCGGTAGGCTGTCAATCCGAAGCTGACAGGTGGGCCATCCTGTCTCAGTCCTACACAGAGCCATGTCTCACTAGTAGTATGATAAACTCAAGGGGCATTGAGCCCCAAGTCCTTTCTATATCAGCGTCGGCAACCCGTACAACCACCGAGACGTCAACTGATAGAGGAAAATTTAAATATCTCGAGAAAAACCCTCTGCAACATCTCCGTTGTCCACCACAAATTCCATCACGACCTGGACAGGGATCGAATCCGAGCCACCTGGATGGAAGACCATCGCGCAAACACTTGACCCACAAATACGTCATGCTACTACCACTACTACTACTACTACTACTGTACTACTAGGAATAACATTTAGCAGCGATCTCGGCTGGTGGGAACACGATACTGACACAGCGGGAAAAGAATGGAGGGCGTTACACTTTGTGATGAGGGTACTAAGAAAAGGCTCTGATAAATCCAAAGAGATTGCATATAAATCACTAGTTCGTACAGTAATGAAATATGGTGCTGCATGTTGGGATCCTTACAGGTTAGAAAATATTAAGACACTGGGAAAGATTAAAAAACGGGCTCTTAAGTGTTGTCGTAATAATTCACTATTAAAATGGGACACACTCACGGACCGGAGAACGCGAATTCGATTATGTGCAATGTTCAAAACATACAGAGGTGAGCCTGCCTGGAGAGAAATAAAAAATAGGTTGCAGCCGCCAAATTACTCTTCAAGGAACGACCACTCATATAAATTGAGGGAAAGAAGACAGAGGGCGGACACTGGAAAGTTTTCTTTTCTCAATCGTACTATCGGGGACTGGAATGCTTTACCTGCAGACTTACTAAAGGCTTTACCAATAACCAAAAATGTATTTAAAAATAGGCTTAAGGACTTTACTGATAGACTGTAGTATATTATACACACTATTTAAAGGGTGCAATTGATATTTGTTATTGAAGTGTTGTATCAGTGAAGAAGTGTGTTGTGTCAGTGAAGTATGTTTCTGTCGCTGAAGTTTTATAGTTTATAGTGGCAGCGCAAAGTATTTGAACAGTGAAATATTTTTGAAGTGTTAATGAAATCAGGATAGAATCAGTGAAATGTGTCGTAGTTCCAGTGCAGTGAGTGAGTTGTCATCGAAATGAGTGTAGTGCTGAAAGGTACTTGTGCTGGTATGAATATATCATAGTCGTGGGCTTTATTTCGAACTAAGGGTTAAGATACAAATTAGATTTACTTTAAATGTTAGTCTATGTGATCGTGCTTCATTTATTTTAGGATACTCATTATTATTATTATTATTATTATTATTATTATTATTATTATTTGTTATCATTGAGTGTAATTAGTTACCATTGCCATCGGGCATATACCCATTAGCAGTGTGAAGAAATACATACATGCACGCACGCGCACACACATACACACTACTACTACTACTACTACTACTACTACTACTACTACTACTACTACTACTACTACTACTACTACTACTACTACTACTACTACAGCGTTTAAGCCACGTGTTACTCATTTCAACTGCAGGTCATGGACCTGTGTGATATAAACACCTAAAATTGCCAGGTTCCAAGGACAAACGTTCCAGATAGAATGTTTCTCTAACTTGGGTTAATAACACTCTGTCAATAAGATAGTGTGTGGGTGTTAAATTATCACAATGAAGTTCACATCTGCACACATGTGAATAATAACACATTATGCTTTGCTAAAAAAATATATTTCGATGATCTATTTGTCATCTACGTTTTGACATAGAATACATCTTTCCTCGCACCGAGTAGAGTGGATCGCGGGTCGGGGGAAGATGCCTAACTTTTTCTTTGATTGAAAATTTAAGATACTGTTAATTTAGTTTTGAATTTCATACTGAAATACCAAAGTCTGGTAGGTATTTTGAAACTATATTTTTAGTACAAAACAGAAAACATTAATTACCTTGTTTATAGATACAGGTTTTCTTCTTACCTGCACTGTAGGCATCTTTCCCCGATAGTCGGGTAAGATGGCAAATGCAATTAACACATTTACTGATATATGTATTTTACCTGAACTTGGTTTGATACATGTACATAACAAAATTGACTTAATCTAAAGCTCATGGACACTTTCTCACTCGTTTATAACTACTTAGCAACACAGTCATTGCACATATTTTATTGCCATATGCAAGACTTGTGCAATCACTTCTTGCACACAATGAATTCAATCCAGTACATTTTTTGTCATCATTATTTTTTAGGAAGCGTTTAAGGGTACGATAAGGAATCGGGTATGCTTGCGATGTTCTAAAACAGTTCATACCCTCTGTTTTAACACGTTCCGTCGCAAGTTGAAGACTGTCCTCAATCCACTGACTTCTATCAGAGGATCTTACATAATGTTTACACATTCCCTGCAATATAACAAAAACTAAAACTCTTGCAACAAGTTGCCATCTTACCCCGAAAAAAAGTTATCATCTTCCCCAAGTATCGGGGTAAATGCTATGACGCAACCTAAAATGACGGAACAAAGTCTTTGGTTGCTAACAATACAAACTTTATAGCCTTAACTACAATATCCACCAGGGGCGATTTCTCAGGGCATGCTATGCTTGCTGCGCAAGCCCAATATTTTCGTAGAATGTCTATTTCTCAAAATGGGATTACGTACATTAAAATTTATTTTGATTTTTGGAATACTGTATAGGCGTAATACCATCCGCAGGTTGCACACCGCAAGTATCGCAACGCTTGCTCGTTGCTTGGAGCTACAGGAAAGACGTAGAAATAGCGAGAATATGATGCGCGCGCAAGTGCTTTCCTCCTTGGTCCATCCTAGGCGCACATGGTTCTGTTATGTGTTGTTTGAAGCTCTGCTCCGAGAGCTACACCAATGACTATTTAACGTTACACAGACCAGTATTGACAGCGGGAATGTGCTGTGATTTGCGAGTGCAATGTAATTGTATGAGCGTAATGCATGTGTTAGCTGCTGCATGTATTATTAATTCTTAAACATTAATTTGAAGTATTGCAATGAGTTCGGAATTGTGTGTTATTGAAACCTTATTATTAAATCCATTTTCCAGAAGGACTATTCAAGAGAAGACAGACATTATAGAGAATATGTGCGCTCGTTCAGTGCACCTCAATACAAAAATATGCATTGGTTGGCAGGGTCGAAAAAAAAAACTAAATAAACTGTTTTGTTGGCCATGTTTGTTATATTATATCGAACTTCTACATCTCATAAGCGAATATGATCCATGACTCATAATGATTTCATAATTATAAAATAAATTATTTATGTGGGTCTGATTATTTTTATTAATTATGAATTATTATAGAAATCAAAAGCTAGAAAAGATACAATGTTAAAATTTTATAAGGTGATGTCAGTGCCCAGTTTACTATATGGAAGCGAAACATGGGTTATGAAAAAGAGAAATGCCTCTAGATTACAAACAAATGAGATGAAATTTTTTAGAAGCGTAGCAGGTTACAGGAAACTAGAACATAAAAGAAACGAAGAAATAAGAGAAGAACTTGAGATATATGAATTAAACAACAAAATAGAAGAATATAGAAATACATAGATGTCTCACATTTCAAGGATGCAGGACGACAGTATACCATATAAATTTTGGAAATATAAACCTCGGGGAAGAAGAAATATTGGAAGACCATCCAAAAGATGGATGGACCAATTTCAGTAGCTGCTACAGGAATCAATTTCCTAATGCATGAAGGATGATGATGATGATGATGATGATGATGATGATGATGATGAATTATTATATCCTCCCATCTTCCTCTATGAATAAAAGAGCAAGCCTAACTTTCGTGACTAGCATTCGCCCCTTTTATCCATTACAAAAATTTGAGAGTTATTACGAAAGGAGATATTAAAATTTTAACATGCATTTGCAATTATTTTATAGCAGAAAATGAACTGTTTTCTTTCTTTTCTTCTTCTCACAACAAGAACACGTGGCAAAATGAGTTAGCTTCCACTCTATAAACATTCAACTGTCTCATTGATCATGAGCTAGTGATCTTACATTTTCATTAGGTACTGTAAATCTTCTTGAGAGATGCACTATCGCCTTTACTTTTTAACTTCGCTTTAGAATATGCCATTAGGAAAGTCCAGGATAACAGGCAGGGTTTGGAACTGAACGGGTTACATCAGCTTCTTGTCTATGCGGATGACGTGAATATGTTAGGAGAAAATACACAAACGATTAGGGAAAACACGGAAATTTTACTTGAAGCAAGTAAAGCGATCGGTTTGGAAGTAAATCCCGAAAAGACAAAGTATATGATTATGTCTCGTGACCAGAATATTGTAGGAAATGGAAATATAAAAATTGGAGATTTATCCTTCGAAGAGGTGGAAAAATTCAAATATCTTGGAGCAACAGTAACAAATATAAATGACACTCGGGAGGAAATTAAACACAGAATAAATATGGGAAATTCGTGTTATTATTCGGTTGAGAAGCTCTTATCATCCAGTCTGCTGTCCAAAAATGTGAAAGTTAGAATTTATAAAACAGTTATATTACCGGTTCTTCTGTATGGTTGTGAAACTTGGACTCTCACTCTGAGAGAGGAACATAGGTTAAGGATGTTTGAGAATAAGGTGCTTAGGAAAATATTTGGGGCTAAGCGGGATGAAGTTACAGGAGAATGGAGAAAGTTACACAACACAGAACTGCACGCATTGTATTCTTCACCTGACATAATTAGGAACATTAAATCCAGACGTTTGAGATGGGCAGGGCATGTAGCACGTATGGGCGAATCCAGAAATGCATATAGAGTGTTAGTTGGGAGACCGGAGGGAAAAGGACCTTTAGGGAGGCCGAGACGTAGATGGGAGGATACTATTAAACTGGATTTGAGGGAGGTGGGATATGATGATAGAGACTGGATTAATCTTGCACAGGATAGGGACCGATGGCGGGCTTATGTGAGGGTGGCAATGAACCTTTGGGTTCCTTAAAAGCCATTTGTAAGTAAGTTGTTGTAAATCTTCTTGAACTCACACTGGTATGGATAAAAACATTTAAGGAATATAACTAACGGAAACGACTCTATAGAACAATAGCCGTTATTTTTCTTACCTAGGTAGAAGTATGGGACTGAGGCACTTGTTTCGCAATATGTTATACTACACACATTTATAAACAACAATTGTGTAAACACACGTGGCGAAATATGTTTTTAGCTCAGAGATGACACAACAGAGAATTCATCGCCCCGAAATAATACGTACAAATATGTGGAGACTTTAATGCTAGAATCACACAAGGTCATTAGTTGAACTGGTATGCTGTTGGAAATGTTGAGAGGAACTTAAGCTATCAAATATGAATATTACCTACTTAGATAATGCTACAAGATATTTCTTTACGGCATATTTTATACCCAAAATCGCCAAAATATGCAGTATAAAATATGCACTTATGACCTAAAAATTCCAGAAATGTGGTCTACAATATTAAACATATCGATGGTTCAGAACCAGACTAATCCAAGTCCATTTTACAATTTTTTTTTTTTCAGGAGAGTTATTTTAAGCTTCTGACATTCAAAGCTTCGTGAAACAATTTGGAATAGCTTCATAGCAACCTTATGTAGAGGAATATTTACAATTTTGTTCGATTCATGTAAGCAGAGAAGAACTGGAACACAATGAAACACAGATTTCTTTCTTATAAAAAGTTGGACTTAGAATAGTCTGGTTCTCAGCCATCGACATGTCAGAAAAAAATTAAATATTTTTATACTTAGTTTACTTTTAAGGTATAAATTATACCTAGAATGACAATCAGAAGAGAACAATGTGAAATTTAAGGGACTTCAAGGCATATAAATTTTATTCAAAATAGAAAATGCTAACTTATTTTCATAAAATTTAATTATATCTATATTATGAGACCTGAGTTGAAATATACAGTGAATTACCTTGTGCAAATTTCCAAATGAAAATGACTGTCTATTGTCAGCTAACAAAGCTTTGTAGTATACAGGATGTTAAAAAAAAGTATCCAATATTTTAGGAGGTGATAGTATGCATCAAAACAAGAAAAAATATCTATTAAACATGGGTTCTACAACACATACTTTCTGCGATCTGAACACTTGTACATAGGAAGTGCTCAATGTGACATCCATTCATAGCAATGCATTTCTCTGCACTATAATAGAGCAGAGTACCAAATGATCATACCGTAGTTGAAACCCCTGGCATGGAATACTGATACGTCGCAAGGAATACTGAAAACAAAAGTCTGGTTGTGGATATGAGCGGGGCTCAGCAGAGATGGTGTTGTGAATTTTCGTAATCAGCATGTGTGGGCTGATGAAAATCCCCATGCAGTTGAAGAAACAAGGCATCAGCACCGATTCTCAATCAATTTATGGGCAGGCGTTCTTGGTGACAGATTAAAAGGGGCATACGTGCTACCACAGAGATTAACTGGGGCTCGTTATCAGGACTTTCTTATTAACGTATTACTTACCTTACTGAAGTATGTGCCATGTCAGCAAAGACTACAGATGTGGTTCGTGCATGATGGAATACCAGCAATTTTTTTCCGCAATGAGCGTGAACACTTGACGCTGACATTTCTGGACCGCTGGATTGATCGGGGAGGCCCCACACCTTGGCCTGCTCGTTCCTCAAATCTAAATCCCCTAGACTTTTGGTTATCAAGAACAACCAGGTCAATTTCAAAGAGTGTGTGATTCCTTACGCCGAAGGGCAGAGGAATGCATTGCCATGAATGGACGTCATATTGAGCACCTCCTATGAACAAGTGTATAGATCTCAGAAAGTATGTGTTGTAGGACCCATGTTTATTAGACATTATTTTCTTATTTTGATGCATACTAGCACCTCCTAAAATATTGGATTTTTTTTTTACATCCTGTATAGGAAAACTTTTTCCACTTCTAGTGAGAAAATGGGAGCAGATTTAAAATGAACATCACCACTTGAGTCTAATTCTCTCGCTGTCTTTCACACACACACACACACACACACACACACACACACACACACACACACACACTTACTTCTCTTTCTAAAATTTGGCAACAAAGTAGCTTTCCATACTTCCACATCCAATTGAGAGCCTAGCTACCCCTTCCTTACGCGCGTGAAATAGACGAATATGTTTTGTGCGAGATCGTGCGTATTTGCTTGTTTTCCGCACAGAACCAATACGCGGTAAGTGTGAAATACCACATTCAGTATTCCCAACGTAACACACATAACAATTTCCCTCTTCTTACCGCTTAAGCGCGACATTCATTTTACTGCTTTAGGCTTTTAACATATTATTTTTAGAGACGTTTAACATAGTAATAATTATAAATTGGAAACTTACCACTGCAATTTCACCTAAATTTCAATGTTAATTATTGTTTTTAAATATTTGCAAAAATTAAGTAAAGTCTACTACTCCACGAAACTTATTGCATTCCTGATACAAGTAACATTAAGGAAGCCGTGAAAAAATCAACAAGATTCCAGATGCGGATGTTATTACTGCAATATGTTATATAAATAATATTGTTAAAATATTAAAATGAAAAATAAATCATTACATAACCTTACCGTTTGTTTTAAGTTCGCATTTATAGACTGGGAGGAAAAAAAAGACAGACGTATAACACGGCCTGCTGGAGTATAGTAAACACAGAAAACATTTTATAGCAACAATGTTGAAGAAAGATATTTTGGTTTTCCGAAGTTGCCGTCATTAAACAGAAACCAACATGGAGATTTCATTGCAACTAATTATAAATTCGTCTTTCAGGTATGTAATAAACGATCTTCGCACAAAATAATGTACGATACACGAGCGGTATGTTTATTTTCATGTTCTCGGAAATTAAAAAAGCTCAACTACGTTTCGCTTTTTCAATCTTTTCCTCGAACATGAAAACGTCAACATACCGCTCCTGTAACGTATATTACTATTTCGTGACTTGTAACCATTATTTAGGGTCACATCCATTTTGCACATTCCACAGAATAGCTGAGGAGAGAAATAGTAAAGTTTTACCAGAGGAAAATAAAAGAACATAATTCTAAGAAATTCAATGAACAAAGGAAATCAACATTGGTTATGGACAAGCGCATAAAAAGCTTCAAAAGGCAAAGATATGCTAAATATGACCAATAGATCACTAAAATATCCTCTATCAGAATTTTTCATTTCATTTAGTGTTCTGCCCAAGGGCAGATCTTTCACTGCAAACCCAGGTTTCTCCAATCATTCCTATTTTCTACCTTCCTCTTTGTTTCCTCATATGATCACTATTTTTATCTTATTGTCATCTATCATCTGATATCTTCTTCTGCCCCTAATTCTTCTCCCGTTCACCATTGCTTCCAGTGCATCCTTCAGTAGACAGTTTCTTCTCACCCAATGGCCCAGCCAATCCCTTTTCCTCTTTCTGATCAGTTTCAGCATCATTCTGTCTTTCATTTTACACATAAGATTAAATGCTCTTACAATTTATTTAAGACTGTATAAAACAAAATTATAAGCCACCGGCGTAGCTCAGTTCGCGAGTCCACACCTGTGGAGTAACGGTCAGCGCATCTGGCTGCGAAACCAGGTGGCCCGGGTTCGATTCCCGTTCGGGACAAGTTACCTGGTTGAGGTTTTTTTCGGGGTTTTCCCTCAACCCAATACGAGCAAATGCTGGGTAACTTTTTGTGCTGTACCCCGGACTCATTTCACCGGCATTATCACCTTCATATCATTCAGACGCTAAATAACCTAGATGTTGATACAGCGTCGTAAAATAACCCAATAAAAAAAAAAGCTCAGTTCGCTAAGGCGCTTGCCTGCCGACCCGGAGTTGCATTCGGGCGCGGGTTTGATTCCCGATTGGGTTTATTACCTGGTTGGGTTTTTTCCGAGGTTTTCCCCAACCGTAAGGCAAATGCCAGGTAATCTAAGGCGAATTCTCGGCCTCACCTCGCCAAATATCATCTCGCTATCACCAATTCCATCGACGCTAAATAATCCAGTAGTTGATACAGCGTCGTTAAATAACGAAAATAAAAAAAATTAATTTGTTTTTCCACCCCTTCAACAGGAACTGTTAACTTTGAAAGAGTAAAGCTCAGTTCACAACCTACCGTTTTAATTTGAAGTCCAGTATAATTTTTTCATGATATTTTGTCACTTTATGTCAGCCGTGGCGAAAATATGACTCACAAGCACATTGTGGCTCGCAATGATAGCTGTGCATTTCTCTTACTTCCTGCCTTTCCCAACCCCCACCCTCTCACTCACTGGAATCAAACTCAGTTTCATTTGATTATTTGTCTCTGACCTGCGAGTGGCGTATCGTCCAATGTTTCTCTCGAAACCAATGTACTGTACCTCTACAAATACGAAAGTTTCAAGGAGGATGGGAGGACGCATTTTTATTTATTTTTTGCTGTCAATATGATGAGAATATTTAATGTATGATTTGTTCACAAGTATTACGAGGAAAACGGTTGTATAGTATAAAACATCATTATACTACATGTTACTATGAAACATTAAAAGGTGAAGTATTATTATTATTATTATTATTATTATTATTATTATTATTATTATTATTATCTCTTTACGTCGATCCTTTTTCAGCAGATGTACGAATAATGCCGTTAGAGCCTCAATTTAAACTCACAGATTTATAATGTAGTGTTAAATGAAAGCTAATGTGAGGACTTGACAAATGTTGAACTTTTCAAATCTTTGCCAAAAAAATTAATATCTGAAGCTTTGTTCTTTCGCTTGCTCTGTTGAAGTCATGTTCGCTACAACTTACGTTTGTGAAAAATTATTTTCAACAATGAAAATAGTAAAAACCAAATTTAGATCACGACTGACAGACAAATACCTTCGTGATCAACTATAACCGGCAGTAAGTGACATAATTCCTGAGTTTGAAGCTCTGTAACAGAGACATTCTGAAGACAATAGGTTGTGATAATGTGTCTTATGTCTTTTGTTCATTTCTTTCTTCGTTACACGTACTAAACATTAGTTTGTAGCCTTGTAATGTATAAAATTATATTTAAGTGCTTGACGTAAGGAAAATGAAATCCGTTAATAAGTCAGACAGTCGCTTCACTTCCCCTTCGGGTGTTAGCCTCCCTCCATAGGTGCTATGCATATTGCAGGTTACACAGTGGCTCGGCGCACGATGACGTTTTCGCCACCGCTGCTTTCTGTTAATAATACATTAATTTCGAACGTAAGCCGTGCACGGGTAATCTACAAACCGGATAAACCGCGCACGGATAATCGAGAATATACTGTACTTACATACGTTATTGTCATGTAGTCTATAAGAAGAAATGTCAACTTTACATAGATAATGCGGAATGAATGTATACTCAGGATGAGGAAATGATTTTATTTGGGAAAGGAAGAAAGAGAAATGTCACATCTTGTGATGTAAAATAAATTAAATACATATTTATCTGCTTGACATTTATTTTACTACATAGTTTTTACTGTGATACATTTGGCTCTATGATCTATGCAATGTGAAGGATTGTGTCATAAATCTGTGAACTACGGGTTACTATGGAAACGCCTACACCATGAAAACCACAACTGCTATTCTGTAACGCTGTTAAGACAAATTTGTCTTTAGAGACGACTGACAAAAGAGAACGTAACTATTTAAATATTTATGTTTTCATAATTGCCTTTATTACTGTATAATTTGCTGTCAAGAGTTTATACCTATTTTATAGATAACTATAGGCTTACTTTAAAATGTTGTATGAACAAAATAAAATAGTTATATGCTGTAATATTATGCGTAGGTTTTTTTATATACTGAAGACGGAAGCTAAAATATTCTGGTATTTTCTTAAAGAGTATGGTAGGCTCAGAAAAGTAAGTTAAAATTAAATTTAATCAAAATTAAAAGTTTATGATATAATTTAGTTATGTATAACGTAAAAACATAACCAGAACTTCAATTATTCTTGTATTTCTATTTATACTGGTGATTTTCAAAGTTTACCCCCTCAAATAATACAAGATATGGCAACGTACATTCATATTTAATAGAAGTTATTATATAAATTTGAATAACCTGTGTTATATATCAGAACCTTAATGATTACT
Source organism: Periplaneta americana (assembly GCF_040183065.1). NCBI lineage: Eukaryota > Metazoa > Arthropoda > Insecta > Blattodea > Blattidae > Periplaneta > Periplaneta americana. The sequence continues at coordinate 144,351,664 of NC_091130.1, read as the reverse complement.
TTTCACACCCATAATTATAACCTGTAAAATATAATAAGGGTTTCTATTTATCTAAGATTAATAAGGATTTTAGTACATTTTAATGACATTTCTTCCCTAACTTGTATTGTTCCAGCTAATAATGCAGCATATTTTCAGGTATTCAGAACCTGAATTGTAGTAAATCACAACATGTACTTATCGCGCAGCATTTGCAGCATTTGCACAGTTGCCAAAATTCGTTATATCGTTACCAAATGCAGAGACCAAATCTCCTATTCTCTCTCTGGGGCAACGCACAACAGCATTTCTGAAATTACTAAGTGCAGTTGTTATGCTTTGAATATCATTTATCAATGAAGTTATGGTGGAAGTTATATCTGTGCCGAGAGATCCAATTTTTGACAGGAGACACATCAATTCAGTCAAGCCGATCGAAGACAAACCATTTGGGAGGCAGGATGAAAAATTCTTTAAGAGATCAGAGGCAAAAGTTAAAGCTTTCTGTCCTTTTGCTATTAGATCTTTCAGAGGATTGACGATTGCATTGACTTCGTCGGTAACACAGGCAGTAATGTTTTTAACTGAAATAAAAGAAATAGTATTATCAGCAATAGTTCTCTTACACAAAGATTTATACAGAGTTTTTCAAAAGTAAGAGGTAGCTTCATAACATTAACTCCATATTTTCTTCATTTCCTACACAACACAACTGCAATATTAAGAAATCAGTGTTAGTACTTTTGTTTTACAGACAATATAGATAATATCAAACAGAAAGAAGTCATATAAAAATAACGACATAAAATTTCACTTTCCGTTTGAAGTTCGCGCTAACCGGTTGAACCAGTGCAGTCGTGTGCAGATACTCGTACACGTTGGCAGCAAGGCAGGGGACAGAACATGTGTACTTATGTTGAAGCAGAAGTTACAACTATTGGAACGGTTAAAAAAGGTGAATCAATCAGAGCCATCCCTCAAGAATTTGACATTTCGATCAGAACAGTGCATAGGATAAAACAAAATTCATCTAAATACGAGGCATTCTGTAGTGATTATAAGAAGCTTTGTATTATCAGTTGATTGTAGGATGAAAACACAGCTTATTTTGTGTAATTTACTAAATTGAATCAATAAGGATGGTTTATGTTCTCTCTTGAAGGGTATACACCATTTTAAAATAATTTCATATACAAACACAACTATTACAAGAAATGTGGCTCCGAAACCCTTTCACCCAATGATCAAAATCATGGTTTATTTTGATGCTGAGAAATTAAAGTTTATATTGACATGTAAATAGTTTTTCTTTCTTACTTTTTATGGAAATGGAGAAATTTAGATTTTTCTTCATTACGACGCCTTTGCCTACGAAGAAATATTTTTAAAATATATGGTTAGATTCCTCATTGAAAATACAAACAAACACGTATTTTTTTACTGGTGCACCGTTGATAAGAAAGTATTGAAAATATCAAATAAAGAAAATAAATAGTACGCGCGTGAACTAACCAGCTGACTGTGAGGCAAGCAAGGCCAGGAGACATAAACACGTGATGTTTCGTCTAGTAGCGCATAGCTGGGCTAGCTTTATCACAGGTTTTCATAAACACAGGAGTAAAAAGACGCCCAACGCTCGCTTATCTTCATCTCTCGGCCAGTGTGTGCGGTACTGCGACGTTCAAGTCTAGGCGTGTGAAAATAATCTATTTAATACCCTCGAAACTTATTGCCGAGCCACTAAGCAAACAATGCCGAATCCCTCTTAATAATGCAAAGTTTTTTCTCAATATTTTTTTACATTTTTACAAATGGGCAAAAAGCCTAAAAGTAAGTAAAATCAGATTATCTGTCTCTCTGTATACAATAAAAATAAGTATTACTTCTTATCATAACCGACCAAATATCAGCTTCAAAATGAGCTCCCGTTCAATGTTCTGCAGTGAGCGGTTCCAGAATTCTAAGCTGTGAAAGAGGTTTGTTTTTATAAAATAGGTACGCTAAATTTGTCGCTCAATAGTACGAAAACCGTTTGACTTTCGATAGTATATTTTTGAAAATGGACTCTCCTCAGCACCTTGTATAAATAGGGAAAAAATTACTTACTTACTTACAAATGGCTTTCAAGGAACCCGAAGGTTCATTGCCGCCCTCACATAAGCCCGCCATCGGTCCCTATCCTGTGCAAGATTAATCCAGTCATCATATCCCACCTCCCTCAAATCCATTTTAATACTATCCTCCCATCTATGTCTCGGCCTCCCCAAAGGTCTTTTTCCCCTCCGGTCTCCCAACTAACACTCTATATGCATTTCTGGATTCGCCCATACGTTCTACATGCCCTGCTCATCTCAAACGTCTGGATTTAATGTTCCTAATTATGTCAGGTGAAGAATACAATGCGTGCAGTTCTGTGTTGTGTAACTTTCTCCATTCTCCTGTAACTTTATCCCGCTTAGCCCCAAATATTTTCCTAGGCACCTTATTCTCAAACACCCTTAACCTATGTTCCTCTTTCAAAGTGAGAGTCCAAGTTTCACAACCATACAGAACAACCGGTAATATAACTATTTTATAAATTCTAACTTTCAGATTTTTTGACAGCAGACTAGATGATAAAAGCTTCTCAACCGAATAATAACACGCATTTCCCATATTTATTCTGCATTTAATTTCCTCCCGAGTGTCATTTATATTTGTTACTGTTGCTCCAAGATATTTGAATTTTTCCACCTCTTCGAAGGATAAATCACCAATTTTTATACTTCCATTTCGTATAATATTCTGGTCACGAGACATAATCATATACTTTGTATTTTCGGGATTTACTTCCAAACCGATCGCTTTACTTGCTTCAAGTAAAATTTCCGTGTTTTCCCTAATCGTTTGTGTATTTTCTCCTAACATATTCACGTCATCCGCATAGATAAGAAGCTGATGTAACCCGTTCAATTCCAAACCCTCTCTGTTATCCTGAAATTTCCTAATGGCAGATTCTAAAGCGAAGTTAAAAAGTAAAGGTGACAGTGCATCTCCCTGCTTTAGCCCGCAGTGAATTGGAAAAGCACCAGATAGAAACTGACCTATACGGACTCTGCTGTATGTTTCACTGAGACACATTTTAATTAATCGAAATTAATTAGAGTATTAAAAAATGCGAGGTTTTTTCTGATCGATTTCATATGGAATAGCCCGTTCGCATTCCACAGCGTGCTAAAACTCGGTCGTTCTCAGTAGGTAACCCTATACTTGCTTCATTTGTTACTTAGCCTGATGTACTTACAGCCTGTAGCGGCGTCTTTCGTTGCAGCAGCAATGGCAGTTTGGACGCACTGTCCTATTTTAATGGCGTTTCCAATAAGGCCGCTCGCCTTGGTCTGTATGATGTTGGTCGTGTTTTGCAGCAAATTGTCGACTTCCTTCTTGGCGCTGTTTAAGACTGATTGCGATTGGTTTTTAACATCATCTAGTGCCTTGTTGCCGTCGTCAACAACTTTTTCAGCCAAATCTTTCAGTTTGTTTATGTTACTAACTGTGTCCGTTATAAAATCGTTGACCAATGAGCCAAAAGCAGAGCCATTCTAGAAGAGAAAAGTATAAAATAATTAACTAGAACCAATAAACAGTCCAAATTCTGATTTGACTTGATTTACCTTTACCATGTATCGTACAATTTACATGTAATATTTTCCTGTTAAGGGGAGAGGATGGTATTTTTTAAAACTTTTTTCCTATTTGGTGTCAAATATTAATTTTTTGTACGTAGAGAGCTAATAGCTGTAGCAACTCAACCAAAAATAAACATTATGAAAAAAATATATTATTTTAATGTACCGAAGTACATATGATATTTCCATGCAGATATTCTGCGTCATCATACGATGAAAGAGTAATGGAACGGAGAAAAATTCTCTCCGGCGCCGGGATTTGAACCCGGGTTTTCAGCTCTACGTGCTGACGCTTTATCCACTAAGCCACACCGGATTCCACCCCGGCGTCGGAAGAATCGTCTCAGTTTTAAGTTCCAACTCTTGGGTTCCCTCTAGTGGCCGCCCTCTGCAATACGTCATAGATATCTATGAACCTAGGACCGAAGTCCACACATGTGCTGAGGTGCACTCGTAATGAGTGACTAGTTGGCCGGGATCCGACGGAATAAGCGCCGTCTTAAATCACGAAGTGATTTACGCATATCATATATATTATTTTAATGTACCGAAGTACATATGATATTTCCATGCAGATATTCTGCGTCATCATACGATGAAAGAGTAATGGAACGGAGAAAAATTCTCTCCGGCGCCGGGATTTGAACCCGGGTTTTCAGCTCTACGTGCTGACGCTTTATCCACTAAGCCACACCGGATTCCACCCCGGCGTCGGAAGAATCGTCTCAGTTTTAAGTTCCAACTCTTGGGTTCCCTCTAGTGGCCGCCCTCTGCACTACGTCATAGATATCTATGAACCTAGGACCGAAGTCCACACATGTGCTGAGGTGCACTCGTAATGAGTGACTAGTTGGCCGGGATCCGACGGAATAAGCGCCGTCTTAAATCACGAAGTGATTTACGCATATCATATATATTATTTTAATGTAACGAAGTACATATGATATTTCCATGCAGATATTCTGCGTCATCATACGATGAAAGAGTAATGGAACGGAGAAAATTCTCTCCGGCGCCGGGATTTGAACCCGGGTTTTCAGCTCTACGTGCTGACGCTTTATCCACTAAGCCACACCGGATTCCACCCCGGCGTCGGAAGAATCGTCTCAGTTTTAAGTTCCAACTCTTGGGTTCCCTCTAGTGGCCGCCCTCTGCACTACGTCATAGATATCTATGAACCTAGGACCGAAGTCCACATATGTGCCGAGGTGCACTCTCTCGGACGCCGGGGTGGAATCCGGTGTGGCTTAGTGGATAAAGCGTCAGCACGTAGAGCTGAAAACCTGGGTTCAAATCCTGGCGCCGGAGAGAATTTTTCTCCGTTCTATTACTCTTTCATCGTATGATGAAGCAGAATATCTGCATGGAAATATCATATGTACTTCGGTACATTATAATCTATACTAATAATAAATCTGTAGCCGAAATTTTTCTGGTAATTTTCGATTTTCCAAAAATAATTGGTCCTAACATATATAATTAACCACCCTGAAACCGAAAATCGCTTTTTTGAAATTTTTGTTTGTATGTCTGTCTGTCTGTATGTTTGTTACCTTTTCACGCGATAATGGATGAACGGATTTCGATGAAAATTGGAATATAAGTTAAGTTCGTTGTAGCTTAGATTTTAAGCTATATGGCATTCAAAATACATTATTTAAAAGGGGGGTTATAAGGGGCCTGAATTAAATAAATCGAAATATCTCGCTTATTATTGATTTTTGTGAAAAATGTTACATAACAAAAGTTTCTTTAAAAATAATTTCCGATAAGTTTTATTCCTAGCAAAATTTTGATAGGACTGATATTTAATGAGATAAATGAGTTTTAAAATTAAAATACAATGCCATCTATGGCATGGTAATGAAATTAAAACAAATGACTACGTCTATAAGGGGCCTTGGACAGCAACAATCGAAAGCTATGAAACATAGCCTACAGAGAATGTTTCTGTGTTTGTATGAAGTAATATCGAAAGCTAAATTAACCGATTTGTATAATTAATTATTATTTCGCCATTGGAAAGTGTAGTTTCTCTAGATGAACATAATACTATAATGTTATTACAGTAACTTTCGAGTGCTCTCTGGACCAAAATGACCGCATTTTAATTATTTATATACAATTTAAATTAAGTAACATATTAAACGATTTATCCTTCTATCAAACACGAATGTTCCCTGGATCAAACGTCCTATTTTAATTATGTAATTACTTTATATTTATTTCTAACAGGTGTAGCGGAGCGCACGGGTACGGCTAGTAATACATACTAGGTTCAAAAAGTTCCCGGAATTTGCTAGCATCATAGAAACAACGTACCTTACACACTATTCTACAGCATTCCCTTCAAAATAGTTGCCTTCCCCAACAACACACTTTTGCCAACGCGTGTAGAGTTCCTGGAAGCAGGCCTGGAAGCCATTTTGTGAAACCCGTCTTAGTGCTCTCGTCGCGTTTGCGATAACCTCTTCAGCATTGAATCTCCGTCCTTTCAGATGACTTTTCAGACGGGGAAACAGAAAGTAATCAGGTGGTGAGAGATCAGGACAGTATGGTGGGTGATCCAAAGCAGTTATGTTGTGCCTGGCAAGAAAATTCTTTACAATAATTGCGCGATGAGCAGGTGCATTGTCATGCATAAGGAACCAGTTGTTTTCTACCCACTTTTCTGGACGTTTCCTTCTCACTGCGTCCCAGAGGCGACGGAGGGTTTCTACGTACAATTCTTTCGTTACAGTACGACCTTCTGGAATGAACTCATGGTGCATGAGACCCTGAGAGTCGAAGAAAACTTCCAACATAACTTTGCTTTAAGTGTGCTTAAATGCGACAGGCTCATGCCAGTAGATTTACTGGCATGTAAAAGAACTCCTGCGGGACAAAATTCCGGCACTTCCTGCGATGCTGATATAACCTCTGCAGTTGCGAGCGTCGTTAAATAAAACATAACATTTAAAATAACTTTGCCTTTGGAAGTGTCCCTAGGAAATTTTTGCTTCCGAGGAGATGTTTTCGATTTCCACTTAGATGACTGTCGTTTAGGGACTGGGTCGTACAAGTAGCACCAGTTTCATTTTGTTTAAGAAATCACCATTTTCATCAGCCATACTGATCATGTCCCCAGCAAAACACAGAACTTGATGTTTGTACTTTGTTCTGTGGACATAATTACAAAATGCGACGAACAAACGAAACACTATGATAAACAATTGCCTACAACTCAAAACCAATAATTGCCATTATCAACAAACTTTAAGGAAATGACATCATGAATGTTACCAACAAAACAAATGTATAATATCCCTTGTTATATATTAATACGAAAAATGGTAGTAAAATTCCGGGAACTTTTTGAACCTAGTAGTATATAAGATAAATCTCGACTTACCAAAGCCAAAGTCTGAGAAGTTTTGTCTATGAATAGGACTTTGAACAGAGTTAAACTTTGTTACGAAAGTGAAGTCTACATCCAAAGTCTCGTTTCCGAATATGATCCTTAACAATTATGTGACTATACAAACCTGCAATGCGAAGAGAACCAGGAGAACGGTGCAGATCTGTTTGGTTGCCATGGTGTCGATTGAAGTTCGGAAGCTCGTGGGACTTATATACGGCAGCAGAGCGCGAAGACAGCTGCTTAAACGTCAGACCACCTGTGTGAACCTGACACAATGCATTTGTTACTCCACTGTCGCGGAAAAGTGGAGTCCATTTAGTAACGGAATGTCTTCATTTGTAGCCTTGTTTAGTGACAGAATGGGTGTGAAAACAACTTGGCGGTATTATTTTCTGACACCATTTGCAGTTCTCTCTATTTAATCTAAGTTGTGATAAGAATGGACTTATCCTTCACATTGACATTGCGTTCGTCCTCTCATATTAATCAGACAAGAAGGAAATGTTAAAGCCACGGATAAATTGTGTTTACAAGCTTGTACATTTCTAAAGAATGAAAAATTGTGAAGTATGATATTACTAGTATAGTTATAAATATGTTAAAGTTTGAAGCAATGATTCTGTCAAAAAATATGTCATTTGTTAATTTATTTATCTGTTTATTTATTTGTTCATTCGTTCATTCCTTTATTATTTCGTTTATTTATTTATTTATTTATTTATTTATTTATTTATTTATTTATTTATTTATTTATTTATTTATTTATTTATTTACTTATTCGTTCATTCCTTCATTATTTCGTTTATTTATTTATTTACTTATTCGTTCATTCCTTCATTATTTCGTTTATTTATTTATTTATTTATTTATTTATTTATTTATTTATTTATTTGTTCATTCGTTCATTCCTTCATTATTTCGTTTATTTATTTATTTGTTCATTCGTTCATTCCTTCATTATTTCGTTTATTTATTTATTTACTTATTCGTTCATTCCTTCATTATTTCGTTTATTTATTTATTTGTTCATTCGTTCATTCCTTCATTATTTCGTTTATTTATTTATTTACTTATTCGTTCATTCCTTCATTATTTCGTTTATTTATTTATTTGTACATTCGTTCATTCCTTTATTATTTCGTTTATTTATGTATTTATTTATTTGTTCATTCGTTCATTCCTTCATTATTTCGTTTATTTATTTATTTACTTATTCGTTTATTCCTTCATTATTTCGTTTATTTATTTATTTACTTATTCGTTCATTCCTTCATTATTTCGTTTATTTATTTATTTATTTATTTGTTCATTCGTTCATTCCTTTATTATTTCGTTTATTTATGTATTTATTTATTTGTTCATTCGTTCATTCCTTCATTATTTCGTTTATTTATTTATTTATTTATTTATTTATTTGTTCATTCGTTCATTCCTTTATTATTTCGTTTATTTATTTATTTATTTATTTATTTGTTCATTCGTTCATTCCTTTATTATTTCGTTTATTTATGTATTTATTTATTTGTTCATTCGTTCATTCCTTCATTATTTCGTTTATTTATTTATTTATTTATTTATTTATTTGTTCATTCGTTCATTCCTTTATTATTTCGTTTATTTATGTATTTATTTATTTGTTCATTCGTTCATTCCTTCATTATTTCGTTTATTTATTTATTTATTTATTTATTTATTTATTTATTTGTTCATTCGTTCATTCCTTCATTATTTCGTTTATTTATTTATTTACTTATTCGTTCATTCCTTCATTATTTCGTTTATTTATTTATTTATTTATTTATTTATTTATTTGTTCATTCGTTCATTCCTTTATTATTTCGTTTATTTATGTATTTATTTATTTGTTCATTCGTTCATTCCTTCATTATTTCGTTTATTTATTTATTTACTTATTCGTTCATTCTTTCATTATTTCATTTATTTATTTATTTATTTATTCATTCATTTGTTCATTCGTTCATTCCTTCATTATTTCGTTTATTTATTTATTTACTTATTCGTTCATTCCTTCATTATTTCATTTATTTATTTATTTATTTATTTATTTATTTATTTATTTATTTATTTATTTATTCATTTGTTCATTCGTTCATTCCTTCATTATTTCGTTTATTTATTTATTTACTTATTCGTTCATTCCTTCATTATTTCGTTTATTTATTTATTTATTTATTTGTTCATTCGTTCATTCCTTCATTATTTCATTTATTTATTTGTTCATTCGTTCATTCCTTCATTATTTCGATTATTTATTTATTTATTTATTTATTTATTTATTTATTTATTTATTTATTTATTTATTTATTTATTTTATTTATTTATTTATTTGTTCATTCGTTCATTCCTACATTATTCCGTTTATTTATTTATTTGTTCATTCGTTCATTATTTATTTATTTATTTATATATTTATTCATATATTTATTTACTTGTTCATTCGTTCATTCCTTCACTATTTCGTTTATTTATTTATTTATTTATTTATTTATTTATTTAGTTTTGATATCAACTCTTTCTGAAATCTCTCCAACAGTACATTCTTTTGATTTGAAGTCAGATTTTAATTCATTTTTTACCCATAGATAATATTTCATTACGCAATGATAGATAGGTAATTGTGATGGGTTCAGCCCCTCTGGCATTGAGAATACAGGGTAGAAGGTCAGATTTCTTGTATTAATATTAGAGATATTCTGATTTAAATACCCTGCAATATAAGAAGAATGAATTTCCATTAATTTTATTACGTTAATTATATCATACCAAAGTTTTTTGTGATTACTCTCAATTTTCTTATAAATTGAAGTTTCTGTGACACTTCAAAATGAAACAACAGGGGACCAAAAATATGCAGAGTCTTTTAACATGTATTTCTTTCTTTTTTTTTTTTACATGTTCCTGATATCCTGTTCAGATTAAATCACTGGAGAATGTTCTCTCGCTAAAATATCTGAACCTCAAAATTTTGTGAAAATTTCAAAATATGATGCTCTTGGGGCACCTCTAAATAATAATATAGAAAAAATATATATATTTTTCATTGTTCTTTATATCACCCCACAACTTGTCTCTGGTATTATATTTTGATTCCATAAACTTCCTATTTTCACTCCACCCTAATGTATATATTTGGTTCGGTGGTTTGTAATGTGAAGTAACGTTATATGAATTTGTATTACTATGAATCTCTGTCAATCCACAAACGATTAGGGAAAACACGGGAATTTTACTGGAAGCAAGTAAAGAGATAGGTTTGGAAGTAAATCCCGAAAAGACAAAGTATATGGTTATGTCTCGTGACCAGAATATTGTACGAAATGGAAATATAAAAATTGGAAATTTATCTTTTGAAGAGGTGGAGAAGTTCAAATATCTGGGAGCAACAGTAACAAATATAAATGATACTCGGAAGGAAATTAAACACAGAATAAATATAGGAAATGCCTGTTATTGTTCGGTTGAGAAGCTTTTGTTATCCAGTCTGCTGTCAAAAAATCTGAAAGTTAGAATTTATAAAACAGTTATATTACCGGTTGTTCTGTATGGTTGTGAAACTTGGACTCTCACTTTGGGAGAGGAACATAGGTTAAGGGTGTTTGAGAATAAGGTGCTTAGGAAAATATTTGGGGCTAAGAGGGATGAATTTACAGGAGAATGGAGAAAGTTACACAACACAGAACTGCACGCATTGTATTCTTCACCTGACATAATTAGGAACATTAAATCCAGACGTTTGAGATGGGCAGGGCATGTAGCACGTATGGGCGAATCCAGAAATGCATATAGAGTGTTAATTGGGAAGCCAGAGGGAAAAAGACCTTTAGGGAGGCCGAGACGTAGATGGGAAGATAATATTAAAATGGATTTGAGGGAGGTGGGATATGGTGATAGAGAATGGATTAATCTTGGTCAGGATAGGGACCGATGGTGGGCTTATGTGAGGGCGGCAATGAACCTCCGGGTTCCTTAAAAGCCAGTAAGTACGAATCTCTGTCACTACTCCAAACGGTAGGCTTTGGTCATAACATAAATAACATACATATTTTTAGATACACTGAAATACTCTAGTTATGGGAGTGTCCCAGAGATTAAGGGACACAATGTATAATACATTCTAACTGGCAGTCCATGCTTGAACATTCTTCGTTCAAGCACGTACGCTTTGAATATTAAGCAAATTAGCATTCTGCATAGCAACTTAAAATACGAACGAAATGTATTCATCCCTAGCAACCAGCATAAGCCTAGAAACTATGCGACTAGATCAGCCTTACTGTTGAAGGTAGTAAGTTTTCAAATTCAAAAACAAATTCAAATTTATTCACAATTTACATTTGAATTGAATACATATGAATAGATACCCGAAATGAGCATACGCTCGTGCTCGGGTACAGTCCAGTAGTCTACATAAATTTTACAGAGATCAATAATAATGTTGATGTTAGAAATAATAGTAACAATAATAATAATAATAAAAAATAAGGTAAAGGTATCCCCGTAACATGCCATGAAGGCACTTGGGGGGCATGGAGGTAGAGCCCCATGCTTTCCATGACCTCGGCACTAGAATGAGGTGGTGTGGTCGGCACCACGCTCTGACCGCCTTTTACCCCCGGGAAAGACCCGGTACCCAATTTTATAGAAGGCTGAGTGAACCTTGGGGCCGTTCTGAAAGTTTGGCAACGAGAAAAAATCCTTTCACCACCTGGGATCGAACCCCGGACCTTCCAGTCCGTAGCCAGCTGCTCTAATAATAATAGAATATCCGTGACGGAGATGATACAAAGATAGTAATACAACTTAATTCATCATCAATAATAATAATAATAATAATAATAATAATAATAATAATAATAATAAATAATAATAATAATAATAATAATAACAAAATAAATATTTACAATAATAAAACAAATACTAAGACGGATAAAATAAAATATAAAACCACTAGCGAGAGTTAACACAACTTAAATAAGCATATAATAACCAGAAAAAATGACGAACTCGAAAATCAACAGAAAAGTTCGATGTATCGCAGACGACAGCAACCGCCGTATTGACATTGTGTTATGCATTAATGGTAGTAGTGGGGAGCTGAAAGTCTACGTAACTGCCATTCTCTTCTAATCTTCTCGTAAAATCATGGGAAGTTAATGCTGAAAAACAAAATGTCTACGAGTCAAACTGTTCATTATTACCAGGATAAATACAAATAATACTGAAATATATTAATCAAGTTTCAGTTGTAGATCTCCCCTTTAACTAAACTAAAAGTGCAAGTAGAATATTATCGCAATTACCATAGTGTATTGGGTAAATTCCGAAATGATGACGATAATTAGCAGTGTTGCCAATACAAAATTCAGGGAAAACCTCCAGGTAAGAGTGAAATTTCTCTGAAATCTTATACTATCAATGTCAAGAAATGTTTCTTTGCACTGTGAGAAGTCAACTAAAGCTAGAACGAGTTCATGAAGTTCTGAGAGATATCATTAATTCATTCAGTCTTTTGTGCAAGCAGGGGTGGCTTTTGGGGTAGTGCCAGTGTGCCATGGCACCGCCAGTGAAAGAAACAAAAAATAATATCCTAAAAAGCTGTTGTAATAGTTTATTTCTACACATTTTATTCGTATTTCATCTGAACGAGCGCGCGCACAGATCGGAACGCACTCTTGCAGCGTTTTTCCGAACTTTGGAGCCACTTTTGTGTGGCACTGCCTACGTCCATATAACACTGTGCAAAAGGCTACTGATTCTAGTTTATATGCGTTTCTAATGGCAGTCTTTGAGCCGAGTTCAATTTGACTCAGTACTTAATATTCCGCCCGCTAGAGCACAATAATGCAGAAATTCGCTAGATGGCAGGGTTGTTGGAGACGTTAGGCAGAAACCATCAACCGCAGACTTGCACGAAAACACAAGTTAAAGTTCCGCGCCAAATGTTAATATAATGTTGCCATTTCAAAACTGATGCACACAACTTTGATTTGAATGTGTAAAGTATTATCCGTTTAATTATATTAAATGCAGAGATAGTCATGGTTCTTTTTAGAAAGATAAATATTTTTTAATATCATGTAAAACTGTTCGTTAATGTTGTGTAATATTTGCTTTATTTTGCGGAAACTAAATATCGCTACACTGTTGTTATAGTATTGATGCTTCTGTTAACGATACATGAGATCTGTGCAGGACATGAACATGTGTTATTCAGGCCGCTGCCTTGGATTCATCGGCCTGTTAAATAAAGTGCAAACGTGTTCGTTTATTATCTATATCACTGTTTATCTCGTGTGTTTTTGCCAGTAATTTTACTAGTTATAAAATTTATTTGTATTTGACTAACAATACTGTGAAAGTTTTGATTATCTGTATCTGTAAATTTCGTTATTAGTTTCGGAAATGTTATTGTAACTGTTACTAGACGCATTATTAACTGTACACCTGGTAAAATAGCTGGTTTAATTAATGTGTTTTATTTAACATAATGCAAACGTGAGCTGCGATTATCAATTTCACTAGGGTAATTTGCGTACAATATTTTTTTTTCATTTTTTTTCGGAAATGTTATTGTAACTGTTACTAGATGCATTATTAACTGTACACCTGGTAAAATAGCTGGTTTAATTAAAGTGTTTTATTTAACATAATGTAAACGTGAGCTGCGATTATCAATTTCACTAGGGTAATTTGCGTACAATATTTTTTTTTTTCATTTTTTTTTTTTCGGAAATGTTATTGTAACTGTTACTAGATGCATTATTAACTGTACACCTGGTAAAATAGCTGGTTTAATTAAAGTGTTTTATTTAACATAATGTAAACGTGAGCTGCGATTATCAATTTCACTAGGGTAATTTGCGTACAATATTGTTTTTTTTTTTTCATTTTTTTTTCGGAAATGTTATTGTAACTGTTACTAGATGCATTATTAACTGTACACCTGGTAAAATAGCTGGTTTAATTAATGTGTTTTATTTAACATAATGTAAACGTGAGCTGCGATTATCAATTTCACTAGGGTAATTTACGTACAATATTTTTTTTTTTCATTTTTTTCTGAAATGTTATTGTAACTGTTACTAGATGCATTATTAACTGTACACCTGGTAAAATAGCTGGTTTAATTAATGTGTTTTATTTAACATAATGCAAACGTGAGCTGCGATTATCAATTTCACTAGGGTAATTTACGTACAATATTTTTTTTTCATTTTTTTCTGAAATGTTATTGTAACTGTTACTAGATGCATTATTAACTGTACACCTGGTAAAATAGCTGGTTTAATTAATGTGTTTTATTTAACATAATGTAAACGTGAGCTGCGATTATCAATTTCACTAGGGTAATTTGCGTACAATATTTTTTTTTTCATTTTTTTTCTGAAATGTTATTGTAACTGTTACTAGATGCATTATTAACTGTACACCTGGTAAAATAGCTGGTTTAATTAATGTGTTTTATTTAACATAATGCAAACGTTAGCTGCGATTATCAATTTCACTAGGGTAATTTGCGTACAATATTTTTTTTTTTCATTTTTTTTCGGAAATGTTATTGTAACTGTTACTAGATGCATTATTAACTGTACACCTGGTAAAATAGCTGGTTTAATTAATGTGTTTTATTTAACATAATGTAAACGTGAGCTGCGATTATCAATTTCACTAGGGTAATTTGCGTACAATATTTTTTTTTTCATTTTTTTTTTTCGGAAATGTTATTGTAACTGTTACTAGATGCATTATTAACTGTACACCTGGTAAAATAGCTGGTTTAATTAATGTGTTTTATTTAACATAATGCAAACGTGAGCTGCGATTATCAATTTCACTGGGGTAATTTGCGTACAATATATATATATTTTTTTCATTTTTTTTCGGAAATGTTATTGTAACTGTTACTAGATGCATTATTAACTGTACACCTGGTAAAATAGCTGGTTTAATTAATGTGTTTTATTTAACATAATGTAAACGTGAGCTGCGATTATCAATTTCACTAGGGTAATTTGCGTACAATATATATATATATTTTTTTCATTTTTGGCACCTCCACCAGAATGCCTCACCGGTCGCCACTGTGTCCAAGGGCAGGTCTTTCACTGCAAACCCAGCTATCCCCAATCTTTCCTATTTTCTGCCTTCCTCTTTGTATCCGCATATGATCCATATATCTTAATGTCGCCTATCATCTGATATCTTCTTCTGCCCCGAACTCTTCTCCCGTTCACTATTCCCTCCAGTTCATCCTTCAGTAGGCAGTTTCTGCTCAGCCAGTGACTCAACCAATTCCTTTTTCTCTTCCTATTCGGTTTTAGCTAGGGTGACCAGACGTCCTCTTTGGTCCGGACATGCCCTCCTTTTTAGGCCTTGTCCGGGGTCCGGGCGAATTTAAAAAAATCAAGAAATGCCCTCCTTTTCGTAACTTGTGTGGCTGATATTTTGCAATTATCTGATTTGACATCTTTCTCAAGTAATTAACCTGTAGGTGGCAGCAGCATCGATGGAATATACTCTTTGCCAACGACCATAACTCTCTTTGCTCCTACTTGTTAAAAAGATCGCTTTCATATATATTACAGCTAACTGTAAAATCATTTCAGTAGCCTATATTATAGTTTTATCGTAAGCAAGCTGTAATAAAATAGATTTATTCATATGTATAAAATTAATTCCTTATTAAATGATACACAACAATGCCTCATATAAAGTGAAAATGTACGTAAAATTTGTCAAAATAACCGAGATACGACGATTTTCCTACTTAAATATTTATTTATTTATTTATTTTATTTATTTCAAATATACAGAATAAAGAAATATAATTACAAAACAAACAAAGAGAAATACAAATAAAATAATACAAGCAATATAAAAAGAAGATACAGTAGTATTAACAAAATTTGAGACCGAATGAGCAGCGCTCGTGCTCGGTCGCAGTTCAGATATAATATTAAAATAAAAAATAATAATATAAATAAGTAAAATAAAATAGGAACTAAAATATAATTACAGCGGCAATGGAATTATATAATATAATATTAACACTATAGAAGAATAATATCGCACGTGAAAAGTTGGACTAATATATATTTCAAAATTATAGAATACAATATAATATAGGTTGATTAATTCATACACATACGCTATAAATTTATGTAATCAAATTGAAGATATTAACACGTTTCTAATTTTCTTGTTATATGTTAGTGGGTTACATGTTAGAAGTTCTGGGTGTAATTTAGTTAAAGCATTGTACAACCGAGGGCCAAAATTTATGCTATGCTTTAGACCAGCAGATGTGAGACATTTAGGTTCTACTAATGTTGAATTAATATTTCGTCTTGTGTCATAATTGTGTGTCTGTAATACAAACTTATTACGATTTTTATGATAAAATTTTAACAGCGTATATTTATAAATTTGTCAATATTAAATACATTAAATTCAGAATAAATTAATTTAGTTGGATAATCGAAACGTTTCTTCAAACAAATTTTAATTATTCGTTTTTGTAGTAAATTTAACGGACTAAGATTAATTTTTGTACTTCCACCCCAAACAATTATACCATATTGAATGATAGACTGAATAATGGCCAAATAAACATTTCGTAGAACTCTAATAGGTAAGTAGCATCGAAGATTAACGAATTTATAAATTGTTTTACGAAGCCTCTTACAAAGATAAGTAATGTGATGAGGCCATTTTAAGTTCTGATCAATAATGATACCCAGATATTTGACATACGTGGCTTCTTTCAAAGGTGGACATTTACAACTTTTGGGATCTAAACAATTTTCACTGTGTATTATTAGTCTATATTTATCGCTAAATTTTAAATTTTGAACACTGGCAGCTGTTAACGAAAAAGGAACTAAAGTTGATTTAGATATATTTAAAGAAAGGAAGTTGGAATTAAGCCATAGCGTGTTTACCTTTATAAAGGTGATATAAAAGTTATAACCAAATTAATAATGCGTTTGCGTATACAAAAACTCCCAAAAATAATATAGGCCTACACTTATGAAAAAAAAAATTGATTAAACAATATTTTCACCGTTACAATTACACATATATAAAAACTAAATATAAATATTTACATAGAGATAATAAATTTTACAGGAGAAAAAGTTCATCAATAGGGCTGGACTCCGGAAGAGTACCCAAAACGCTCATTGCATTTCCGCGTTGAATAGCAATACTTAAGCGTTGAAGCAAATAAGTAGTGCAACGGCGATCACCAGTAATGGAGATCAAAATTTGGCCGATTTGAGATACCAAAACTTTAGCGTCATGACTCCAAGGAGCGAAGGTCTCCACAGCAAAGGGGACAAAGATATAATTGTCTAAAAGATGAGCATATTTATTGACTTTCTTCTTCACGGCTAATTCAGCAGCAGATGCTGCTGTAATAAAATATATATTTACATAATTTTAAGTATAATTTAGGCCTAAGCCTAAAGCTAAATAGATATTTTCTTTCCTCTTTAATAATTCCTTAATTTCCATATGTAGCTAACAGTAAAATCATTATTATCAAGTTTTTCCATAATTATTTTGTAATAAAGTAGATATTAACTTACTTTTAAGTATGATGTAAGCCTAAATCTGTACTGTAAATATTTTGCAATAAAACAGATATTGATGTAAATTAAAGTATAATAAATCCAAATCTAAGTACATATTTTCTGTCCTCTTTTTTCGAACAATGTCCTCCTTTTTGAAGCTTTGTGTCCTTTTTTTATTTATCGATGTGAATCTGGTGACCCTAGCTTTAGCAACATTCTTTCTTCACTCACTCTCGCCAACACAGATTTATTTCTTATTCTCTCTGTCCACTTCACACGCTCCATTCTTCTCGATATCTACATTTCAAATGCTTCTATTCGTTTCTCTTCATTTCGTCGTAATGCCCATGTTTCTGCCCCATATAATTCCACATTTCATACAAGCCACTTCACTAGTCTCTTCCTTAGTGTCGACCTGGTTGGCAAGTTGGTATAGCGCTGGCCTTCTATGCCCAAGGTTGCGGGTTCGATCCCGGGCCAGGTCGATGGCATTTAAGTGTGCTTAAATGCGACAGGCTCATGTCAGTAGATTTACTGGCATGTAAAATAACTCCTGCGGGACAAAATTCCGGCACATCCGGTGAAGCTGATATAACCTCTGCAGTTGCGAGCGTCGTTAAATAAAAACATAACATTAACATCTTCCTTAGTAATTTTTCTAGAGGTCCGCAGAAAATGCTCTTTTTTAATTAAAAGCTTCCTTTGCCATTGCTGTCCACTTGCTCTACTGCCTCATTTAGAACTCGCAAATTTATCTCCTTAATAGAAAAAATATTATGGGTAAATTATACGATAGCTGGTATGGCAAAATCAAGTCACAAAAGTTTGACTGTTTATTGGTTATAGTTCAAACCTGCAGAACTGTAGCTCCTAAGAGCGTCTGTCTTCGTATCCCTTCTACCCCACCCACCTTTTCTACCAGTGTGGTCATAGCGTTCTAGTTACGCTCGACTGCATCAACATTCATTCTCGCGGCGGCAGGTACACAATACGCTATCAACAATTACAAATGAACAGGTAATAAAATCTTTAGGAACATACCTTTGGAAAGTAAAAGAAAAATGAATGAGGGAAATAAATAAGTTAAAAGACGTAAAATAAATGTAAATGTATGTGTGCATATAATATAAGAATATGTATATATCGTCCTATTAATAGTAAAACCGATTAAGTCCACTTTTTGTGTAAAATAAGTTAAGTACAGTCCCCGACTTGACTTTCCGTACTCTATATTCTAAAAAATTGAATAAGTCCGAAATGTTGTAGGCAACAAACTAATTATTTTATTTGAAGAATGTCGTGCATTAATAAAGTTTAATTCCTGTTTTTACAAAACTTGCATTACTGGACTTAACTGATTATATAGTAATAGGACGATATACAAATTATATGTTGATAAGTGAGTGATAGCTATGTTAAACGACAATGCAACAAAGCCCATGTTAAGAATTCTGGATTAGACGAACTTTCGGGTAAGTTCATTATTACGAACTTATATTGATTATTTATTTATATACTGTTAAATTAAGGACATCACTCGTTGTGTTCATTTTGTATTGAAATGAATAGTGACTTTCAATGTTCATTACTTAAAGGCTAGGTACAAATTTATGTTTCCGTAGGTGATAATCTAAACACCAGGTAACAGGAGAGCCAAATCCTAGCAATTCCTGCCCATAGGACATCCCACTATTCATCCTCTTTTACTGTCTCAGTCCCCCGTGAATGGAATTCTCTACCTCAGAAGATTAGGGGCTGCCAAACAATAACCACTTTCAAGAAAAGGCTAAACGATTTCTTACGGGCGCAGTCAAATTGAAGTTATAATTGTGATTGAGTTTAATAATTTAATTTAATTTAGGTATGACTATCATTATTATTATTATTATTATTATTATTATTATTATTATTATTATTATTATTATTATTACATAATTATTTTATTGGTGTTGTGAAGATGAAAAGAATTGTCATTGTATTATATTAATTATGTAATATAGTGTCTTGTATTGTAGTATTGTATTGCTTTGAATTGTATTGTATTGTATTAATTATGTTATATTCATAGCATTGTAGTAATTTTCTATCATACTGGTTGAGTGGAAGAGAAGGCCGAATGGCCTTAACTCTGCCAGTTAAAATAAACCATTGTTATTATTATTATTATTATTACTATTATTATTATTATTATTATTATTATTATTATTATTATTATTATTATTATTATTATTATTATTATTATTATTATAGGTGGAAAGTTTTCGAAAAAGAAACTACCGATAGGAAATCTAGGATAATTGTAAACCTTGAAACGAGATAACGCATTATAAATACAATGACTTTATTACAATCCTTTTTGAAAATTACAGTCCCGCCACTGATGGACCTTCCACGTGCAAAGAATGTAAACAACTCTACGCAGAAGTCAATCATCCCCAATAGAAGTGGTGTGAAGCTGATGTCATATTTCCCCTATTTACGGGTTCTGCAGGGCTGTTATAGTTAATTATTTTATAATTTTATCTTCTAAAATGGTTTTGCTTTTAGCTCATTGATCCAGGATATCGTAAACAGCATAAATAATGACATAAACAGTCTGAAACAGAAGGGCGAAGAAGCTGTTAACTTCGGCGAACAGTTACTGGTTGATATTAAGAACCAATCGGAATCAGTCTTAAACAACGCCAAGAAGGAAATCGACAGCCAGCTACAGAACACTATAAGCAAAATAAAGAACTGGGAGTCGAACGGGCCTATTGGAGACGCCATTAAAATAGGACAGTGCGTCCAAACGGCCATCGGTGCTGTAACGAAAGACGCCGCTACAGACTGTGAGTGCATCACGCTAAGTAACAAATGAAGCAAGTATAGGGTTAGCTACTGACAAGGGAAGGGTTTCAGCCCGAACAGGAATTTTTGGTTAAAAATTTGTACAGACGCTTACCTCACAATGGTGATGAAGACTTTAAAAGCATTCATTTGTGTAACTCTCCGTTTGGTTGGTATTGGTCAATACACTTCTTTAAAAATGTACATGAGGATTCTGTATAAAATGCATGAAACAGCATGGAGCAGAGCAATAAGCACGACACGCAGAAGCAACACCTGAACAATCTTCTGAACCACACTCCAGTGCTGGAAAATCAAATGCTACCTGAATTACATTTTTGAAGTCCGAGACTTGTTCACGATTCACGTAACCAGCTGACTGCCAGGAATACTGAAGCATAGGGCGGTATACTGGAGCAGACAACTGGTTATGAATAACAGAGTGCATTTTCATTATAAACACTCGATTTCCCAAGTTAAGTTCTGGATTCTCAGCAAGAGTCCTTATGTAATGTGTTATCCTCCGAGCATATATTTTGTATTGTCTAAGGAAATAGATATTCAGAGGCTGGAAATATTTAGTTTTTTTTTTTTAGGTGGAATGATCATACATTGTATGTCCTAGTGTTGGAATGATTCATTTATTAAGATTGTGTCCTTGTGCGCATTCAATGTCTCACACAACAGTATATACTTTTGATTAACTGCAAATATTTTCAGACAGAACGTTGGAGAAAAATGTTCTTAAACGGGCTTTAGACATTTTACCACTCGCACTAACTTCTAGGCTAGGCTAGGCTTACGGGTAAGGTGTCCCATCACCTTAACTTGTGCAGTGCTCTCCCCACCCCTCAACTTGTACAGTCTTCCAACAGACAAGCCACACATTACACAAACGAATGCTTTTGGGAGCTTTACAGAGATGTAAAGATGGGCCTGATACAAATTTTGGATACGAAATTTCTGTTCGAGCCGAAACCCTTCCCTTGGGAGAACGTCTGGGTTTAGCAGGCTGTGGAATGCGAACGAATATCATAATGTTACGAATTTTCTGAGCTATTAAAATTTGCTCCAAATCGACATTACTTAGTAGACAGTAAAAAATTGTACGTCTATCTCTGCACCAAGGTCCCACTGTCAATTTTTCAGTACCATCAATATTTAACTCTGCTTAGTTGTTAAGTGTTATAACTTAATTTTTTGTGACAATTCATTACTTACATAGTAAGACATTATTGAATTCTTTTGGACGTCTAAAAATAATCTCATTACCATACTTCATTTTTCTTAAATACTGAATATAAAGGACAGGTTTCTACGGCAACCAAGCTGATAATAAGGTTTCGTTAATGACATACAGGCGTGTTCTAAATACGTCTGTATATCATGAGCGGTGAGAACCTCATATTTGTATTGTGATCAGGGGTTTAACACACAGTTGTTTATTTTTCAGTAACATGCTTATTGTAATAATTGAACTAATTGTGGCTGTTCTTCATTCATGGTAGGCTATTATAAACATAACGCGTAAATATTAGTATAAACAAATCATCAACTTCAGCATCGTGATGCTCTTGGGGAGCTACGATAGGTAGCGAAATCCAGTTGCGAATACTAGCTATAACGGCTGGGGGAATCATCGTGCTAACCACACGATACCTCCATTCTGGTTGGATGATCGTCCACCTCTGCTTCGACATGTGGGCGTGAGGCCAGCAGCCGGCTGGTCGGTCTAGGCCCTTCACGGGCTGTAGCGCCACGGAATCATAAACTTAACGCGTAAATATTAGTATCAACAAATCCTCGGAACACGTGTTCACTGTTGTGGAACAATAATCGTTCGGAGAGATTTTGTTCCTAATTTTAGGTTATGTTTGATAAAATCTTTTATAAAAGATTTTATGTAGTGTAATATACCCCAAATGCTATCCTCTATCAAAGAACTTTGATAATAGTAATATGCGTTACAAGAGCGGTATGTTGATGTTTTCATGTTCGCGGAAAAGATTGAAAAATCGAAACGTAGTTGAGCTTTATTAATTTCCGAGCACATGAAAACAAACATACCGCTCGTGTATCGTACATTATTTTGTGCGAAGATCGTTTATTACATACCTGAAAGACGAATTTCTAATTAGTTGCAATGAAATCTCCATCTTGGTTTCTGTTCAATGACGGCAACTTTTAAAAACAAAAATATCTATCTTCAAATTGTTGCTATAAAATGTTTGCTGTGTTTACTATATTCCAGCAGGCCGTGATATACGTCTGTCTTTTTTTCCCCCCAGCCTATAAATGCGAACTTAAAACAAACGGTAAGGTTATGTAATGATTTATTTTTCATTTTAATATTTTAACAATATTATTTGTATAACATATTGCAGTAATAACATCGGCATCTGGAATCTTGTTGATTTTTGACGGCTTCCTTAATGTTACTTGCATTACAAATGCAGTAACTTTTGTGGTGTTGTAGAGTTTACTTAATTTTTGCAAATATTTAAAAACAATAATTAACAGTGCAGTTTAGGTGAAATTGCAGTGGTAAGTTTCCAATTTAAAATTATTACTATGTTAAACGTCTCTAAAAATAATATATTAAAAGCCTAAAGCAGTAAAATGAATATGGCGCTTAAGCGGTAAGAAGAGGGAAATTGTTATGTGTGTTACGTTGGGAATACTGAATGTGGTATTTCACACTTACCGCGTGTTGGTTTTGTGCGTATTTGCTTGGTTTCCGAACAAAACCTATCCGCGGAAAGTCTAAAATTCCACATTCAGTATTCCCAACCTAGCACACATAACAATTTCCCTCTTCTTACCGCTTAAGTGACATATTGATTTTACTGGTCACAAATGGCGCTCATATAGAAGTACATTAAAACTTATTCCGTTTCTCTTTGTAACTGTTAAAACATCATGACAATAAATGCAATAGTTTCAGAAATATAGTTATTTATTTTTCGTCAGGTCTTTCCCGGACATCGTGTACAAGACCACCGCGCAAAACCGTTCCGCAAGCAGTTCGCTCCGACCCGTGCGGTGATGCTGAGTGACGTCACGAGCTAGTTCCGTGCGACACTGCGGAGCCCAGTGCTGTGCAGTGAGGAAGCAGCCCATGGGTTGGGCCGTTGTGCAGGGCCTTGGTAGAGAGTAAAGGCTGGTTAACAATAAACCGGGAACGAGAACCAGAATGAAAAGAACCAGAGGATGTGAATATGAAAATTTTTTATTCACAATAAACCGAGAACGTAGACGACAATGTATATCGATATACATGTCAATAACGATATGTAAAGTCGATATTACGCATTCTGATGTTATTTGTGTATAATTGACGAATGTCGTTCTCTCATGAGTACAAGGCAGCCAACATAAACACAAAGTTAACCAACTTCGAAATTTCAACTGAAACATTTCATTAGCTACGATACTATAAATATGTTCATGCATCTTTATTATCACAACCTATTTTAAGTCTACCATAACGTAAAATAATTAGAGAAGAAACATTTGTAATAGAACAAAAATGAACCAATAGAGTAATAAAATATGATTCACTTCCGATCGGTGTTCAAAGATGCAGCTATTGAAAGCCACGTATTCTCCTTCATTTTCTCATCTTTATACGAGGTGCGCCGCTTATCGTAAACGTGAGGATTTTCCTCAACTCTCATCAAATAAAACTTGCCCCATGATGCACAGCACAGAGCAAAATAATGCATAGGTTATGTCACGGTCTTCTTTCTACAAAATATACGACGACAAAATAGCTTTTAGATGGCAATAGAATGAATCTAGTGGGCTGTGATCGGAAACGTGAACGCAAAAGTTGAATCTTGGCCGACTCTCCGTTCCCGATCCTGGGCTCCGGCAAGCTTTTCGTTAATTGTGAATGCTCAGATTTAAATGTACACATTTTAACAATTTTACCGTTTTCGTTTTCGTTCCGATTCTCGTTTCCGGTTTATTGAGAACCAGCCTTAAGTCTGAGCGTGGAATTGGAGAAGGTATTGAACGTGTTAGGAACTGAAATTCTGTAAAAGACAATTAGAGCAGTGGTGTAATAAGAATGCCTTTTTATATATGAGTGCGGCTAATACACGCGAAAATACGGTATAGGTCTAGTAGAGGGTAAGTCTGAGCGTGGAATTGGATAAGGTATTGAACGTGTTAGGAACTGAAAATCTGTAAAGGGCAACTGGAGCAGTGGTGTAATAAGAATGCCTTTTTATATATGAGTGCGGCTAATACACGCGAAAATACGGTATAGGTCTAGTAGAGGGTAAGTCTGAGAGTGGAATTGGATAAGGTATTGAACGTGTTAGGAACTGAAAATCTGTAAAGGACAACTGGTGCAGTGGTGTAATAAGACTGCCTTTTTATATATGAGTGCGGCTAATACACGCGAAAATACGGTATAGGTCTAGTAGAGGGTAAGTCTGAGCGTGGAATTGGATATGGTATTGAACGTGTTAGGAACTGAAACTCTGTAAAGGACAACTGGTGCAGTGGTGTAATAAGAATGCCTTTTTATATACGAGTGCGGCTAATACACGCGAAAATACGGTATAGGTCTAGTAGAGGGTACGTCTGAGCGTGGAATTGGTTAAGGTATTGAACGTGTTAGGAACTGAAAATCTGTAAAGGACAACTGGAGCAGTGGTGTAATAAGAATGCCTTTTATATATGAGTGCGGCTAATACACGCGAAAATACCGTATAGATCTAGTAGAGGGTAAGTCTGAGCGTGGAATTGGATAAGGTATTGAACGGGTTAGGAACTGAAAATCTGTAAAGGACAACTGGAGCAGTGGTGTAATAAGAATGCCTTTTTATATATGAGTGCGGCTAATACACGCAAAAATACGGTATGGGTCTAGTAGAGGATAAGTCTGAGAGTGGAATTGGATAAGGTATTGAACGTGTTAAGAACTGAAAATCTGTAAAGGACAACTGGAGCAGTGGTGTAATAAGACTGCCTTTTTATATATGAGTGCGGCTAATACACGCGAAAATACGGTATAGGTCTAGTAGAGGGTAAGTCTGAGCGTGGAATTGGATAAGGTATTGAACGTGTTAGGAACTGAAAATCTGTAAAGGACAACTGGAGCAGTGGTGTAATAAGAATGCTTTTTTTATATATGAGTGCGGCTAATACACGCGAACATACGGTATAGGTCTAGTAGAGGGTAAGTCTGAGCGTGGAATTGGATAAGGTATTGAACGTGTTAGGAACTGAAAATCTGTAAAGGACAACTGGAGCAGTGGTATAATAACAATGCCTTTTTATATATTTTTATTTTAGTAGGTTATTTTACGACGGTTTATCAACATCTTAGGTTATTTAGCGTCTGAATGAGATGGTGATAATGCCGGTGAAATGAGTCCGGGGTCCAACACCGAAAGTTACGCAGCATTTGCTCACATTGGGTTGAGGGAAAACCCCGGAAAAAACCTCAACCAGGTAACTTGTCCCGACCAGGAATCGAACCCGGGCCACCTGGTTTCGCAGCCAGATGCGCTGACCGTTACTCCACAGGTGTGGACCCCTTTTTATATACGAGTGCGGCTAATACACGCGAAAATACGGTATAGGTCTAGTAGAGGGTAAGTCTGAGCGTGGAATTTGATAAGGTATTGAACGTGTTAGGAACTAAAAATCTGTAAAGGACAACTGGAGCAGTGGTGTAATAAGAATGTCTTTTTATATATGAGTGCGGCTAATACACGCGAAAATACGGTATAGATCTAGTAGAGGGTAAGTCTGAGCGTGGAATTGGATAAGGTATTGAACGTGTTAGGAACTGAAAATCTGTAAAGGACAACTGGTGCAGTGGTGTAATAAGAATGCTTTTTTTTCGAAATTCCTTTTTGGTATTTTATTTACAATCCTCACTTCTCTAGGCGGAAGCGGCGGTGCTGGTCATGTAATCGCTGACGCACGAGTTTATGTCCTGGATAATCTGCTGCACCTGTGTTGCGGTTGCTTTCGCCTGGTCGGCGCAAGTGTCCAGCTCCGTCTTGAGCTGAGGGGCCAGCTTTATTATCTCGCCCACGTCCTGCGTGATGACGCTGATGTCATTTTTGGCATCGTCGATAATGGGGATTGAGTTAAGGGCGAAGCAGGGCAGGGCAGTGACGAAGCTCGCTCCGCTGGGCAAACACTTGGCCACGAGCGAAGCAATTATGGTCTCCAGATCCGTTACCTTCTGAACAGCCTCGGTAAGATTGGTAACCAAAGGCTTTCCAGTTGCTACCACGCTAGAAACGCAGCTCTGGACATCGCTCTCTGAGAACACGACAGAATACAGATAAACCAAACTCGAATTCAAATTACAATACAATACAATAGAAGGATGGCACTTCAAATTAAAAACAATGTATGGGCTATTCCATAATATGAAATCGATCAGTATAAACCTCGCATTTTTTAATACTCTAATTTTTTCCCTATTTATACAAGGTGCTGAGGAGAGTGCATTTTCAAAAACACTATCGAAAGTCAAACGGTTTTCGTACTATTGAGCGACAAATTTAGCGTATTTTATAAAAACAAGCCTCTTTCAGCGCTCAGAACTCTGGAACCATTTACTGCAGAACATTGAACGGGAGCTCATTTTGAAGCTGACAATTATTTCTTTATTTATTTATTTATTTATTTATTTATTTATTTATTTATTTATTTATTTATTTATTTATTTCTTTATTTCTTTATTTATTTATCTTATTTATTTATTTATTTATTTATTTATTTATTTATTTATTAAACTGGTAGAGATAAGGCCATCAGGCCTTCTCTTCCCTCTACCAGGGGATTACAACTACAATATAAAGAATACAATTACAATTATAATTACATTTAGTAGGTTATGATAAGTAATATTTATTTTTATTGTATACAGAGAGACTGATAATCTGATTTTTCTTCTTTTAGGCTTTTTGCCCATTTGTAAAACTGTAAAAAAATATTGAGAAAAAACCTTGCATTATTGAGAGGGATTCGGCATTGTTTGCTTAGTGGCTCGGCAATAAGTTTCGAGGGTATTAAATAAATTATTTTCACACGCCTAGACTTGAACGGCACAACACAGCACGGACTGGCCGAGAGATGAAGATAAGCGAGCGTTGGGCGTCATTTTACTCCTGTGTTTATGAAAACCTGTGATAAAGCTAGCCCAGCTATGCGCTACTAGACGAAACATCACATGTTTATGTCTCCTGGCCTTGCTTGCCTAGGCTAGCTCCCGCCTCACAGTCAGCTTGTTACTTCACGCGCGTACTATTTATTTTCTTTATTTGATTTTTCAATACTCTCTTATTAACGGTGCACCAGTAAAAAATACGTGTTTATTTGTACTTTCAATGAGGAATCTAACTATATATTTTAAAAATATTTTTTCGTGGGCAAAGGTGTCTTAATTAAGAAAAATCTAAATTTCTCCATTTCCATAAAAAGTAAGAAAAACTGTTTACATGTCAATATAAACTCTAACTATTCAGCATCAAAATAAACCATGATTTTGATCATTGGGTGAAAGGGTTTCGGAGCCACAACAGTTTAAAGTTGCTAATTTTATGAAAATACGATAAATTAAAATATTTTTAATTTAAACACTATGAAGTTCTAATGCTTCAAACTTTGCACAAAGCATTGTATCATAGTTGTCTACGGACAGAAAAAGTTTCATTGTATTTAAAAATTGCAAGGTCAATTTTCTCTATATTTCGGTCGATTTGATATGGAATAGCCCTATAGTAATTCACCATGCTAACCTATGGAAGTTCATAGAAAACTTGCAGAAGGACCAAAATGACAATCAGTTATTAATAAATGAATTAATGGCAGGTCATATGGCAATACGTCATCCCATAAAGAAGTCCTAAGTTTTAAATTCAAGACACATCGAGGAAATTGTGCTCAATTACCATGTATATAGAGAAAACGGTGACGTTTACAGATATCTTGGAGGCATTATTTATCGGTTGAAACTGTATGCAGAAGAACGTCCTTATGATGAAAACGATAATGAAGCAAATTAATGGTATTTTTATAACTAGGCTTCGAGACTTCGGACCCGATAGAGCAGTTCAGTGGGAAATCTGCATAACGGCGTACTGAGTATATAATCTTTTCGCTGTAAGAAAAATCCTAATGTAAACAATAGCACGTGACTGAAGTGAGGCTTCATTGGCCGCTGTTTGGCGCCATAGATTCTCAGTACGTGTTCCCACCTACTGTTGTACATTCTGTTTCATGTTAAACATTTCCCGTTACTCGTCAAGTAGGCCTAACCTCACTACTCTGCATCCGTTTGCGTTGGAAACATTTACTTTATAATTACTTCAATTAAATTATTTTTAAGTCTTATGTCTTCACAATGGACAGTTGAGGACACAGAAGCCATACTTCAGCACCACGTGCTTACGTGAACAGCTACAAGCTCAAATGACGCAAGCTTGTTACAAGAACAGACTACCTCGGTATTACTGTTGGTATTCATCCGCGTTCATAGTACATAACAAAATATAAAAGTAGCTTTTCTTTTACATAGCGTTTTATACATGAGTGAAGTTAAATGTTTCATCGTGTTTAACAACTAGAATTCAACTTTTTATTTTGAAATAATACAAGTTTGTGGTTTCCAAATACGAACTATATTTTCCTGCGTCATGTGATTGTTTCGACTGGGAGCCAATCACGGGTATGACAGCAACGTGTTTATGTTTACATTAGGATTTTTCTTACAGCGAAAACAGTATAGTGGTGAAGCGTACAGTGGGTGGGGGTACTGTAGAATGAATGACAACAAATACGCAAAGGAAAACGCTCTGGATTTGAAGGTTCTGATGAATAATTTGGTTTTCATACAGACCTATTTTCAAACTGTGTCTGGAACTATTACACGGTTAGAAAATTCAGAGCAAGAGATGCCGGAAGCCCTCAAATTAGTTGAGGAAATGACACAGAGAATTAATGAGACATCAAGTACACCGGTTACTGAACGTGTAAAACAGAAGTGGAAATCAATTTTATGTAAAAATAACGGATATGGAACATTGTGTAATATAAACAGCAAATTAGTGGACAAGAGTCACCCGAGAATGAAGGACTGTCTCTTAGAGACTGCAATGATGTTAGGTTTTTTCGTTTTGCTCCTATCACATCATGCGATGTAGAGGGCAGCTTTTTACAATACAAACTGTGTTTGGCAGATAACCGAAAAAGATTTATGTTTGAGACACAGAAAATGTATCTTGTACCGTAGTACATTGCATTCGGTACTGTAACTGCACTTCCTAAAGACGACCAATAGTATAAATGAAGATATTACAACTGCTACATGTTTATTTCCACCATTAACACTGTCTATATTTAAACACAAATGCTTATAAAAGACAGGAGAATAAATGCTTTTCACATTTTTTTGACATTGTCATTGTGTAATGCATATTTACTTTCAGAATCTTGTGTTCCCCCATACTACCGTACTCTACTCTAAACAGCAACGTTGTTATCCCAACACATCTCTACCTTTCACTACCTGCAGCGAGTCAACAACCTATAGTACAGGGACATCATTTTATTTTTACTTCAATTTTTATTGTACCTGAGTTTTTGAATGTACTTCACTCTCACCCCCTCTACTAGTAAACTTCCAACCGTCCATCACACAGAACCGTCCACCACAGTACGTTCCAGAAATATGTTCCCGTTTTCCAGTGACGAAAGAGCTTTCAATACTGAATCATATATTCGCACAGATACTGTCGTCCGTTTGCCTAGGTCGCATCCCGGGGGAACCTCTTCTGTTCGCCCCTCTGCAAAGTCTAGTAGCTGGGCTGTCTTAGCTCTTTTCTGAAAACATTAATTTCTGTTAGGAATTGGACATCTACGTAATATTATAAAATTGTTTAAAATAACTTAAATAAAAGGGCCTCGTTAAGTCATTAACTGTCACGTGATTCCCCTCCCCCTTTCTACGACCCTCCGACATAACCACTTGAATGGATAGAAGATAGCATTTCTGAGTAATTTTATTTTTTCGGATCGGGCAGAAGTGAAGATTAAATTTACAGTACGTAAGGTACTCTTTTATAGAGTAGGTATAGAATTATTTCAACATGAGTTACTCGTACGAAGGACGAAAATGGTAATTGGCATTAGGTACCTTAATCTATAGTGCGATAATATGCACAAAAGAATTGAAGCCTGTTTCGAAATGAACGGCCACCATTTTCAAAAATGTGTTTAAATATCCATATTATGATTATTTTTTAATTTAGCTTCATTCTCTATATTGTACGCTAATGTGCTGTAGACAGTATAATATACACTGCATAATGAATACGTTCTCATGGATAACTCAGTTCGTGAGTAAAAACACTCATTCTTAATACAGTACTGTATTTTGATTAAACAAAACCTAATGAAAATAATCAAACTCAAAATTGTAATATTTCCTAGTTTACATAAAGGATGAACTACTTTTCTTCCCTCCTATACCTAGTAGAGTGATTTCTATTTTACGCCAGTATCATCGAACTTCAGTCTTGGAAGGGGGAGCAAGCGGTGTTTCCGGTTCTAGATCTTTAATCCGAAGATATAACCAGGTTAATGTTAAAAATGTTAGTAAAAATAAAATGATGTCCCTGTACATGCACAGTAAACTTATTGTATCGGGTCCAAAGTCTCGAAGTCTGGTTATAAACTTACTATTGAATACAAACTCACCTGCCGTTTGTATAATTGCCTTGGCTTTGTCTTCGTTGTTGGCAACGCAAGTTTTGACTCCTTCTCCTAATGCCTCAGCCTTATCTTTCAAGTCATTCACCTTGTCTTCAATTAGCTGCTTCAGATCGTCGAAGATGTCTATGGCATTCTGCACGGCCTGTTTTGCCCTATCTTCTATTTCCTGTATGATGGCCGCCGCTTTCTTCGCGAGTTCTTGCGCCTGTTGTTTAATTTGCTCCACAATTTTCTCGAGGTTGTTTATTATTTCATCTATCTTGTTTTTGGCTGCGGTTTCAACAAGAGACAGTTTCGATGAGCTGTCATTTATGAAGTCGCTGAGACCACGGCGAAGTAGAACAGAAGCACAGCTTGCCTGAAATCAGGATCCATCGAAGAAACCATTCCGGAAGTTAACAAATGTAAATACCTCGGAATAACATTTAGCAGCGATCTCGGCTGGGGGGAACACGTTACAGACACAGCGGGAAAAGCATGGAGAGCGTTACACTTTGTGATGAGGGTACTAAGAAAAGGTTCTGATAAATCCAAAGAGATTGCATATAAATCACTAGTACGTCCAGTAATGGAATATGGTGCTGCATGTTGGGATCCTTACAGATTAGAACATATTAAGACACTGGAAAAGATTCAAAAACGGGCTCTTAAGTGTTGTCGGAAAAATTCACCATTAAAATGGGACACACTCACGGACAGGAGAACGCGAATTCGATTATGCGCACTGTTCAAAACATACAGAGGTGAGCCTGCCTGGAAAGAAATAAAAAATAGGTTGCAGCCGCCAAATTACTCTTCAAGGAACGACCACTCATATAAATTGAGGGAAAGAAGGCAGAGGACGGACACTGGAAAGTTTTCTTTTCTCAATCGTACTATCAGGGACTGGAATGCTTTACCTGCAGACTTACTAAAGGCTTTACCAACAACCAAAAATGTATTTAAAAATAGGCTTAAGGACCTTACTAATAGACGGTAATTATACACAGTACTTAAAGGGTGTAAACGATATGTTGTTATTGAAGTGTTGTATCAGTGAAGAATTATGTTGTGTCAGTGAAGTGTGTTGTATCAGTGAAGAAGTATGTCGTGTCAGTGAAGTGTGCTGTGTAAGTGAAACGTGTTCCTGTCAGTGAAGCTGTATAGGTTATAGTGGCAGTGCAAAGTATTTGAACAGTGAAATGTTTTTGAAGTGTTAGTGAAATCAGGATAGAATCAGTGAAATGTGTCGTAGTTCCAGTGCAGTGAGTGAGTTGACAGCGAAATGAGTGTAATGTTGAAAGGTACTTGTGCAGATATGAACATATACTCGTGGATTTTAGTTCGATCTTAGTTTTAAGATACAAACTAGAATATTTCAAATGTTATTTTAAGTGATCGTTTCATTTAATTTAGTATATTCCCTGTTGTTGTTATTATTATTATTATTATTATTATTAGTATTAATTATTAGTATTATCATTATTGTATTTTTAATTAATAAGTTTATTATTGTCATTATTGAGTGTAATTAGTTACCACTGCCACCGGGTATATACCCATTGCAGTGTGAATAAATACATACATACATACAAATATCAGAAAAGATACGTTGAACTCAGACATTGTTTCGCTCCTTCCTCAAGTCGTTCTTGAAGTCATCAGGAAATCCATAATCGGAACTGTACTTAACTCAGATGTGTCCAAAAATCTTGACTGAATAGTGAATGCAAGAATACTATGACACAGTTCCGCAATCAATGTCCCATTATCAAGAGAAAATCAAAACTCGAGTGGGATTTAATTGAATCATTCGTTGTTGAAAGGAACTAATTCCACATTTTTGTCAATTTATTTTTTTTATCGATTTGTAATGTAGAAAGCAAGCTGCATCTATTGGGGTTGGAACGGACTTATTACTCCTATTCCTTGTGCTTTATTTGAGGTGGTCAATCTTGTCATTCGGTGTTGAAAGGAACTAACTCCTGTAGATAGTGCTTTTCAACACGGAACGACGAAGATTCCGGGTTGGCGGCCCTGTGCTAACAGTCAATATTTCGCGGGTTTTATGAGTCTGCAGAGACTGATTGTTGATAACTAGTTGTTTGTCGCATTAAATGTTCAGATTTGATTATTCTGTACTTGATAACATTATAAGATAATGGAAGAAGGAATACACTAGAAATTGTAATCTTAGTAGCCTATTACAGAAGGTCTATCCTGAAGGACGAGTTCCAATCAAAACAAGCAAACTAGGAGATGTGAGGAAAGTTAGTCGTTATGTTACTACATCAGGAGATAGCAAAGATTTCTATGATGAAATATTGCAGTGGACAACGGAACAAAAGAAAACCTACTTTATTGAAAACAGTAATTTATTTGTACTGTTGTTCTGTATTTACCCAAGAATAATATTAGTTAATTCAATCAAATAGTATGGATATTTTAAAAACGTTGTTTTGTTTTATGAGTTATTCTCATTACAAAGGTGTATGACTACTGTAAACATTCTTTGTATTTTGTAAAAATAATGTATGTTATAATGCACCATGCAAGTAATATGTTTCATAGTTGATTTTTTCCTTAAGACATGCATTATAGACGATTTAATAAATTCCCAATTTGTTCTTATAGGCCAAAATGTGTTTACATTTTTATAAATAGAGCATTTCCATGTTGAAAGGAACTAAGTCCAATGACGTGTTTCCTAGATTAGAAAGATCCTAATGACCGTGTGAATATTTTTATGATTCTAAACTAATTCTGTATGCCTATATTTTATGTGCACAATATATGTTGGTTTAATCTTCGTTAGATTACTCACAAAACAGTTTTTTTCTATTATCTCAAAACTGTAAAAAGTGGACTTGGTTCCTTTCAACAATAACCGATTCAATTGAATATTACACGATTAGAAGAAAGTATATAAAGATTAGAAGTAACGAAATACTCCAATACAATGAAATATTAATTGATTTACGAAAATACAACTGTCTTCAAATGTAATATTGTACCATCTCAACATTACAAATATTACGCTAGATGCCAGTAGTGTGTTATGATTAGCTGTTTTCTTGTTATCAGTTGCGCCAACTATGGTTTCTTAATTGAACTCTGTAGGCGGTTACTAGTCAAGAAGGTTTTGTTGATTCAGTTTCATTTTTATTAAAAAGTTGCATTCCACTTCAATTATCCGGATCCCAGTAATCAACGTCACTTGGCAGTTGATTTGTAATAAATCTTAGTATTAAACAATCTCTGATACGTGACTGTCCATAATATCATATAGCAGAAGCTATAACGTAACCTAAATAATATAAACAAGTGTTAGAAAAGTTTTAATTAACGATGATGAAATAAAAAATAAACATGAATAATTTTAAAAGAAACAATTGAGGCATTGACATGGGAAAGGTCGTAACTGCCAAAAATTCGAATTTTTAGGTTTTTCATTGAGAAGGTAGTAAATGGCCATGCCAATGGCACAGAGAAGGTAGTATACCCGTATGTAATGAAACGAAGTTGGAAACGTAGTCACTAGATGTTGTAAGTTGTATGTGCACAGCTGTTGGCGCGGAGAAGGTAGTAACTCCTTTTACAACATCAGAGTGTGTCTAGACAAATATGGACTGATAACTGTGCAGGGCAGAATAAGAATCGGGTAATTCTAATGGTCCTGATTTACATTATTGCCAAGAAACATTTTGATTCAGTGGACTTGAAATTCCTGGTTTCAGAACATTCCTACACGCCATGTGATAGGGAATTTGGCATCATAGAGAAAAGAAAATAAGGAGGCAAGACCATGGTTCCAGAAGAGGTAAGGCCTAATAATGTAATAATGATGAAGGATGAGGATTTCTTCGACTTTTCTGCAGAATGTGACAAGTTTTCTAATACAACTCCTATCAAAATCAGCACCCTCAACAGGATTAGACTCTCAAGAGCTGATTTTCCTCTAATAAAAACAAGACAGTCATTTAATGACCTTGAAATGTGGACAGAGCACAGGATTTTTAAGAAAGGACAGTCATTAACGTCAATCACTAACTTGCATTGCTTGCAACGCCTTGAAAGAAGACCAGTCGTCCCTGATGCCAAAAAGAGAGACTTGTTATCTATGTTAGACTTCCTCGATGAAAAGTATCATGCATTTTACCGAAAAATTTGTGTATAATGTATAAATAACGTTAATTCTCAGTTTGACTAAGGAGTGATTTCAATGTTGTATTTTCATAAAATAGGATTTCACAGATAAATATGTGCCAGACTTTTCAAATTTCATATGTAACACAAACATGAGTGTATGCCTTTCATTTAAAGCAGTTTCTGTAATAATGTAAGTGAGAAAGTGTTCATAAATTTGTTTTTTGCTTCCCCTGAAAAATTTTGTTTTTGGCAGTTACTACCTTTCCCATGTCAGCGCCTCAATTATTGAAAATACAATTTTCATTTCAATGTTTCGGTGGTTGGTGGTTCAGTTGATGTTAGATTGGATGTGTGCGTAAAAGAAATGGAACTCGTTGATGTACATGGTATATTCCAAGCATGTTGTGACCACGAAATTTTAAACATCACGTACATGAAGCATTTAGACTTCTACAGCTGGAAGAGAACGGTTGAAGATGGCGACGTTGCTTTGTTTCTCAAGACGAGAGCAGAAAAGGTCTTAGCTTGTAAATCAAAGTCGGCTACTTTCTATTGTCATCGGTCTGGGTATACCTTACTTTATTTCAAGGAGTGCAGTTCGGTGGCTCCTTTGAACACCCACTTACAGATTTACGACTTCCTACACAAACAACTCTGATAATTCCATCCTGTCCCCTCGTCCCAACATTGCACAGTTGCCACAATCCTGGTGACCTTCGAAATTATGCAGCGAAACTGACGGGATTCTTGAAATTCGGAAAAGATGCGGCAACTCTGCCTCCACATGGATTTGACGGGCACCTGTCAATTCTTCTGAACGAGGGTTGTGATTGGTTACTAGTAAGAGAAGACAAGATTTCCGTCACAGTAAGGAAGACATTTATTTATGACAATCAATTAGTAGGGGGCAGTAGAGGGTCTGTCGGCAAAGTCCTTTCTATGAAACTGCACCCCATGAAAAAAAATAAAGTATACTATACCTTATTTTATTTCAAGGAGTGCAGTTCGGTGGCTCCTTTGAACACCCACTTACAGATTTACGACTTCCTACACAAACAACTCTGATAATTCCATCCTGTCCCCTCGTCCCAACATTGCACAGTTGCCACAATCCTGGTGACCTTCGAAATTATGCAGCGAAACTGACGGGATTCTTGAAATTCGGAAAAGATGCGGCAACTCTGCCTCCACATGGATTTGATGGGCACCTGTCAATTCTTCTGAACGAGGGTTGTGATTGGTTACTAGTAAGAGAAGACAAGATTTCCGTCACAGTAAGGAAGACATTTATTTATGACAATCAATTAG
This sequence comes from Periplaneta americana, assembly GCF_040183065.1. Classification (NCBI taxonomy): domain Eukaryota; kingdom Metazoa; phylum Arthropoda; class Insecta; order Blattodea; family Blattidae; genus Periplaneta; species Periplaneta americana. Next base: position 144,315,008 of record NC_091130.1, on the reverse strand, counting down.
TAGGGGGCAGTAGAAGGTCTGTCGGCAAAGTCCTTTCTATGAAACTGCACTCCATGAAAAAAAAATAGAGTATACACTCCCAAAGTTTCGCCTGATAGCAGAAAGCGAGAGCTGAAAATAAAGGGTTAATAAAAAATCGATGGCTACTGTCCTGCAAGGATGAAAACAATTTTCCATGATGATGGGCGGGTACTTGTGGAATATTGTGCAACGCATGTGGGTCATAAAAATGAGTTAGCCCAGTTACATCTACATTCCGATGAACGCAAAGAAATTGCCACTAAAATTGCAATGAAAGTGCCATATGACGAAATCTTAACAAATGTACGGTCTTCTGTGACCAAAGAAGAACTGAAGCGAAAACATCTAATAAGAAAACATGATCTGTATAACATCGAGAGAGAATTTTCTTTGAACAATGAAGCAGTTAGACACTCCAATGATACAGTCAGTGTGGAGGCTTGGGTAGAGGCAGAAAAACAGTCGGATAACAGTTTCATTTTAATGTATAAGCCACAGGGTATCATTCTACAACTTCTGAAAAATGATTTTATTCTTGGAATAATGACAGAGTCACAAGAAGAAATACTTAAAAAATTCGGGTCAGACATCATAATACGGGGACATCATTTTATTTTTACTAACAGTTTTAATATCAACCTGGCTATATCTTTGGATTAAAGGTCTAGAACCGGAAACACCGCTTGCTCCCCCTTCCTAGACTGGATTTCGATGATACTGCCGTAAAATACAAACAAATCACTTTACTAGGTATAGGAGGGAAGAAAAGTAGTTCATCCATTTATGTAAACTAGGAAATATCGCAATTTTGAGTCTGATAATTTTCATTAGGTTTTTGTTTAATCAAAATACAGTACTGTATTAATACTTAGTGTTTTTACTCACGAATTGAGCTGTCCATTCGGACGTATTAATTATACAGTGTATTTTGTACTGTTACAGCACATTAGCGTACAATATAGAGAATGAAGTTAAATTCAAAAATAATCATAATATGTATATTTAAACACATTTTTTTTAAATGGTGGCCGTTCATTTCGATACAGGCTTAAGTTCTTTTGTGCATATTATCGCAATATGGACTAATTCCAATTACCAGTTTCGTCCTTCGTACGAGTAACTCATGTTGAAATAATTCTATACCTACTCTATAAAAGAGTACGTTACGTACTGTAAATTCAATCTTCACTTCTGCCCAATCCGAAATGATAAAATTACTCAGAAATGCTATCTACTGTCCGTTCAAGCGGTTTTGTCGCAGGGTCATAGAAAGGGGGGGGGGGAATCACGTGACAGTTAATTACTTAACGAGGTCCATTTATTTAAATTATTTTAAATAGTTGTATAATATTACGTAGACGTCCAATTCCTAACAGAAATTAATGTTTTCAGAAAAGAGCTAAGACAGCCCAGCTACTAGACTTTACAGAGGGGCTAACAGAAGCAGGTGGGAGAAATCGGGATGCGACATAAGCAAACGGACGACAGTACCTGTGCGAAAATATGATCCAATATTGAAAGCTCTTTCGTCACTGGAAAACGTGAACATTTTTCTGGAACGCACTATACTCACTAACTCAGTACTACATACGCGGCCTCGGTTCTGTGTGGAGGACGCTTGGAGTTTACTAGTAGAGGGGTGGGAGTGAAGTACATTCAAAAACTCAGGTACAATAAAAATTGAAGTAAAAATAAAATGATGTCCCTGTATATGCATCGACAGTATTCATGGCATGAGTGCTCACTGCTTCGAAATGACAACTTTGCTTGTTCTTGACAATCTAAGGCAAGGATACCCTTGTGCCTTTTTTATATCCAATCGAATGGATTCTACAAGTCTGAAGATATTTTCCGAAGCTGTGAAAAGAAAAGTTGGCAATATAAGTTGTAATGTATTCATGTCAGACATGGCAGACACTTATAACGCTTGGCAAGACATAATGGGCAATGCAAATAAATGTTTATATAGTACAGGGACATCATTTTATTTTTGCTTCAATTTTTATTGCACCTGAGTTTTTGAATGTACTTCACTCCCACTCCTTCTACTAATGAATTTCAACCGTCTTCCACACAGATCCAAGACCACATATACAGTCATAGTAGCCTTACCGTCACAGTACTTTCCAAAAATATGTTCGAGTTTTCCAATGACGAAAGAGCTTTCAATATTGCATCATTTTCGCACAGGTACTGTCGTCCATCTGCCTACGTCGCATTCCGGTTTTCCCCACCAGCTTCTATTCGCCTCTCGGTAAAGGCTAGTGGCTGGGCTGTCTTAGCTCTTTTCTGAGAACATTAATTTCTGTTAGGAATTGGACATATACGTAATATTATACCCATACAACTGTTTAAAATAACTTAATTAAAAGGGCCTCGTTAAGTAATTAACCGTCACGTGATTTCCCTCCTTTCTACGATCCTGCGACATAACCACTTGGACGGACAGTAGATAGCATGTCTGAGTAATTTTATCTTTTCGGATCGAGCAGAAGTGAAGACTGAATTTACAGTACGTAAGGTACTCTTTTATAGAGTAAGTACAGAATTATTTGAACATGAGTTACTAGTACGAAGGACGAAACTGGTAATTGGAATGACATACATTAGAACTGTAGCCTGTATCGAAATAAACCGGCACCATTTTGAAAAATGTGTTTAAATATCCATATTATGATTATTTTTTAATTTAACTTCATTCTCTATATTGTACGCTAATGTGCTGTAGACAGTATAATATACACTGCATAATGAATACGTCCACATGGACAGCTCAGTTCGTGAGTAAAAACACTCGTTGTTAATACTGTAATGTATTCTGATTAAACAAAAACCTAATAAAAATTATCAAACTAAAAAGGATGAATTACTTTTCTTCCCTCCTATACTCGTACCTAGTAAAGTGATTTGTTTGTATATTAGGCCATCGAACTCCAGTCGTGGAAGGGGTTAGCAACCGTTGATTCAAAGGTATAGCTAGGTTAATATCAGAATGTTAGTAAAAATAAAATGATGTCCCTGTACTTGGCATGTACTTAGAGCCTGGCGGAAGAATCTTTACAAAATTAAAGATTCAGAAAAGCAGAAACAAACATACGATTTGTTAAGGACCCTTTTACAAGAGACCGATGAAACTGCATTTCATCGTATGTTAGATGCAAGTATGCAACAACTGTATGAGGACGAACTAACAAAAGATTTTTCATTTTATTTTCAGCAAAATTATGTAAAGTGTTGTAATTTTTGGACTTACTGTTACCGGCTAAACGCTGGTATCAACACAAATATGCATTAGGAATCTATGCACAAAACCCTGAAGCATCTCTTCTTGAGAGGCAAAACAGTCAAAAGAATGGACAAAGCAATACATGCTATCACGCAATTAATTAAAACAAAATTATTTGACCGCCTAATCATTTGTGAAAAAGGGAAAGTAACTTCCAAATTGAAAAATCTTCGAGCCCGCCATAATAAATCCATGGAGATGAGTTCTGACCTGGTGCTCGCAAATGGTGACAATAGTTGGACTGTTGCCTCGTCATCATCTCAGGTTCCTCAGTTGTACACTGTGAATCTTGTTGAACCCAATTGTCAATGTTCTCTTATATGTAAACACCGCTGTGCTTGCATTCATAAGTTTAGTTGCATATACAGGGACATAAGTTTATTTTTACTTCAATTTTTATTGGACCTGAGTTTTTGAATGTACTTCACTCCCACCCCTTCTACTAACGAAGTTCCAACTGTCGTCCATATAGAACCGAGGCCGCAGTACTGAGTTAGTGATTATAGTACGTTTCAGAAATATGTTCGCGTTCTCCAGTGACGAAAACTTCCAATATTGAATCATATTTTCGCACAGGTACTGTCGTCCGTTTGCCTACGTCGCATCCCGATTTCCCCCACCTGCTTCTGCTCGCTCCACTGTAAAGACTAGTGGCTGGGCTTTCTTAGATCTTTTCTGAAAACATTAATTTCTGTTAGTAATTAATTGGACGTCTACGTAATATTATCCAACTGTTTAAAATAACTTAAATAAAAGGGCCTCGTTAAGTAATTAACTATCACGTGATTTCCCCCCTTCTCTACGATCCTGCGACATAACCAATTGGACGGACAGTAGATAGCATGTCTCAGTAATTTTATCAGTGCGGGTCGGGCAGACGTGAAGACTGAATTTACAGTACGTAAGGTACTCTTTTATAGAGTAGGTACAGAATTATTCCAACATGAGTTACTAAGTATTAAGGACGAAACTGGTAATTGGAATTAGATGCAATAGTCTATAGTGCGATAATAGGCACAAAAGAACTGAAGCCTGTATCGAAATGAACGGCCACCATTTTCAAAAATGTGTTTATATATCCATATTATGATTATTTTTCAATTTAACTTCATTCTCTATATCGTACGCTAATGTGCTGTAGACAGTATAATATACACTGCATAATGAATACGTTCGCATGGATAACTCAGTTCGTGAGTAAAAACACTTATTGTTAATACAGTACTGTATTTTGATTAAACAAAACCTAATGAAAATTATCAAACTCAAAATCGCGATATTTCCTACTTTACTTAAATGGATGAACTACTTTCCTTCCCTCTTGTACCTAGTAAAGTGATTTGTTTGTATTTTACGCCAGTATCATTGAACTCCAGTCGTAGAAAGAGGTAGCAAACGGTGTTTCCGGGTCTCAATCATTAATCCGAAGGTATAGCCAGGTCAATATTAAAAATGTTAGTAAAAATAAAATGATGTCCCTGTATATTGACGCAAGCATTAGGTGGAACTGTGTAAGCACATACACTTAGTTTGTCGGTCACTGGGTACTACTTGTGGGCCATAAGATGCAATCAAAGATTCAGATGTGCTGATAATTGAAGAAGATCCAAATTTTTCCGAAAAAAAAATGCTATATTAAATGAAGTGGGAAGCAGTTCATTTACAACAAGTGATGTAGAAAAACTGAAGACTGAAGTTTCAGGAGAATTTAATTCTATTTTGGTGAAATTGAATTCAATAGAAGAAATAAATATACTCAGGAAAGCTATAAGAGGTGTAGCCCCGATCATTAATGCAGCTAAGCAGAATTCTGTGAAATCAGCCTTGCCACAACCATCTAAATGCAACCCAAACAGAAATATTGATCAGCAAATCCGTTTCATTTCAAAGAAAAAAAACATAAGACCGCAAAAAAGCGTTTCAAGACACCTTCAAAACAGGAAGTACTGAAACTTACCGTTAAAACAACAATGTCGTCAGTGAATGTAGAATAAAGTGTTTTGTGCGAGATCGTGCGTATTTTCTTGTTTTCCGCACAGAATCAATACGCGGTAAGTGTGAAATACCACATTCAGTATTCCCAACGTAACACACATAACAATTTCCCTCTTCTTACCGCTTAAGCGCGACATTCATTTTACTGCTTTAGGCTTTTAACATATTATTTTTAGAGACGTTTAACATAGTAATAATTATAAATTGGAAACTTACCATTGCAATTTCACCTAAATTGCAATGTTAATTATTGTTTTTAAATATTTGCAAAAATTAAGTAAAGTCTAATACTCCACGAAACTTACTGCATTCCTGATACAAGTAACATTAAGGAAGCCGTGAAAAAATCAACAAGATTCCAGATGCGGATGTTATTACTGCAATATGTTATATAAATAATATTGTTAAAATATTAAAATGAAAAATAAATCATTACATAACCTTACCGTTTGTTTTAAGTTCGCATTTATAGACTGGGGGGGGGGGCAAAAAGACATACGTATATCACGGCCTGCTGGAGTATAGTAAACACAGAAAACATTTTATAGCAACAATGTTGAAGAAAGATGTTTTGGTTTTCCGAAGTTGCCGTCATTAAACAGAAACCAACATGGAGATTTCATTGCAACTGGTTAGAAATTCGTCTTTCAAGTATGTAATAAACGATCTTCCCACAAAATAATGTACGATACACGAGCGGTATGTTTGTTTTCATGTTCTCGGAAATTAAAAAAGCTCAACTACGTTTCGCTTTTTCAATCTTTTCCTCGAACATGAAAACGTCAACATACCGCTCTTGTAACGCATATTACTATTGTACGTGTGTGAAAAGGGGTGAACTTCTACTGTACATATTATATATTAGGGCCTATAGGTAATAGGCTCTAGACTAGTGAATTTTTATTATTCGATGTATTGAACATAATTACAATTTAAAAAATGATATAGATATGCGTGTGGAAAGAACTGAGTTTCTGTATGGAGGCACGTGTTGTATAGGCTTAATAGGGCTATGTATTTTATCACGCACCGTACCATATCACCACAAAAGTAAACACTAAAAAATCGTGTTGTGAACTTTACTTTAGTAGGTTATTTTACGACGCTTTATCAACATCTTAGGCTATTTAGCGTCTGAATGAGATGAAGGTGATAATGCCGGTGAAGTGAGTCCAAGGTCCAACACCGAAAGTTACCTAGCATTTGCTCATGTTGGGTTGAGGGAAAACCCCGGAAAAAACCTCAACCAGGTAACTTGCCCCGACCGGGAATCGAACCCGGGCCACCTGGTTTCGCGGATAGACGCGCTAACCGTTACTCCACAGGTGTGGACAGTGTTGTGAATGATTAGTTCTTTTACATGAACATTTTAAATCCAACTTTGAAAATTATAGCGTCACTCCAAGGTACGTGCTGTATTTTGTTATTTTAGAAAATAAACATATTCTAATATGACTTTAATGACCATGATTTCTATTTTAACATTTGCAGTATATACGACGTAAGTTTGTTTACAGTAAACATAAACACTTAAATACTGTTAGTACCAAGAATTATTTTATTTGCCATTGCAAAATAGATTTAACTTTAAATATCACTCACTAAATTTATTTCGCTACTAGCCGTACCCGTGCGCTCCGCTGCACCCGTTAGAAATAAATATAAAGTAATTACATAATTAAAATAGGACATTTGATCCAGGGAACATTCGTGTTTGATAGAAGGATAAATCGTTTAATATGTTACTTAATTTAAATTGTATTTAACATATTAAAATGCCATCATTTTGATCCAGAGACACTCATTTGGTGTAATGACAATTCCTTTAACATGTTTCTTAATTGTTATTACCAATTATTTTTGGAAAAGGGAAAATTAACAGAAAAATTTTGGCTACAGATTTATTATTATGTTTATATTATATTATATTATGAAAAAGTGTGTTGATAACGGATGTATTCTAATTAGAAAGTTTTTAATTTGTTGTGGGAACTCTTGAATCTCAGGAGGATCAACTTTTACAACAGCGCAGCATAATCTGCTTGGTTCATTACCCAATTTTTTTGCATTGCATTTATTGCATATGTATTTTAACACGATTCAATTGAGCATAGTTAAAATTTGAATTATAAAATAATGGATTGCTAAGCTAACGTACTATTACTGCATACTAAATCAATACACTCTCGTTGTTCGTTAATTCTCTGAGAAAAAATTAAATATGTTCATAAACATTATTATAAGAAATACAGAACATGAATATACAGAATAACCTATCAAGTTTTCTGTGCATAAGAAGCTATTTTAATCTTACCTGTCCTCGATTCACTCAGAAGTTACTGTAATAACATTATAGCATTATGTCCATCTAGAGAAACTACACTTTCCAATGATGAATTAATAATTAATTATACAAATCGATTAATTTAGCTTCCGATATTATTTCATACAAACACAGAAACATTCTCTGTAGGCTATCTTTCATAGTTTTCGATTGTTGCTGCCCAAGGGCCCTTATAGACGAAGTAATTTGTTTTTTAATTCATTACACGGCCTTAGATGGCACCTATTTTAATTTTAAAACTCATTTATCTCATTAAATATCAGTCCTATCAAAATTTTTCAAGGAATAAAGCTTATCGGAAATTATTTTTAAAGAAACTTTTGTTATGTAACATTTTTCACAGAAAACAATAATAAGCGAGATATTTCGATTTATTTAATTCAGGCACCCTTATAACCCCCCTTTTAAATATTGTATTTTGAATGCCATATAGCCTAAAATCTAAGTTACAACGAACGTAATTTATATTTCAATTTTCATCGAAATCCGTTGAGCCATTATCGCGTGAAAAGGTAACAAACATACAGACAGACAGACATACAAACAAAAATTTCAAAAAAGCGATATTCGGTTTCAGGGAGATTAATTATATATGTTAGGATCAATTATTTTTGGAAAATCGAAAATTACCACAGAAATTTCGGCTACAGATTTATTATTAGTATAGATATGCAAATCTAATACCAAACACCTACTTCCCACAGCATTACACTTCTGAAACATCTTTCTTCACTCTCTTCCACCAACAAATTGCAAGATTTAAATGACCGGTAATAAAGCAAACTTTAGTGCGCATGCGCCAGCCGAGAGCCGGTGCTGTCAGTAGAGTCTAGTGTATTATTTAGTAAGGTACTCGTATTTGGTATAGATGCTTACTGCTTACTAAGCGTCTCCGTCCAGAGAGGGAATATGATACTGATTAGCTTAGCTGGGGACCTATTTTCAAGTGATGTATCTATAGCAGTAGGCACCAAGTACTACATGGGAGAAATAAGCTTGCAGCATAGATATCAAATTAATGTACAGGAATAATGGAGAAATAGAGTTGCTTAGAAAATTTAAGTAATTTTCGTCATGAAATGAACTCACCGGATTCTGAAGTTAGTCGCCCTAGGTGGGACTTAAGTTGAATGCAATGTCGAGATGAACAAAAATAGTTGAGTCGCTCAATGTAAAAACCGCGTAACTTCTAAAATTGCATATACCACTGCAATCTTACACAGATTTTTATCTTCCATGCAATTTCAACAGTGGCATCAAATGATTAGCTCGAATTCCGAAAATAGAATAGTACTTTGAAATGTTTACTCTACTTAAAAACTGTAAGTAGTCTTATGTATTTTAAGTTAAAATAATATGCACTCCTAAGATATTTTAATAAAAATCTGTTTATTAACCACATTGTTTCATACTAGGTAGGTGTATAAGTTATATCTTATTTAATTACAGTTACCTGAATACAGTGTTGAATTGGAATCACAACGCAACACAACTGAATTATGTATTGAAATTAATATTAATACCGGTATTACTAATTAATTATTAATTACGTTGAAATTTCAAAAGCTTAGTTACTCCCATTTCATCAGTTTTCTTTACTGCAAACCAAAATGATTGCTGCCAACATAACAATTAGAAAATAAGTGCCAAATGCCGTATTTGTCAGTACTCGAAATTCGAAATAAACTTGGTAAAAGAAAATTCAACTTGACATCTTGAAAATTACTATAAACGACTAGCATATGTAGTAATGGGGGGGGGGGGAAATTGTTAGGTTTCACACTTAGGGTATTAAGGGGAGAGGATGGTATTTTTTTTTTAACTTTTTTCCTGTTTGGTGTAAAATATTAATTTTTTGTATGTATAGAGCTCACAGCTCTAGCAACTCAACCAAAAATAAATATTTAAAAAAATATATTTGGGGGCCCAGATTTAAAAAAAAAATATACCCAATGCAGGATTTTACTAAAATCGACATATCTAAACCATTTTAAATGTAGATTCATAACGTTTTTTTGTAATGTACTTGCAAAAGTATGTTCTAAAACTGTCTGTAACAGAATTTTGATATTAGTCCCTACGTTTGTAAAATAAACAATTAAAATTTAATAACAATTTTCTGATTTCCTTTCTTGCAAACAAACGGACCTAGTTTTGAAAATGAAATCAATTAACAAAATTCTGTTACAGAGAAAAGTTTCCTAATAGTCTAAAGAATGTGTGTTTTAAATTTCATGCATGTATCTTTAACCCTTTCCAGCCCAATGATTCCATATGGCATCATACACTTTACCTGCTCTGAGAATGCATGTAAAATGCCAAATGACTCCATATGTTATCATAGCCATATTCTTAGTTATTTTTTAAGATAGCTGGCACCCCTGAAATGCCGAAACAAAACACTATCGGTCAGCGTTTCTCCTTCATGTCAAAATATTTTTTTTTAATTTTCAATTTAATTTGGGCTGGAAAGGGTTAATAGTTCAGAAGTTACATCCATTTTGTCTGGCAATGTAGCAAAAAAATGAAGTTACTGTAAACCGATAAAAGGGAGCGAGTGATTTAAAAATCCATAGCGCAGGAAGTTTAAAAATGGCGTCTCATCCGATAAGGGCACAAATACACACGAAATGTTATGCAATGCATTCCACACATATCAAAGAGTATTTTAAAGATTTTTTTTTTTTTTTTTTTGAAAATTCAATTTACCGGAAACAACAATAAAAGGGGGCGAGTGATTTAAAAATCCATAACATTGGAAGTTTAAAAATGGCGTCTCAACATCTGATAAGGGCACAAATACCTACAAAATATTCTGCTATGCATTCCTCACATATCACAGAGTATTTTAAAGATTTTTTTTTAATTTGCTCATTTTTCACCAAAAAATACCATCCTCTCCCCTTAAGTAAGCTGATCCGGACTATAGCTAATGGCGATAGTGGTAAATATTGGACTACCAAAGAAGACACTTCTGCATAGACGGCAATTCATTTCCTTACAAACAATTTCCATGCGAATATTTTCAAAATTTTCAATACACTATCTTCAGTAATACGTACAGTGCATGAGGATTAAGTTGGCGTGATTTCTACTGTCCTTGTCTGAGGTCCTTGTCTACCGACTGCCACCAGATGTGACGGGCAAGAGGTTTCCTTTTGTACAATTCTTGGAATGCCCTTTCTCCTCCCTTCTCCCTTCACACTTTTGCAAACCCAATTAGTGGATCTCTCAGTGGCGTCTCGGGGTTGTTCGAGTTCATTAGTTAGTAGTATTTTGTGAATAGTGAAGTGAGTTTGTATCTTTTTTTTATTAGGTTATTTTACGACGCTGTATCAACATCTCAGATTATTTAGCGTCTGAATGAAATGAAAGTGATAATACCGGTGAAATGAGTCCGGGGTCCACCACCGAAAGTTACCCAGCATTTGCTCGTATTGGGTTGAGGAAAACCAGGTAACTTGCCCCGACCGGGATTCGAACCCTGGCACCTGGTTTCGCGGCCAGACGCGCTGACCGTTACTCCACAGGTGTGGACGAGTTTGTATCTTGTTGTACCAATTTAATTTAATATAATTCACAAATTAAAATGTTTTCGGAGATACATGGTTTCACTGTTACCTTAAATATTGTAATGAGTGTTGTGCTCTTGTATTTAATAATAATGGTAGGCAATATGGGAAAACGCGGATAAGCCTTGAAGTCGGACGGTATGAACATGGTTATTAATGCACATAAATTCTTTACTGGAGAATATGAGGCACTGAAATGCGGAAAACAGACAATATCTGTGCCGAGTTTTATCGAAAGTACTGCTGCAGCGACAGATATATCATCTCGTGGTGTTAACAGGATTAAAATAGAAAAAACAAACAAACAAACAAACAAACCAAAAGGAAGCGCTAGAAAGCGGAAGCGGAAGTGGAAGTGTACTGCGAACTCCAGGAAAGAAACGCCCGAACAGAACTTTTAAAAAACGTGTGTAACAGGTTAAAAATGAGCGCACTTGCAAAAGTGACGAAAGAAAATTTGAGGAAGGCCTGTGAACGCATAGAAAAGGTTGAACAATTTTATTGGGCGAAGGATGGACTTGTGGATGGAAATTTATTATTCGTTCGTAATCAATTTGGAGACACGGACACGGACGAACTTTCTGGCGGAGTGGAGTCAGAATTTGAAGAGGAAGAGAATGCCGCCACTGGTAACTCGTGGTTGTTTGAAGGAGTGTCGACCATCATAAATGAGGGTAGAGAGAGATGGTGAGCATTCTCTCTCTTTCTAAAAGGGACTAGATAAGTAAATCCTCATGGACTGTATATACGGTATATTAGATTTACGAAAACATTCTATAAGGCTACTAAATAAATAGGCCTACACCTGAAAATTTCACTTTTCTACACAAAAAGTTGAGAAAAAATTTCTTTTGAATAAAAAAATCAAACTTGTGAAAAATGAACATTAAAATTAAAACTTACAGTCTTATAACGCACTTATACTTCTCAGGCAAATCTAAAAATTACCATGGATACAGTTTTAATAAGTTCTCTTCCCTTTATCTATTGAATCAGTGCTGGCCATCCCTGAATATAGCTCGACTAAGCGGCATATACCACCTCTTTCGTCTGTCTCTTTCCTTTACGCTGTAAAGCGCTCAGGCTCTTCTGGGCTCTAAAGCGCGCGCTTGCTCCTGTGGGCATCAATTGACATGCCTGATCTAGACTATACCCATTCTAAAAACTTCGTTATTCACCTAGTACTTCACTCACTTAACCTCTTACACGTACCTGTAACACAAGCAGTACAACACAAGCGGAGAGGACGATTTTAGCAGCCATTATTCGTTGAAGTCCCAGGAATTAGTGAGGAAATTCTGGTTTCAGTCGAAGCTCCAATTCAATTTATATTCCACTAAGCAATTGGTTGAATAACATATTTTCTGACGTAATAAATGAAAGCTGAGTCAACAATTATCGTTCTAAAAGTTTCGCAATTGGTAATACCAGAGAGTTCTACAGGTGAAACACGTCCAAAAAGATTTATAAGAAATCCTTGGAATTAGTATCAAACACATGTTCTGGATGTTGATTATTCCTCTATATACGTCAACATTATTAACTGATTCAAGGTAAAACACTTTGACTTGCAGCATTTTGTGTACGTTACAATAACTACTAGTGGCTTGTACAACAAATGCTGTAAATTTAGATAATTATAAGTTGAAATTATATTATTCATATTTATTTTCCAGAAAGATTACCAAACATTTTGAAATGTATTTGCTTCCATAATGATGAAGATGTAGCATTTAAAGCAACGTAGTAACTCAATAATCCTCTCAAAAATATCTCTTTTAAAAAGCTTTCTCTTTAAAGTCTTTTATGCTATAGTAATATACGTTACAAGAGCGGTATGTTGAAGTTTTCATGTTCAAGGAAAAGATTGAAAAAGCGAAACGTAGTTGAGCTTTTTTAATTTCCAAGAACATGAAAACAAACATACCGCTCGTGTATCGTACATTATTTTGTGCGAAGATCGTTTATTACATACCTGAAAGACGAATTTATAATTAGTTGCAATGAAATCTCCATGTTGCTTTCTGTTTAATGACGCCAACTTCGGAAAACCAAAATATCTTTCTTCAAAATTGTTGCTATAAAATGTTTTCTGTCTTTACTATACTCCAGCAGGCCGTGATATACGTCTGTCTTTTTTTTCCCCCAGTCTATAAATGCGAACTTAAAACAAACGGTAAGGTTATGTAATGATTTATTTTTCATTTAATTATTTTAACAATATTATTTATATAACATATTGCAGTAATAACATCCGCATCTGGAATCTAGTTGATTTTTTCACGGCTTCCTTAATGTTACTTGTATCAAGAATGCAATAAGTTTCGTGGAGTAGTAGACTTTACTTATTTTTTGCAAATATTTAAAAACAATAATTAACATTGCAATTTAGGTGAAATTGCAGTGGTAAGTTTCCAATTTATAATTATTACTATGTTAAACGTCTCTAAAAATAATATGTTAAAAGCCTAAAGCAGTAAAATGAATGTCGCGCTTAAGCGGTAAGAAGAGGGAAATTGTTATGTGTGTTACGTTGGGAATACTGAATGTGATATTTCACACTTACCGCGTATTGGTTCTGTGCGGAAAACAAGCAAATACGCACGATCTCGCACAAAATGCTTTTTCTTGAACACATCTATCTTCAGTTCTTTGAGTTCTCCCTACAGCAAAATGATATGCTTGGCAGCGATCTCAGATTTAATCGATTCAACCAAAGGAATATGAAATTAATTTGGTAAGATGCAGCTAAAATAGAAAGCATGACTCAATTTACTAACGCCTCTTCCATATTACTGCACTGCATCCTAGAAAAATCAGAGAATCACACATAAAAGTATCTACACCGCCCAGCCATTAAATATATAAAAAAAGACCCACACCACTTCAGTAATAACTATAAAAATTTTTCATTTTAATAGCAATATTGTTATGTTACGTAAGTTTTGTAGTTTTCAGTAACTCTACATATACTATAGCCGTTACTCTGTAAATTATAGATATTAAGAACTAATTTAAGATATTCTCTACGCCTACATATATAACCCCAAAAGGGTTCACTTTCATATCATCGATATATCAATAGCATTAATGTATATCATTAGTGACAAATACATCATGGCATAAACTGTGATAATATTCAAATTTTAATGTAATAATGTCATCAAAACTTCTTAAGTTTTGTAGTTTCTAAAATCCAATGCACAACTGCATTCAGAAAATTACGCACCAGAGAATCAGACCTGTAAATTATTTTTAGTAAGTCTTGAGATGTTCTAGAAAAATTACACAAATGAAGATCGACATAGCTATTGGAATTATGGTGTCAGAGAATCTGAGCTCTAAATATGTCAGCAATCCTGCAGATCATGGCCTTCGTGTAATATTGTTTATTGCAGTGTGTGTGTGTGTTTTGTTTTATTCTGAAAACCCATTATTTCCCAAAACTGACGACAGATGGGTTTTGGAAAATTATATAGGAAAATTGACATTTCACTGAAAACTACTATTTTTCTCAAAAACTTTGGGTTCCAAGCTTCAAAATGATGACTCATTTATTAAAATCCGTTCAGCCGTTTTCAAGTTATTTTCATTACCAGTTCAAATTATATATATATATATATATATATATATATATATATATATATATATATATATATATATATATATACATATATACAGGGTGTTTCAAAAATACGGGGCATAATTTCAGGTATGTATTTCCCACATGTAGACAATCAAAATAGTTCATTGCAACATGTGTCCGGAAATGCTTCATTTCCGAGTTATGGCCTTCAAAACACTGAAATTCACCGGAACGTTTTTCTTTCCGCAGGTCGTTGTCATTACAGAAGATGTTCAAAATGTCCACCTCCTGCTTGAATACAGACCTCACATCGATGTCTCATTGACCTGCGAACACGATCCCAAACTCCAGGAGTATTGCGTATGTCTTCAGAACATGCCAAAATTCGATTCCGAAGGGATTCCAAATCAGGCACCGCAGACGAATAAACCAATGATTTTAAATGGCCCCACAAGTAGAAATCTAGAGGGTTCAGATCAGGTGAGCGTTGACGCCAAGCAATGGGGCCACCTCTACCTATCCATCGATCAGGAAACCTTCGATCCAAGTACCGATGAGCCGTACGACTGAAGTGTGCAGGAGCGCCATCATGCAAGAAGTGAATGTGTTGACGTTTGATCAGTGGAGTGTCTTCTAAAACGTGAGGTATGATGTTTTCCAGGAAGTTTGTGTACGCCTGCCCCGTAAGTCTGTTTACAAGTACATGGGGTCCAACTAATCGATCACCAATGATACCGGCCCACATGTTGAGGGAGAATCGCACCTAGTGATGAGATGGAACAGTTGCACGTGGGTTTTCATACGCCCATACATGCTGATTGTGTAAATTTGTTATGCCATCTCGTGTGAACTGTGCTTCATCTGTAAATAATACTACGGCAGGAAAGTTCGGATTTACACCACACTGCTGCAAGAACCACTGACAGAGCCTGACTCGTGCAGGATAATCTGCTGGTGACAGGATCTGTACACGTTGCAAATGATAAGGATACAATTGATACTCTTTGAACAGTCTCCAGACAGTCGTATGAGGAACATTGACTTGCAACGCTACCCTTCGTGTGCTGATAGGAGTCATGTTCACAGCCTCCAGAATTTCCTCCTGTACTTCTGGAGTTGTAGATCTTGGTCGTTCCCTTCCCAAACCAGGAGAGTTAAATTTTCCATACTCGCACTGACGGTAATGGAGACGTACAAATGTCTTCCGATCTGGACATTGTCGCTGTGGGTACCTCTCCTGGTACAAACGACGAGCCAGCGCAGCATTGCCGTCCGCCTTACCGTACATGAAGTGTATCTCTGCCAGCTCTTGATTTGAATACATGTCGCACAGTCTAACGCCTACACAACACTGAATGTAACCTTCGCCTCGGAATGAACTGTCAGAGTGCCCTCTTAATGTCTCCTTTGACGGCAACGACCTGCGGAAAGAAAAACGTTCCGGTGAATTTCAATGTTGTGAAGGCCATAACTCGGAAATAAAGCATTTCCGGACACATGTTGTAATGAACTATTTTGATTGTCTACATGTGGGAAATACATACCTGAAATTATGCCCCGTATTTTTTAAACATCCTGTATATATATATATATATATATATATATATATATATATATATATATATATATATATATATATATATATATTGTGAAAAATATATGTTTTCCTAGTTTTGGTATTTTACTCATACTTTCTCCGATTAAATATAATGTTGTAATGAAGTCTGTCTTTAAATGTCATCATATGTGTTAATACATATTTTAAAAGAGAAATCACTTCCTTGCTCAACCGAAATTTAACAAGAGATGAATGTGGTAAACGCTGGACTAGCAAGGAAAACGTCTTTATACAGATGTCAAATTTAAAGCTTTATTTTAAATTGGACTGAATGATTCTCAAAACATTGTTATTTTCTCATTTAACCACTGAAACATACCTCAAAGACCAGCAGTACTAAAGATGCATAAACAGTAGTCTAATCTCTCGTTTTAGGTGGAAACACAGATATTGATACAGTAGAATTGGTAATGTTCACCCGCGGAGTTACGTAGGATCTCTCTGTGTAAGAATATTTGCTCGATATCATTCGAAGGAAATACAACAGGAGAGGAGTTATTCCAAGCATGAGGAAAATATGTAGAAGAAATGAATTTGAACATAAAGCAACTTGTACAGGGACATAATTTTATTTTTACTTCAATTTTTATTGTACCTAATTTTTTTAATGTACTTCACTCCCACCCCTTCTACTAGTGAAGTTTAACCGTCCTCCACACAGATCCAAGACCGCTTATACAGTCATAGTAGTCTTACGGTCATAGTAAACAGTACGTTCCAAAAATATGTTCGCGTTTTCCAGTGACGAAAGAGCTTTCAATATTGAATCACTTTCGCACAGGTACTGTCGTCCATTTGCCTACGTCGTATCCCGGTTTCCCCCAACAGCTTTTATTCGCCAGCTAGTGGCTGGGCTGTCTTAGCTCTTTTCTGAGAAAATTAATTTCTGTTAGGAACTGGACGTCTACGTAATATTATACCCATACAACTGTTTAAAATAACTGAAATAAAAGGGCCTCGTTAAGTAATTAACTGCCAAGTGATTTCCGCCCTTTCAACGATCCTGCGACATAACCACTTGGACGGACAGTAGATAGCATGTCTGAGTAATTTTATCTTTTCGGGTCGGGCACAAGTGAAGATTGAATTTACAGTACGTAAGGCACTCTTTTATAGAGTAGGTACAGAATTATTTCAACATGAGTTACTAGTACGAAGAACGAAACTGGTAATTGGGATTAGATGCAATACTCTACTCTGCGTTAATATGCACATTAGAACTGAAGCCTCTATCGAAATGAACGGCCACCATTTTCAAAAATGTGTTTAAATATCCACTAGTGGCTTGTGCAGCAAATGCAGCAAACTAAGTTCATTAGACGTTCAAATAAACATTTTTCAGATTTATTTTCAATGAAGAATACCAGACATTCTGAAAGTTATTTGCTTCCATAATAATGAAAGATACTCTCTCTCTCGAGCCAATACTGAAGAGAACCACGCATATAAATATCTACACCACACCGCCATTAAATATATGAAAAAGACCCAAGCTTACTTGATTAATAACTATAAAAATATTTGATTTTTAATAATATTATTATCTTACGTAAGTTTTATAGCTTTCAGTAACATATACTATATAGCCACCACTCAGTAAAATATAGAAATCAAAATCTAATTTAAGTTATTCTCTACATCTACTTATATAACCCCTAAACGTTTCACTTTCATATCATCAATATAGCACTAATATGTATAATTAATGAAAAATAGTCACATCACGGCATTAACTACAATAATATTTCATTTCTAATAGTAATAATGTCATCAAACCACCTCAAGTTTTGTAGTTTTTAATATCCAATACACAGCTGTACCCAGAAAATTACATACCACAGAATCGAACCTGTAAATAATTTTTAGTAAGTTCAGTTTTTAATAACTAATTTAATTTTAGCTCTAAATATGTCAGCATTCTTGCAGATCATGGCCTTCGTGTAATATTGTTTACTATAGTGTGTGTTTTGTTTTATTCTGAAATGCAACACGACCGACTTGATGCTCGCTTCGCTTCTCCTGAATGCAATTAGCTAGTTCTCAAAACTGACGACAGATGGATTTTGGAAAATAGGAAAATTATATAGGAAAATTGACATGTCTCTGAAAACTACTACTTTACCGAAAAACTTTGGGTTCCAAGCTTCAAAATGAGGGGTCATTTAATAAAATCCGTTCAGCCGTTTTCCCGTAATTTCCATTACCAGTTCAAATTATATATATAGATATTATGATTATTTTTCAATTTAACTTCATTCTCTATATTGTACGCTAATGTGCTGTAGACAGTATAATATACACTGCATAATGAATACGTCCATGTGGACAGCTCAGTTCGTGAGTAAAAACACTCATTGTTAATACTGTACTGTATTTTGATTAAACAAAAACCTAATGAAAATTATCAAACTCAAAAGCGCAATATTTCATAGTTTATGTAAATGGATGAACTACTTTTCTTCCCTCCTATACCTAGTAAAGTAATTTGTTTGTATATTACGCCAGTATCATCGAACTCCGGTCTTGGAAGGGGGTAGCAAACGGCGTTGATCCAGAGGTATAGGCAAGTTAGTATTAAAAATGTTAGTAAAATAAAATGATGTCCCTGTATCTATAATAACATACGAGACTCGATATAGGACTTTTAAAAAGTCTACTAGGTGGATTAACGTGTTATTAAGGGGATTGGTACACCTTAAAGGAGTAAAACTTTGGAAATATTCAACATTTTTTTCCTCCATTACTGTATCTTGTACATTAATGAAAATTAGTAGGTATGTGTAAAACACTGTCCTTCTGCTATACGATAAAAATATCTTTACGGTTAAAAAAGATATTTATATTTTCTTTCAAAATTAAAAATTCACTGTGCAGTGATGAAGCGTTTCCCTCATAACTGAAAAAGTATCGAACATTCTGTGATGAAATTTTTTGTGTGTATTTATGCTTGTCATATCTACAATATGATACAAAATCACTTTTCTATCTTTGATAGATTGTCTGATAAAAAATGTGTAATCAATGTAACGTGATTAAAGTATGTAGTGCTATTTGAAAAATTGATGACGTCACGTGTATCTGTATGTTTTACTGGTTGAGTGGAAAAGAAATCCTTACGGCCTCAATTCTACCAGTTAAAATAAATCAGTTGCAATATTATTACCATTATTATTAACACTATCCTAAACTATTTATAGAGGTGAAGCTGGAAGTCATGGTGGAATGAAAGCAACAGGAGTACCCAGAGAAAACCTTCTGAAATATCTGCATTATTCATCACAAAACCCCTGATAACTGGGCCGGACATCGAACCCGTACCGCCTAGGTGGAAGAACAAGGCGGTAGCACTGAGCCACAGTCGCGGTTGTCCAGCTGGAAGCCATGACACTGTGGAGGTAGGATACTCGACGAGAATTTTATTCGAGCAACGCAAATAAAAATGTAAGTACTTTTGCACCGAGTTCTGCAGCTTAATGAAGCATGAAAAGCCTTGTGTTTAATTTTACGCTCCATGAGCATTTTGATAGACAGCACTTCTGTTTTCGTAAACATTCGTGATACACAATTTGTTCCGCACGAATGTATAGCGAATCATTAGATCTGTACCCTGTGCGGTACTGAGAAGGCTAAGGTCGCATGTGTGCAACAATAAAATTCCGCTAGCTTTGTTCCAAATGTGTGATGCCAAAACAGATTAGAACGAATGCAGTCCACACCTGTGGAGTAACGGTTAGCGCGTCTGGCCGCGAAACCAGGTGGCCTGGGTTTGAATCCCGATCGGGGCAAGTTACATGATTGAGGATTTTTCCAGGGTTTCCCCTCAACCCAATATGAGCAAATGCTGATTAACTATGTCTTCGACCCCGGACTCGATAGATAGGATAGATAGATAGATAGATAGATAGATAGATAGATAGATAGATAGATAGATAGATAGATAGATAGATAGATAGATAGATAGATAGATAGATAGATAGATAGATAGATAGATAGATAGATAGATAGATAGATAGATAGATAGATAGATAGATAGATAGATAGATAGATAGATAGATAGATAGATAGATAGATAGATAGATAGATAGATAGATAGATAGATAGATAGATAGATAGATAGATAGATAGATAGATAGATAGATAGATAGATAGATAGATAGATAGATAGATAGATAGATAGATAGATAGATAGATAGATAGATAGATAGATAGATAGATAGATAGATAGATAGATAGATAGATAGATAGATAGATAGATAGATAGATAGATAGATAGATAGATAGATAGATAGATAGATAGATAGATAGATAGATAGATAGATAGATAGATAGATAGATAGATAGATAGATAGATAGATAGATAGATAGATAGATAGATAGATAGATAGATAGATAGATAGATAGATAGATAGATAGATAGATAGATAGATAGATAGATAGATAGATAGATAGATAGATAGATAGATAGATAGATAGATAGATAGATAGATAGATAGATAGATAGATAGATAGATAGATAGATAGATAGATAGATAGATAGATAGATAGATAGATAGATAGATAGATAGATAGAGATAGATAGATAGATAGATAGATAGATAGATAGATAGATAGATAGATAGATAGATAGATAGATAGATAGATAGATAGATAGATAGATAGATAGATAGATAGATTCGTTCCATAATATTCTTACATTTGCTTTATAGCATGGAATAATGAACATGTCCAATTCTGTTTAAATATAAATGCAATACATATAAAATGCAAATATGAAATATGTACAGAATTAACACCTTAATAACAATAATATTTTATACATTGTAATATGTTTACCATTTAATAGTATTAAAATATTTACACAGTACTGTGAAATGTCAAGAATTCTTCTACAGAATAGAAAGTGTGAGATATTAAGTAAATTTTTAGTTTTACCTTAAATAATGCAGGGTTTTGGCTATGATTCTTAATGTCTTCAGGAAGACTACTGAACATTTTTATCGCCATGTAACGTACTCCCCTTTGATAGCTTGATAAATTATAAAAAAATTTCTTCCGATAATAAGACCAGCCTCAGGGGGTAATAGTCAGAGCTTCTGTCTACAATTCATGAGGTGCCGGTTTCGATTCCCGATTAGAACCAGGAATTTTTGCTTAAAGAGGAATGGTCCTGTGTTCCTCCATGGTCTGGAAATTAGGTTAGGCTTAAAACTTCTCCTGGAATTTCATAATCATCTTATACAAATAGGCCATTGCCAAGAGAGACCAGAAATGTCAAATAACAACCTGGTGGCACTGGTAAAAAAAAGACAACAATAAAAAGTCTACAAGATTAAGAACACAACTAAAAATAATTTTAATTGTCTCCATATGATAACAATTTTTTAAAGAAGTCAGTTGTTCGTTCATAAATTTGCTTCTTTTCCTTGAGTACTTCCAAATTTCGACGTGGAAAAGAAATGGTTAACAAATTTTTCCTGAAGCCTCCTATATATAATTTATTTCCAAGAAATAGTCTGCCCAGGCATCCTGGGTTGCCATAAACACAGAATACAGTCAAACCTCTCATTTACGGACATCGAATGGACGTAACAATCTGTCCGCATCTGGGAGGTGTCCTTTATTGGGAGGGAGGCTCCCCAATCTAACAGTAAATTTGTAATATGCATTTTGTATCCCTTCACGCTTTAAATGAAATGTATTACTGTAGTTTAATTCTAAATATAGTATACTACAGTAAATTCTTTGCAACTTTGAACTACAGTAGATAAGACCGAAAAAGGAAAATACAGTACTGTGCCATGCAATTTTATTCTAGGTTTACAGTTAAGCAGTACTATAATTTACAATTTTCAACTTAACCTTTACGTTCAGATGCCATGTCTCTCGAAACAGAACACCTGATTGAAGTAAAGAGAATAATCCTACTAACCCTATCATGTGTCGAATACAATTTGACGATAGCGGAAACGTTGGACCCATCAGACAGGTTAAATTTTATGACTTGTTTATCCACCCGCTTCCAGCTAAGAAGGGGTAGCCGGCTGGGATAGTGCTAGTCTACAACACCCTTAGGGTGCTATGCATAGACATTTCGATAGCCCGCGCTACGAGCGTGCTAAACTAGCCCCGGCTATCGACTGATTACTTGTACAGAATTCATATCATATCACATCGTTAACACTGGCTTATGAATACGAAAAACGTTAATTCGCTGATCATCCACCAGAAGCCCGCGCTAAGAATATCTATGAATATGGCCCTTATTGTCTTCTTTCATGTTAAGAAATTTCTGTACGGTTCTCAAAATTAATTTTCCATTTTTGTAACACATTAGGTTTTGAAATCCAAGTTCTGTCTGCAGTCAGGAGGTAAAGCAAGCTTTAGGTCTGTGAAACAGCTGTCCGTGTCCGTGTGTGAGAGTGTCCGTAAACGAGAGTTAAATTTATTATTATTTCTATATTATTTAAGTTGGGACATAAAAATCTGTCCGTATATGAGGAGTGTCCGTATCTTGGGGGTGTCCGTAAGGAGAGGTTTTACTGTAACACACATATAAGAATAACAGCGATTACAGTAAAATAGATGAGTCAAATTGAAATGTGAACTAGGAGCTTAAATTTAAGAAATAATAAATTTGTACATATATTGTAACAATCACACACTAACGGTAGAAAGGGGGGGATTCTGATATTCCGTAAAAATGATTTTTCAGAATCGCCACAGTCCCTTTAATGCTAGAAGTAATTATTTTTGGAATGATGTCATGGATTCCAAATGTTTTGATAGTGTTTACAGTTGATCGTGGGATGGTGTCCCTCGCTCCAATCATTAAACCATGTACTTCCCAGGTGCCTTCCATCTGATATTTTTCTCGAAAATACTGAATAGTAGGCTCATAAATTTGTTGTTTCTCTATGTTGACCTCAGATGGTTGGGTCTGGCTCATCTCAAATCTAAAAAGGTTCTTTTATATGTCCATAAATCTACGACACGAGACTCCTCTGCTTCACTTGCCTCCCGGAAGAAATCATGCAAAGAACTTTACCTCCCTTTAAAATACATCTACGTCAGCCTGTTTTGAAGCCGCGAATTCTGGATCCAAGGACCAACCGCTAGACCATCGGAGACGACAATAACTGAGGAGTGAAAATTGGAAATTTTCTAAGGTTCATCTTATATATTTTTGTATTTATCGCTCATCGTTTTCTGTATTCCAAGGCAAAAATCCGCTGAAGATTTGCTGTGTCATTGGCTTTACTAATAGTCTTTACATCGTCCGCAAGATGGCGTATGTTGTATCGCTAGCAATTTTTATCAGGTGTTCCCAGCGTTGCCAACCATGCGATATTTTTACCCTTGATGCGGTATGCGATAATACTTACTTACTTACTGGCTGGCTTTTAAGCAGCCCGGAGGTTCATTGCCGCCCTCACATAAGCCCGCCATTGGTCCCTATCCTAAGTAAGATTAATCCAGTCTCTACCATCACATCCCATCTCCCTCAAATCCATTTTAATATTATCTTCCCATCTGCGTCTCCGCCTCCCCAAAGGTCTTTTTCCCTCCGGCCTCTCAACTAACACTCTATATGCATTTCTGGATTCGCCCATACGTGCTACATGTCCTGCCCATCTCAAACGTCTGGATTTTATGTTCCTAATTATGTCGGTGAAGAATACAATGCGTGCAGCTCTGCCTTGTGTAGCTTTCTCCATTCTCCTGTAAATTCATCCCTCTTAGCCCCAAATATTTTCCTAAGAACCTTATTCTCAAACACCCTTAATCTCTGTTCCTCTCTCAAAGTGAGAGTCCAAGTTTCACAACCATAAAGAACAACCGGTAATATAGCTGTTTTATAAATTCTGACTTTCAGATTTTTTGACAGAAGACTAGATGACAAAAGCTACTCAACCGAATAATAACAGGCATTTCCCATATTTATTCTTCGTTTAATTTCCTCCCGAGTGTCATTTATATTTGTTACTGTTGCTCCAAGATATTTCAATTTATCCACCTCTTCGAAGGATAAATCTCCAATTTTTATATTTCCTTTTCGTACAATATTCTGGTCACGAGACATAATCATATACTTTGTCTTTTCGGAATTTACTTCCAAACCTATCGCTTTACTTCCTTCAAGTAAAATTCCCGTGTTTTCCCTAATCGTCTGTGGATTTTCTCCTGACATATTCACGTCATCCGCATAGACAAGAAGCTGATGTAACCCGATCAATTCCAAACCTTCTGTGTTATCCTGAACTTTCCTAATGGCATATTCTAGAGCGAAGTTAAAAATAGTGCATCTCCATGCTTTAGGTATGCGATAATACTTATAGGATAATGTGATATTTTTGTTATCGTATCATTTCTGCGAATTCATTCCTCTTTGCTTTCCATAGGAAGAAACTATCTGTAGTAAATGCACGAGTGCTGTGTCTTCTTACTGACTATTACACTCTTACTACGTCATACTACTTTTGACCAATAAAACGGTACGAAAGGACGTATTTCAACCAATCATGGCTGCTTATCGCACAATTTTATCGCGTCCCTAGCATTTGTTTAATTTTATCGCGTCCCTAGCATTTGTTTCTTTGTTTGCCAACATTTGAAACTGCGCTGGTCTGGACATCAAAAATATATATAAAATTACAAACCACTCCAGTCGATGCACAGCAGTTTCAAATATGACTCGCATTGGCATTCAAGAACAAGAATTAATAAAAATCACTGATCATACCTATGCATCTTCTGAAATCCGATTTACAAATAAATGAAGAGCACCATTCGAAAATCCTGAATAAGTTGAATGCACCATGTAGGCCTAAATCAACGAGTTCCATTTCTATTATGCACACGTCCAATATAACATCAATTGAACCACCAACCACATTCAAATTTGAAAATTGTACATTTAATAATTATTCCTTTTAAAATTATTCATGTTTATTTTTTATGTCATCGTCGTTAATTAAAACTTTTCTAACACTTGTGTATATTAGTTAGGTTATGTTATAGCTTCTGCTCTGAGAGGATAAAATGAACTTCTGCTTTATGATATTATGGATAGTCACGTATCAGAGATTGTTTAATATTAAGATTTATTGAATAGTAATCATTACAGTGTCTGTATAAAGACACTACTGCCATCTAGCATGCATCTAGCGTAATATTTGTAATGTTGAGATGGTACAATAATACATTTGAAGACAGTTGTATTTTCGTAAGTGAATTAATATTTTATTGTATTGGAGTACTTCGTTACTTCTAATCTTTATATATTTTCTTCTAGTCGTGTAATAGTCAATTAAATCCCACTCGAGTTTTGATTTTCTCTAGATAAATCAAAACGTCTACTGAGATTACTGTTGATAATTTCACGAGCTCGAAAGGCTCGTGAAATTATGCTAATAAGATGAAACCACGAGTGCAATTTAATAAGAATATTTCGTTTATATGACGTCATTCCATTTTCGTCCAATGAAGTGTAATGACATGTTTCATTCCAACCAATCGCACTCATACATCGCGATAATTTCTGCAGCTCGATTTATCACTATCAATTTATCGCATGGTCGTTATTTTCTTTAATCAGTGCCGCCAACTGTTTCCACGTAAATCGATGAGCATGAATCCATAGTACTAAATAAAGTGCGAAATCCTACTTCCACATCTACATCTTCATCTTCTAATTTAATATGATGAAACATGAGTGGAACGGAGGAAAATTCTCTCCGGCACCGGGATTTGAACCCGGGTTTTCAGCTCTACGTGCTGATGCTATGTCCACTAAGCTACACCGGATTCCTATCCCGATGTCGGATCGAATCCTCTCAGTTTAAGTTCCATCTCTTGGGTTCCCTCAGCACGTCAGCACGTAGAGCTGAAAATCCGGGTTCAAATCCCGGTGCCGGAGAGAATTTTTCTCCGGTCCACTCATCTTTCATCATATGAGGCGTTCAGAGCAGAAGTGGTGTAAGTCAAAAATGGGTAATGAGGGTTAAAGTAAATATCCTGTAAAATATAGCGCAAAGTAGCAATTAATATTCAATTTATTTAAACTATTAGTAGTCAGTGGACAGCACGAAGGACATATTAATCGCTACTTTGTGCTGTATTTTACATAATTTTTACTTTAAACCTCAATACCCAATTTTGACTACACCACTTCTGCTCTTAACGGCTTATATGATAACGCAGAATATCTGCACGGAAATAATAATATAATAATATTCTAATTTCATGTCCATTGTATCTAAAGAAAATAACACTCCTTCATAATAATTGTTCATTTAATTAATGTATTAATCAGGTTGTTTGTAATTATACTATAAAATGTTTAAATTAAATTATGATTTCAGCAGATAATGAAAACATATTTCTGTTATAATAACAAAAGAAAAGCGCAGTACATGTAATTAACGTTTTTAAACCTGTATTTCACTTTTCTCAATTGGCATTACTAATAACATTCAATTTCTTTATTGCAGTAATCGATATTCATCTACAGTATTTCGACTTGACAACGTCTGGATAGGTTAAGTATTCATAATAGTACATTATGCAACGAGCCTATAATGAAGGTAATTAAGAAGTGAGTATGGATATTTATGAAACGAGCGCAAGCGAGTTTCATAATTTTCATACGAGCTTCTTAATTACCATTATAAGCGAGTTTCATACGACTTTTTATGTTCGACCATATTTCTAACTTGATATTATTAATTTTTTTAGCAATGTCCCGTATGTTGTGAGATGTGCGCAGACGCGAAAGTATTGATTTTTTTCGAGGAACAGATGTTCACATTGACCTTGCTAGGCCATAAGAACCTACAGAGATAACATTGAAATAAAATTAGACATTGAAAAACGAGATGACAAATTGAATTTATTTGAATATTATTTACAATTAACGCTAATTATTCTAGTAACAGAACATAACCTTCTGCGACAGTATTGGATTTCCAGCCTCCGTGACTTTTCGCTAATTCTCTTTCGATTGCATATCCGAGAATAATCGATACTTGCGGTTTTATAACGGTAGAAAGCTGACCTGTCATTGGCTGAACAGTTGTAACCTGAGTCGTCATTGGCTGAAAGACCTGACCTTTAATGAGTAGGTGTACTTTAATGACATGCATTAAATGTCTGCTACCAGGTGTATACAGTAATTACTACATTTCGGCATGATCGAGCATAAATATACAATTATTAACATTTTGTGTTGTATGTAACAAAAAAGTGTAGTGTCATATTGCTAGAAAGTTCATAGTTTTCTCAGAAAAAAAATGTTTTTTTTTTTTCAAATGTTTAACATCCTTCTCCTCTTGTCGCCCTGAGTGGTGCAGTTGGTATCGCGCTGGCCTTCGATACCCGAGGTTGCGGGTTCGATCCCGGGCCAAAGTGTGCTTAAATGCTATAGATTCATGTCAGTAGATTTACTGGCATGTAAAAAACTCCTGCGGGACAAAATTCCGGCACACCGGCGTCGCTGATATAACCTCGGCATTTGCGAGCGTCGTTAAATAAAACATAACATTTCTTTTACTAATATTTAATGTTCTGTACAGTACAACAGCCAGGGGCCAATAATAGTTCAGCACATGGAAATTTAATTACAAAAACATTAATAATGATACAAATTACAATAAAAGTACATAGGAATAATTTTTTATTAAAATAAATACTTAAAAATAATGGTCAATCTATCTGAAACTGGTTTAATAATGTGTACACATCTTAAAAAGTGCAATATTGTAGTGAAAATTAATTTTAAAAATTCTCTCCAATCTTCTATGTTAACCCACTGTCTTTCCTGCAATCTTCTTTCCCTTATTGTTGTTTTAATTGAATCGGTCATTTGTAAAACCACATGAGTCACAGAAAATAAGTTTCGAGAAAAATACAAAAAAACTACCTATAGTTAATGGATTTTCTGTTAGGTCTATGAAATTTTTACAGGACTATACATTAGTATGTCTGATTACAAAAGCATTGTATCTCAATTATCTCAGTTCAAATAACCTTAAAATAGTTTTTAATTTCTTGGACTCATGTTGTTTTAACAAGTACCAATAATAACAAGTCCAGTATCCTGACAAAATCTGGAGTGTATTGTTTGTTGTAGTGTGAAATACATTATTATGCAGTTTTCAATCAATTTATATTGTTATTTTTATTTCACATTCAAAATGATTCATGTCATTCACAAATTAAATTCAAAATATCATATCCGACTTAAAAAAAGTTATTCGCGAGTAATTAATTTTCATACCAGTGTGTTACGTGTTTAATGGTAATGTATGAGTACAGACATATCTTTAGTTCACAATAAGATAATAACATAAATTGCATATTATCCTCTTCGAGGACTTTTTCTCTTTATATCATGCACTTCTACAAGTCCATGGAGGTACACAGATACACATCTTGTTCATTTTTGCTTTAGAAAGACATAGTTTTATTAAAATGTCTATTCTATCTGGTACAGGTACTTTTATAGAACACATTTTTCTTCTACAGAACTCTTGGAACTACACTCACTGTCCAAAACCTTGACAAAGAAGTGCATGATAGCAAATGCGTCATGGCTGCATCATGACGTTAACCGTTAAAGCCACATGAGTCCGGGACTGATGTGGTTTTGAAAGAACTCAATATTTTAAGATTTTATAGACTGCTTAAAAATGATCGGACTCATGTTGTTTTGACTGGAAATGATACATCTACCCATAATGCTTCCTACAGTACCGGTAACTCATTTTCGTAAAAATCTGGACTCATGTGGTTTTACAAATGACTGATTCAATTCCAATAATCCATGTAGTATTAGGTCTCTCTTTCTTCAACCTCTCGGGCGGTAACCATGACAACATTTTCTTTGGTAATAGTTCTTCACTTATCCTTTTTACATGACCGTACCATTGCAATTGCTTTCTTACATGATAAAATCTGTCCGACTTGTTCTCATTGGACTTTTTAGTAATATATTTTGTATACTGGCCGAGGAGCTGACCCGATGCAATAATCCCCAACTTTGAGGATCAGGATGTTTGAATTCGGGGCCATCATCCCCAAGAGAGGCTGCTTTCGCCACAGCTAACCAACCCTCTCAGTTCGACCACGTAACCCCGGGTAAGGGACCCATAACCAGGTACTGACAGCCGGGTCAGCTGAGCCTGGGATTTTTTTACGAGGTGTGCTCCTCCCCTCCTCCTTTTTCAACCGGGCTTGGGACCGGCTTTGGCGGAGTTAAGTAAATAATAATAATAATAATAATAATAATAATAATAATAATAATAATGATAATCATCATCATCATCATCGTCCTTGTAGGTATTAGGCCTAGTGGCCTGTTACGGTCCCCGTCCATCTTTTCAGGGGGCGTCCCAAAGATCGTCTTCCATGTGATATATAGCGGAGAATTTGTCTTGGGAGTCTGGAACGGTCCATCCTATTGACATGGTTAAGCCATTTTTGTCTATAGTGGTTGAGATGATCATAAATAGGTGTAATTTTCAATTCTTTTGGAATTAGTTCATTCCTTTTGTGGTCAAGCAAGCTGTAGCCGGCAATCCTCCTTAGAAATCTCATTTCCGCAGTTGTTAGGCGTTGAACATCTGAGTTTCGAACAGCCCAGGCCTCACTACCATACATGAGGACAGGTCTTGCTAGAACTTTATATGCTTTTAACCTGGTATGTTTTTGTGTTTTCGTTAAGAGGCTATAAGGTGGCAACCCCACCACTGAACTTACTACTCCTCGGCTAGCAACCGATTAGCAGGACATTTATGTGCTTTCAAGTCTCCGAACAGGATAACCCCGACTAATAATAATAATAATAATAATAATAATAATAATAATAATAATAATAATAATAATAAGCGAAGGGTCCCGGGATCGATACCCGGCCCCGGAACAATTTTTCCTTGAAATTATTCAAACCTGCTTTACAGGGAGCTACTACCTGAAAGCCAGATTTGTATAATACATTCGTTACTGGAGGTACGTTAACAGAAAGCCACAATTTAAGTCACACAGTATTGTGTGCACTCACAGTTGAGTTATGGCGTCTTGTCAGCTCATTTGAGTCGTATGGATACAAAGGAAAAATTGTGACGGTGTCGTGTATAGTTCCTGGGGTAGCTCGGTCGGAAGAGCGTTCGCGCGCTAAGCGAAGGGTACCGGGATCGATACCCGGCCCCGGAACAATTTTTCCTTGAAATTATTCAAACCTGCTTTACAGGGAGCTACTACCTGAAAGCCAGATTTGTATAATAATAATAATAATAATAATAATAATAATAATAATAATAATAATAATAATAATAATAATAATTCGGGACCATCGTACCATATTTTCTGAAAAAAAAAAAAAACTTAGGTGCACTTATGCGCCTTTGCTTCTGACCCCTCATTTATAAATATTCCAAATGTTTAACACAGATTATTATATGATTTATATTAGGGTAATTTTATTACCTCTCTTGGTAGTACTGTCATTGCAAGTTATCTTGAACCTTACATCCCCTAAGTCTGTCTTTGGAACTGCTCGGTACGGCGTGTACTCATCAACGTAACGGCACGGCAAGGATGCCCCTCCCTCGTGTAACGTGACTCTTTTCAGAAAACATTGGTTCTTTTACCTTACGGCTCTCTACTGTAAAAGAACTTGGTTCAATACAGACATCATCTTCTCTCGATACTCCGGTTTTGAGAGGAGAACATAGTTTCGTAGCAAGCTTTAATTAACCTGTAATGAGTAAGTATTTAAATATAATCGTGTGTACACTCCTCTCTCATCCGGGCTGGGGACCGGCAATGGAGGAGTTACTACAGCTACTTCTATACATTATATAGGCCTGCATGACTTACACCTTCAGCTAATAAGTACATATTCTTATAACAATATTTTACAGGCTTATTATTTGAATTTACATTATTTTACAATTATACACAATCCATATCCCTATCATTGCTGCCATCATCGCTTGTTCCAAAATTAATTATTTCGCCAATGGCATCATCCATTCGGAATTATCTTCTTAATCATAGACTATGTACTATTTTCTGAACACGATAGTATTCTTCGATTGTATCCCGAATAACATGTTGATCGAAGTCGTCCACTTCAACTTTACACAAGTCTAATTCTGGAATGAAATAATATGTTTAGTAGAACTATAAGAAAATAATAACTTTCAACAGTAATTCATTATGTCGCTCTCAATACACACACTATTGTACATAACTATTATAGCAATAATTGCTAAACATTACATACCTATTATTTCCCGGAGTAATGTGAGGTTCATTCAGTTGTAATTCAGTATTATTCTTAATTCTCTTCACGGAACTAATACTTTTGCCAAAGTATTTAGCCGCTTTCTTATATTCCTTAGCAAGAGGTTCCAGCAAATATTTGTTTAATTTTTCCTCCTCACAACACTTATATTATATTTGCGATAATTTCTCTTTCTCCACTGTGGATAACAGCGTTACTTTTTCTCCGCGGTGGTGTGATTTCACCATAATAACTACCCTGTGGTTGCTGCTCCATGTTAACACTACTGGTACGCAGTGAAGGAAATAGTTCTATGTATCTTGACAAGAGATTATGCTGCGGAGCATGCGCAAACAACTCAGTTGGCTCCACCCGCGTTACGCGCTTCCTTCCCTCTGCCCCTCTGTCCCCGCTCAGGAAGTTCAAGATAACTTGCAATAACAGTATTATCCAGTTGTTCCGATTAGGGTAATTTTATTACCTCTCTTGGTAGTAGTAAGTTGTAAAAAAAAATCTTGGTAGCAGGAGGGTTAAGAAAAAAATACGATACTGTATCAGTGTTCATATAATTTCAAAGACTGGTACATATATCATTAAACACAGGAAGAAGTATTGCCATGGTAACGACTAAGCAGCGTTTGAGCTGGTAAGCTGCTCGATGCAGATCCATGTGTTCATGATGATGTCCACGGACTCGCTGATAGCTATGTCCTGCACCTTGTTGGTGCAGACTAAGAAACTCGCACCCAGCGCTGGTACCTGCTGCTGGAAATCGGATATCTCTCCTTGAACGGAAGCCACCAGCTTGTCCCTCGTGTCAGAGACCTGCACGCCCACTGCGTTCAGACAGTTCGCCGTAGCACTGGCGTCATTCTCGTTGACACAGTCTGTTATGTTGGCTTCAGCGGCACTCGAACTGTCGTCAACTTCGGAGGCCAGATTCTGGAGTTCCTGGATATTCGGCTGCAGGGCTGCAGACACGTTCTGCAGGCATGCCTGAATTCCTGGGCCTAAATATAATAATTAAGACAATTATTAGTTAATCACGGAAATACAGATTAGGTACAAACCAGCGGAAAATATATTGTTAATTCATATTTGGTAACATGAAAAATTTAAATTCATTTTAGGTTATAAAAGCAAGGTATTAATAGGCCTAGTGCGAGTTTTCTTACTTTATTTATTTACTTATTATTTATTTACTTATTCATTCATTCATTTGTTTATTTATTTATTTATTTATTTATTTATTTATTTATTTATTTATTTATTTATTTATTTATTTATTTATTTATTTATTTATTTATTTATTTATTACATCATTCACGTCATGGCGGATCAGATGAATTCCAGTTCTTAATTCGCATTAACCCACTATATAACGATTACAAATTAAGAATACATATGGCAACCTATAAATATATACTAAGTATCTCTTTAACATTATTATTATTATTATTATTATTATTATTATTATTATTATTATTATTATTATTTATCTTTCGAAGAGGTGGAAAAATTCGAATATCTTGGAGCAACAATAACAAACATAAATGACACTCGGTAGGAAATTAAACGCAGAATAAATATGGGAAATGCCTGTTATTATTCGGTTGAGAAGCTTTTGTCATCTAGTCTGCTGTCAAAAAATCTGAAAGTTAGAATTTATAAAACAGTTATATTACCGGTTGTTCTGTATGGTTGTGAAACTTGGACTCTCACTTTGAGAGAGGAACATAGGTTAAGGGTGTTTGAGAATAAGGTGCTTAGGAAAATATTTGGGGCTAAGAGGGATGAAGTTACAGGAGAATGGAGAAAGTTACACAACACAGAACTTCACGCATTGTATTCTTCACCTGACATAATTAGGAATATTAAATCCAAACGTTTGAGAAGGGTAGGGCATGTAGCACGTATGGGCGATTCCAGAAATGCATATAGAGTGTTAGTTGGGAGGTCGGAGGGGAAAAGACCTTCAGGGAGGCCGAGACGTAGATGGGAAGATAATATTAAAATGGATTTGAGGGAGGTGGGATATGATGATAGAGACTGGATTAATCTTGCTCAGGATAGGGACCAATGGCGGGCTTATGTGAGGGCGGCAATGAACCTCAGGGTTACTTAAAAGCCAGTAATTAAGTAACTAATAATAATAATAATAATAATAATAATAATTATTATTATTATTATTATTATTATTATTATTATTATTATTATTATTATTAAAATACTATATAGTACTAGTACTTCTACGTTTGCTAATTTTATTTTCCTAACTAATTTATATAATTCAACTTGAACACATAATAATAGTAATAATAATAATAATAATAATAATAGTAATAATAATAATAATAATAATAATAATAATAATACTTATGACTTTTGAGGAACCCAGAGGTTCATTGCCGCCCTCACATAAGCCCGTCATCGGTCCCTATCTTGTGCAAGATTAATCCAGCCCTACCATCACATCCCACCTCCGTCAAAGCTATTTTAATATTATCCTCCCATCTACGTCTCGGCTTCCCCAAAGATCTTATTCCTTCCGGCCTCCCAACTGACACTCTATATACATTTCTGTATTCGCCCATATGTGCTACATGCCCTGCCCATCTCAAACGTCTGGATTTTTTATATTCCTAATTATGTCAGGTGAGGAATACAATGTGTCCAGTTCTGTAACTTTCTCCATTCTCCTGTAACTTCATCCCTCTTAGCCCAAAATATTTTTCTAAGCACCTTATTCTCGAACACCCTTAACCTCTGTTCCTCTCTCAAGGTGAGAGTCCAAGTTTCACAACCATACAGAACAACCGGTAATATAACTGTTTTTATAAATTCTAACTTTCAGATTTTTTGACAGCAGACTGGATGACAAAAGCTTCACAACCGAATAATAACAGGCATTTCCCATATTTATTCTGCGTTTTTTATTTCCTCCCGAGTGTCATTTATATTTGTTACTGTTGCTTCGAAGTATTTGAACTTTGCCAGCCTTTATTATTATTGTTATTATTATTATTATTATTATTATTATTATTATTATTATTATTATTATTATTATTCATAATCATCTTAAATATAGAGGGAATTAATCCATGACGTACCGGCCTCCTGGATCATGGACTGGTATTTTGCGTCGTTTCCATTTGTGCAGGACGACACATCGACGCCTGCAGGAGTCTTGGCAGCGATGGCCATTTTGTCTTCGGTTATAAGAGCCAGTAGTCCCTCGGGATCTGAACTCTGGATCTTCAAACTCTGGAGAAAGTTATTAGCAGCTTGTTGCGCATTCGCAACGAGTTGCTTGATGTTGTTAGCCGTTGCTGTGACGTTGGTCTTTGCGTGTTGCACCATGTCGTCAACGGAGCCCACAGTTTCGTCGGGGGCATATCCGAACTGTGTGGCAGCGGACAGACCCTAAGGATGTTCACACAGGAGTTAGCATTCGGTTGAAGTGGGTTGTTGAACATATTCTTTAAAATAAGGATGTAATAAATACAATAAGAGAGATGTTTTCAAATTGAATTAATTTTTTACGGCCCGTGTTAACGTCACGTGGTAGTAGCAGTAGGTTTATTTTGCCTGGCAGAGTTAAGGCCATGAGGCCTTCTCTTCCACTCAACCAGGTTTCAATAATATACATGAAGTACAAAATTAGATTACAAAACAACACAAGACAAAATACCTTAGAAATTACATAAAATATAGTAGAAAATTACAATAGTCAAGATCAGTTACAGAATATAAAATTACAAATAGTCAAGATCGGTTACATAATATATAAAATAAAGTAGAAAATTACACATAATCAAAATCAGTTACATAACATAAGGGGAATATACACACACACTCACACACACACACACACACACACACAATTTATAAGACCTAAAATGCTCGAGATAAATTCGACGCTTAATTCACTTGAGATATGTTATACAGTTAATATATAGTAGGATTTTTCAAAGGATCCCCAGTCGGTCTCTTTTGTTGCTAGAAGAACTTTGCCGCACGGTCCACCCCGGTCATTAAGGGACGCGTGCGGAAATTTCTAGGAGCGCAGTTGTCACATTTTACATTGACTTCGCCACGTGGCGTGGGTATGAAACAATCGTATATTTATGTATAGCGGAATCGAA
Source organism: Periplaneta americana (assembly GCF_040183065.1). Taxonomy (NCBI): domain Eukaryota; kingdom Metazoa; phylum Arthropoda; class Insecta; order Blattodea; family Blattidae; genus Periplaneta; species Periplaneta americana. The sequence continues at coordinate 144,279,158 of NC_091130.1, read as the reverse complement.
TCGAACAGAATTTCTCTTCACCATGTATTTAAATGGAAGATAGCAGAAAGCGGCGCGTCGAATCGAATCGATCAGAATAGAATTCATGAGCTAGAATATTATTCCACTGCCGGAATAGAATTTCTTGTTTCGGGTATGATCGTATGTTCTCGTCAAGCCTTCGTGAAGAAACAAATGAACCACATCCATTATTGGCGGCTTAATTTGTTTACTATTGACAGTTATTGTTGAAATAGTAGGCCTACGTATACAAAAATCACAATGTAATATGAACGAAGAAAAATTAATAAATCTTGTGTAGAATTATTCTCTTGTATGACAAAACACAAAACATAAAAGTACTGTTCGGCTCGATTCCACTAGATGTGAGCGGCAGCAGACTTTTCGTTTCGATTCGGTTCGATTCCGCTAAGTGGGAGCGGGCCTTTATACAACAAATTGTACTTTCATTCAATCAATCACGAATTAATGAATGGTTAGTTTTGAGTTACTGTGTGTATAAAGATTCGTTATAGAACCATTGTACGGCAACTTCTTGAAACTAATATAGTTTAATACTTATATCAATAATAATAATAATGATAATAATAATAATAATAATAATAATAATAATAATAATAATAATAATAAAGATAATAATAAAAATTACAGAAGACTTTCAAACAGCGAACAAAAACACTTGTGCATGTTAAGAAAGAATGCAGTTAGCGTTAGCATTCAGGGGAGAATTGGCAACATTTATGTTTACATCAGAAAGCGGAAACAGAGATTACCCCATCCCCCGAGTGGACAGAAAAGGTTGGCTAGCAAAGGTTACTTCAAAAGACAACCGCTCAGTGTGCGGTAGCCTCTGTCTTTAACTGGGGACGCAAAGAACGAACCTACATACTAATAGGAGAATACATGTGGGTTACAAGACATAAAATGTTGATTAGCAAAGTCGTACTAAATGGCATACAAATACAAATGATTAAGTAATATATCAAGATAATAAAAAAAGAAAAGAAAAAAAAGAAGAAGAGGGAGGAGAAAAAAATAACAACTTGGTCATTTAAGACTATTTAGAAACTTCCGCAAGAGTCCAGTTCTGTTCAATGAAAACATTTCTAAGTAGAGTGTGCTTGAAAGATTTCGACTCCAACTGCGTAGTGTAGTGCAGTCTACTGTTGTGCCCCAGGGTATGACTTCCCTGTAGCACTTTCTCTATTGCTCTATGACAGTGATGTCAATTGATGCCCATAGGAGCAAGCGCGCGCTGTAGAGCCCAGGAGAGCCTGAGCGCTTTACAGCGGAAAGGAAAGAGACAGACGAAAGAGGTGTATATGCCGCTTGGTAGAGCTATATACAGGGATGGCGAGCACTGATTCAATGGATAAAGGGAAGAGAACTTATTAAAACTGTATCCATGTTAATTTTTAGATTTGTCTGAGAAGTATAAGTGCATTATAAGAATTTAAGTTTTAATTTTAATGTTCATTTTTCACAAGTTTGATTTTTTATTCAAAAGGAATATTTTCTCTAATTCTTTTTACAGAAAAGTGAAATTTTCAGATATGTTTGTTTAGTAGCCTTACAGGCACTAAAACAATGTTTTCGTAAATCTGATATATCGTAAATACGTATTGCTGAAGATAGTGTATGAAAATGTTTGAAAATATTCGCGTGGAAAATGGTTGTAAGGAAATGAATTAACAAAGCAAATACTGTTACATCACAAACAAAAGATATGTGCATATGTGTTGGTAAAACGTCAGCTCTATAGCTTCAGCAGATTTCGAGATAATTTAATATTCTGATAACAGAAAGTTGCGCACCAATATCATCTAAAAGCATAATGCGATAAGAGTTTTATTATGTAATATTACTTACAGTTAAAACATATACCTAGACAACTTTGCTTTGTACTATAATGTTGTTTTGATTACTTTTATAGGGCTAAAGATACCATCAATATCAATTTCAACTTATCATGTCATATTCAGTGTCTTCCTTTGGGATCACACTTTCTTGATGTTTAATTCGCTTAGTACAGTATAGTTGTAGTTATTATGGAATTTATGTGAATATTCCTTCTTTACTCTTTATTATGTTATTAACGTTTAAAACAACTGCAATATTAGGCTAAGAAATAGGTGTTAGTACTTTTGTCTTACAGACAATATAGAAAATAACAAACAGAAAGAAGCCATATAAAAATAACGACTTAAAATTTCACGTTCCGATTGAAGTTTGTGCACTACTGTTTTCTTAATCCAACAGGCTGCTTATTCCTCCTAGCATATCTAGCGCTTAATGCCCGCGCACGACGTCAAGGTCAGAAAAATGCGCTTGCTTTGACATCACTGCTGTAGCACTTTCTCTATTGGTCTATGATCTATGATCTTAGGAAATATTTCAGAAATAATGTAACGAGTTATAACAAGATCTCGCATTTTAGGTTAATGTCCGGTTGCTTCAATCTCGTTTAAAATGCTTTAATAGCTAACCGTAGTAATATCTTTATCACGTTTAAAGAGGAAATGTGTTGCGTCATTACTTATGATTTCTTTACTGTAGTTACTTGGTGAGCGGTTATCTTGCTGTTATTATTTGTAGCAATTGAAACGTAGTATTCTCGTAGCAGTGATTGAATGCGTTATTCTTTTGTCTGCCGAATTTGTGTGAACAATAAACCTCAGCTCTTCCGTTTCGTTACAATTTAATCTCTATTATGGAAGGAAATCGAGTAAGAGCACCGAACTTCAGCAGATATGAAGTGGAAATGCTCATCGAGCTTACAGAGAAATATAAACATACTTACTTACTTACTTACTGGCTTTTAAGGAACCCGGAGGTTCATTGCCGCCCTCACATAAGCCCGCCATTGGTCCCTATCCTGAGCAAGATTAATCCAGTCTCTACCATCATATCCCACCTCCTTCAAATCCATTTTAATATTATTTTCCCATCTATAGTACGTCCGCTCAAATGAGAGCCACTTGGAACGTGCGATTGGACATACTTACCGCAAGGAGCAAGTAGGCACGCGACTCCGAACAGGTTCCATGTAAACAATGCTGCGTTGCCATCTCTTCCTTGTGAAGACTAAAGTGAACCTTCGTGTGCGTCTTATAATACAGAACTAAAACACGAACACCTATTCAGAGTCCGTTGAGTCACTATTTAAATCAATTACTCAAGATTCCAAGCTAGCTTCTAAGGAGCGATAATCACTTTCTTTTGTCTTTACATATTCGATAATGCTTTTTATTATTAATGTCATCCATCACATTTGCTATTAAAGCACATACTTCTTGAACAGATTTATTTCCCAATGTAATTTCTGACCGGAGATTTCTCTTCAGTTCCGAACAAACGAATTCTATGGCATTAAGACAACAATGGTAAGGGGGGGGGGGGCAGTCGTAGTACAACATGGCCATATTTTGATGATAGTTCGTCAATTACATATGTACATCTTTTTCTATGACGGCTACGTTTTTCGTTGCGCGAATCACTTCTGTACCGGCACTGGGCACTGGTATTTTTCAATAGTGTCCGGCACTTACCAGCATCGTCTTTAAAATACGTATAAATACTAATAATAATTAACACTGTTTGTTCTTGTACAATCTTACCGCGTCCTAATGGCGATTGTGTGGATTTACGTCTACGACTATTGTTATTATCCGTTTTCCAAAAACGCCACATTATAAATACAATCACAATATATGGAACACAAAAGCCACAATATCCATTTACGGTCTTCTGCCTTGTTCTCAGCTAACTGTACCTTTACTTGCGTGCTCGTCTGAAACTGAATACTATATGAACTTGTTCTCGGAGCACCGACTTAGATCTGTCAACAGCGCTGGCGTACCAACAACCAGCCGCGTGCGTCAAGATTGAAACGCCTGACGCCTCCCGCTCAAAGTAGGTGCAAGTGGCTCTCATTTGAGCGGACGTACTATACGTCTCGGGCTCCCTAAAGGTCTTCTTCCCTCCGGCCTCCCAACTGACACTCTATATGCATTTCTGGATTCGCCCATACGTGCTACATGCCCTGCCCATCTCAAACGTCTGGATTTAATGTTCCTAATTATGTCAGGTGAAGAATACAATGCGTGCAGCTCTGCGTTGTATAACTTTCTCCATTCTCCTGTAACTTCATCCCTCTTAGTCCCAAATATTTTCCTAAGAACCTTATTCTCAAACACCCTTAATCTCTGTTCCTCTCTCAAAGTGAAAGTCCAAATTTCACAACCATACAGAACAACCAGCAATATAACTGTTTTATAAATTCTAACTTTCAGCTTTTTTGAAAATCAGATTCGATGACAAAAGCTTCTCAATCGAAAAATAGCAGGCATTTTCCCATATTTATTCTACGTTTAATTTCCTCTCGAGTGTCATTTATGTTTGTTACTGTTGCTTCAAGATATTTTTAATTTTTTCCACCTCTTGGAAGGATAAATTTTCAATTTTTATATTTCCATTTTGTACTAGAGCAATTCCACGTGTAACTGACTGACATTTACAGTACACTTTGACAGCAAAATGTCTGTCTAAATTGTATAATGGGTTGAAATTAGACTGTGTCACCGCTGGATTTTATACAGGGAAGTGTACACTTAAGATACTATAAAAATAAACGTCTTTAATAGGAAAAGTATACTATTTATTTACGTCCAAATTGTGTGTAACAGACTGACATAAATGTCAACTCTCTCTTCGGGTGAACATGGTTCTCCACAGATTTCTCTGAATTGTAATTGCTGATACAATTTTGCAAAACATGGTTCGGAAAGGAAATTGTAATCTTCAGTTTAAGTTGAAAACGACCTCCAAACCACGATTAGTAATGGAGTTATGGCCGAAAAAGTGATGTGTAACAGACTGACCTCATTCTGTAACTGACTGACATCTCTGAATTTTAAAATGAAGTTGCATTTACAGAACCGTAAATAGTACAAAATAATATGACACTTGATAAGTAGTAAATTAACATAACGATTAATTTAAATGAATAATATGTTTTCCAGAATACAAAAATAAGTTTGCTTAACCACGCATCTTAAATGACAAAAATTAATGCACATACAAGTATTACATAGGCCTACTTAATAACGTATATAGTTCTTTCTCTGTGATTAAATACTGTATATACAAGCCATATGCATTGGTGTTTAATTTTAGGACTATAAGAGTGTCACAGCAACCTTGACAGCGCTTATCACTCTATATGGCAGGCGTCTCAAGGCCAACGCATAAAAGTTGTCACAGAGAGCAAGTGTAGATAACATAGTCAGCTGAAGAGATAAGCGCAGTACCCGAAGATAGCCGATCGCTGATTAATGTCACACGCATGAGCGAGCTAAGTTGTAACTGTCGTGGGAGAAATGCCACAAAGCTGCACTTTTGAATTGTACTGTCACAATAGACAGTTGTTTTCGGAAGGAATTTCTTAAGTAGTTTGCAGTAACAATAATTGGGGCTAAGAGGGATGAAGTTACAGGAGAATGGAGAAAGTTACACAACACAGAACTGCACGCATTGTATTCTTCACCAGACATAATTAGGAACATTAAATCTAGACATTTGAGATGGGCAGGGCATGTAGCACGTATGGGCGAATCCAGAAATGCATATAGAGCGTTAGTTGGGAGGCCGGAGGGAAAAAGACCTTTAGGGAGACCGAGACGTAGGTGGGAGGATAATATTAAAATGGATTTGAGGGAGGTGGGATATGATGATAGAGAATGGATTAATCTTGCTCAGGATAGGGACCAATGGCGGGCTTATGTGAGGGCGGCAATGAACCTCCGGGTTCCTTAAAAGCCAGTAAGTAATAATAATAATGATAATAATAATAATGATAATGATAATAATAATAATAATAATAATAATAATACATTTATTTTCTAATTATATACTATCAATGAGTAAAAAGAAGACTTCTGAAGCATGAAGAACCATACATGTTACGTAATTATTTAAGCACAAGGAACTGGCCACCTTACTCCATTATCTCCTGGCCTAGTTGACTCATAAGTGGTGCCTTGTTGGTATCACTTGTGAGGTTCATACCTGTCTTCGGACAGTTGACCAAACAATAACACTATTTCATCTCTAGTAAAGGTTTTTGGTATCGTTCTTTTTTTGAGTTTATACTATATTCAATAAAATATTTTGTATTGGGTTATTTTATGACGCTTTATCAACATCTTGGCTATTTAGCGTCTGAATGATATGAAGGTGATAATGCCGGTGAAATGAGTCCGGGGTCCAGCGCCGAAAGTTACCCAGCATTTGCTCGTATTGGGTTGAGGGAAAACCCCGGAAAAAACCTCAACCAGGTAACTTGCCCCAACCGGGATTCGAACCCGGGCCACCTGGTTTCGCGGCCAGACGCGCTGACCGTTACTCCACAGGTGTGGACTATTTAATAAAATAAAATTCAATTAAATAATAATAATAATAATAAGATTACAATTAAACTTGTTGGTTATTAAAGTAAGTATTCTTACGTTACGCTAATATTAATATATTAATTACAATAATAGTTAAATAATATATTTCGTAACGTTTTCAATAATTAAAAATAACCTAAACACCTTAGAAATTCACAAGCAATTATTTTAAATTAGAACTATTCAAATTTTAAATCTCGTCTCAAATTCTTTTCTCAAGTCCTTCAGTACATCATTATATTTGTTACACTGGTCTTGATTCAAATCAGGTAACAGTTTTAGATTAATAAAGTGGTAACAGTTACCCACTGAAACTTGCGTCTCCCACAATTTCGCTTTCCCTATGAAAGCTTTTATTTCTTCATACATTTGCGGTAATAAGAACATTCTTTCCTCGGAGATGGACACAATGACTGACTGTTACATCGTAGCGGTTGCAGATGTCTATTCAAACGTCGCGGTCAATGACGTCATCCGGAGATACACGAACTGGTCCTGCATCTTGTTCCACTCTTACATTGAAAAAGAGAAAGAGGAGGAAGTGCTCTGAGAAGGCCCTATTGAGACGTCTGCTATATGGCATCAACTCCCCAGCGTAAGACAGTATGTTACGTTATTCAAGCGCGTTCCTAATCATCTGGCACTGACCTCCTTATCGATTACGATAAGGTGACGCAGATCACAGTTTATATTTCTCATGCCTATGGCTGTTATATATTGTGTTCATAATGATAATGTTGAGTTCTACTTTTAGATTGAATTTGAACCATTGGAATTAAACACGTAGAAGCACTTCACGGCACTCGTTGACTCACTTATTTAGTCTAACAAGTATGTACTGAAGGAACACTGTCAATATGTCACTTGTTATCTGAACAAACTTTAGTTTCTTTTCACACACGGAACCTGGGACCTTTCGCACTGATTGTTCACAAGACAGTTGTACATATACTACAACATAGGGATCTAACACTTTCACGTAATGAACTCCATGAGATGCCGGAATAGGTGCAAGATGTTCAAATCGTTTTTCGAGATACTTTTTTCCTTCGTCTATCTCAATCTGTGCTACCTCCTTAACAATAATTTGGATGTTTTTATTGCTCGCAATGTTACAAAATTCTGTAGCGCTTTGCCTCTTCTTCCCCAATTTCGCATCGTTTTTACTTGGCCTCCAATCACATCCACGGCCCCTTTGCCATGATGTGACTGAAAGAAGTTCCATTCTATGTTAAATTCAAATATGCGAGCAAGCAATGTCACATTGCTCAATGTTTACTTCTGTTTAAAATGGCTCGCTGCTGTATCTCAAAATATTTTTACCACCTCAATGTTCGGAAGAATCGCCAAAATTTCCGAAAACACTTTTCGTAGACAAACATTCACTGCATAGCCTACTTGTCATGTGCTACATAATCTGACACTAATGCAGAGGATTTCTTCTGAACTTCCCTGTCACCTTCCTGTTTAAACCAGGCAACAGCAGTGAATATTGAGACCTGCTTATTGCTCCAATGAGTTGCCTGAATCTCATTTTGCTCTTTTCAGGTGTAATTACTGCACACTTAACAGCGGTTCACGTGTAACTTCACCAAGGCCTTCCAAGTAACTAAACTCACTGTGAGAATGAACAGCATAACAGCTGAGAGCGCGACATGTCAGTCACTCACAATGCCGCTGCGGAAAACGAAATCACTTTAGAAGAAAATGTTCTAATACTTTTTTATTGGTCATGTAGTAATAACGCAGAATACCAAAGGAAATTTTAATCCGTCAATTATTGTGCTGTGTGGAAGAGTTTTTGTATGTTTATTGTGACGGACTGACCGTAACTTACAGTACAAATAATTATAAAGATTTTAAGTTATTTAGGATCTTAGGATACTTCAACTAATTACATATTTACTTCAAGAAAAGACCAAAATATAGTATACAAAAAAGACGGCTCGAAATAAAACAAATTTACGTGTCCAAATTGTGACACGAAACTTAAGTATCTATACGTGTTTTTTTAAGCGTTTGGAATATGACAAGATCTGCAGCAAGTTCTAGACTAAAAGAAAGAGTATTTTAAACATTATCTTACGAAATAAGGCGATTTAAAGTATAAAGAAACATATTTCTTAAACAAAAATACTCCTACACCAATTTCAGGAAATTCACCTCAGTATGACATTTTCGTGGAATTGCTCACTATGTTCTGGTCACGAGACATAATCATATACTTTGTTTTTTTTTTCGGGGTTTACTTTCAAACCTATTTCATTATTTGCTTCAAGTAGAATTTCCGTGTTTTACCTAATCGTTTGTGGATTTTCTGCTAACATATTCACGTCATCCGCATAGGCAAGAAGCTGATGTAACCCGTTCAATTCCAAACCCTCTGTGTTATCCTGAACTTTCATAATGACATATTCTAGAGCGAAGTTAAAAAGTAAAGGTGACAATGCATCTCCCTTCTTTAGCCCGCATTGAATTGGAAAAGTATCAGATAGAAACTGACCTATACGGACTCTGCTGTACGTTTCACCGAGACACATTTTAATTAATCGAACTAGTTTCTTGGGAATACCAAATTCAATAAGAATATCATATAAAACTTCTCTCTTATCCGAGTCATATGCCTTTTTAAATCTATGAATAACTGATGCACTGTACCCTTATACTCCCATTTTTTCTCCATTATCTGTCGAATACAAAAAATCTGATCAATAGTTGATCTATTACGCCTAAAACCACACTGATGATAATAATGAACATAATAAGTTTAAAATGATTTCTATTCAGAGACGTTCAATAAATGGAACCTGCGACCTCATATTGAATCCATGTGTTAGATATTATCCTTTCTGATGCTACGACGGAAATAACATGATATTAAGAATGATTTTCTCTAAATTGTAATTCCCATACTTACAAACTGGAACAGTGCAATGGTGACGAGGATTTTGGTTGCCATGACTTCAGAGATTGTTCCTGTGTTTCCTAGGAGACAAAATGTGACTGTGTGAGTGATTGTCAGCTGTTTTTATACTGCTGCGTATGCAGGTAAGTAGGAATTATAACTAATTTCAACCACTGCAAGCTGAATCAATAAACCTACACTTAGCCAGTGAGTTGGTGTTGTTATTCGATAAGTTGGTGATTTAGTAGTTGCACAGGTGTTGTTTGTAAGTGACTGAGAATTGGGCCGCTTGTGTCGCGTGGGATTCGATATCGTATAGAGGTTACACTTAAAGATTATGTTTGCATTGTCTTTGTATATACACGCCCTTATGTTTTTCCCTTCACCTATATATTGGTATCGATCTCCTCTGTTACTCTTTAGTCCTTCCATCCACTGGTATAGTCCGGGTCAACTTACTTCATACAGTAAGGGTGAAACCTAACCATTTTTCCCCCCATTACTACATATGCTAGTGGATTGTGATGATTTTCTAGTTTGCAGGTTGAATTTTCTTTTGCCAACTTCGTTTCCAATTTCGATACTGACTGATCACAACACTCCTCAATATTAGCCATTCCCTCCCACCGAACATCCTCATATTCATCTTCTTTCACTGTGGCTGTTCCTCGACTTTGGAATTCCCTACCAAGTAATATCAGGGACTGTCAGACATCAAACCAATTTAAGAATAGACAAACAAAATATTTTTCTAATAATTCTTGTTAACAATAATAGCTGTTTCAGATTTCTCAATGTTTAATGGTGATATATATCACGGAATAAATATTTAAATTATTCATTATTAGTATTATTATTATTATTATCATTATTATTATTATTATTATTATTATTATTATTACCACTATTTCTTAGCAATGTTTATTATTGTCACACTAACATTATTTATCCAACTTTCATTATTTACTTTCATGTTGTTTTATGGTCTAGATATTAATGTAATAACTATGTAACCAATTGTATTCAATTAGAATTAGAGTCTGGCTGGGCGGAAGAGAAGGCCTACTGGCCTTAGGTCTGCCAGATTAAATAAATAAATTAAATTTTAAAAAATACTACAAATGGTAGTTTATTTTGTAACTAGTATGTTGGCAGCTGAGACAAATATCGATAATATTTGTCGTTACTGGAGTTCCATGAAATTGAAATTGTACTAGATTTCTGAGCCTGAACATATTAATAATTAATTGCTATCAGTGTTAATATTAATACATAATAGTTATTTTATGTGTTGCGTTGTGGTTATAATTCAAGACTATAATCAGGAAAGTTTTCGGAGTTAGTACTAATAATTTCATGCGGTCAAACAAAATACATTTTTAAGTTAGGTCTCGTGAGTCAATTGTTTAGTCAAACCAATAAATTTCGTATTGCCAGACAAAATACTTGACATGCTGATCACTTTCTCGTATAGTTTGTCTATGAAAGTATGTTACAAATTATTGAAATATTTAGAATAACCTTCCAACATAAAGTACGGTAAAGTTGCCTAATTCCGTGATACTCCTAATTCCGTGATACGTTTTTTTTTTACTGAATGTCACGGGTTTAGGTATCTAGCTAGGAAATTCACCGATGTCTCAAAATCGTTTGAGAAATATGTCTGGCGCTATGGTCGAACAGCAAAGCTTTGACTGACATTCCATTTTAAAAAGTATCACGGGATTAGGGGTATCACGGAAATAGGAAACTTTACCCTACAGAAAGTAAATAAGTCATTTAGTACGAAGGATCGTGTAATATCTGGTAACAGTTGGCAACACTGACAAAACGGCAATATTTGCTGTTTAGGAATAGTTCTTATGTGACCCTCAATATAGCCTAGTGTCGTCCGTTATTTCTAGCTGCACACAGACAGAAAAATGATGAAAGTCCGTCCTTTCTCTTATCCATAAATCCTTAATTAATGGTATTATGTATTTGCTGCTTATAATAGAATCTACAGCACTCTCTCCATTGGCATTAACAAACGTTAATTCTCTCTTTTGGTCTCTCCTATATTTTCCATTTAAAATCTGAAAGCTAAATGATTCACAAGCTAGTTGTAACTGTCCTACAGTTAAGTTTATATTTATCTTATTCACAACAACTGCAAAAGAAAAATGTAAAAAAAGTATTTATATTATACAGGGACATCATTTTATTTTTACTAACATTTTTAATATTAACCTGGCTATACCTTTGGATCAACGCCGTTTGCTACTTCCTTTCCACGACTGGAGTTCGATGATACTGGCGTGATGTACAAACAAATCACTTTACTAGGTATAGGAGGGAAGAAATGTAGTTCATCCATTTACGTAAACGAGGAAATATCGCGATTTTGAGTTTGATAATTTTCATTAGGTTTTTGTTTATTCAAAATACAGTACAGTATTAACAAAGAGTGTATTTACTCGCGAACTGAGCTGTCCATGTGGACGTATTCATTATGCAGTGTATATTATACTGTCTACTGTATAAAGGATGAAGTTGAATTGAAAAATAATCATAATATGGATATTTAAACACATTTTTTTAATGGTGGCCGTTCATTTAAATACAGGCTTCAGTTCTTTTGTGCATATTATCGTACTATAGACTATTGTACCTAATCCCAATTACCAGTTTCGTCCTTCGTACTAGTAACTCATGTTGAAATAATTCTGTACCTACTCTATAAAAGAGTACGTTACGTACTGTAAATTCAATCTTCACTTTCGCCCGATCCGAAAAGATAAAATTACTCAGACATACTATCTACTGTCCGTCCGGGTGGTTATGTCGTAGGGTTGTAGAAAGGGGAGAAATCACGTGACAGTTAATTACTTAACGAGGCCCTTTTATTTAAGTTATTTTAAACAGTTGTATAATATTACCTAGACGTCCAATTCCTAACAGAAATTAATGTTTTCAGAAAAGAGGTAAGATAGCCCAGCCACTAGCTGGCGAATGAAAGCTGGTGAGGGAAACCGGGATACGACGTAGGCAAATGGACGACAGTACCTGTGCGAAAATGATTCAATATTGAAAGCTCTTTCGTCACTGGAAAACGGGAACATATTTTTGGAACGTACTGTTTACTACGACGGTAAGGCTACTATGACTGTATATGCGGTCTTAAATCTGTGTGGAGGACGGTTGAGCTTCATTAGTAGAAGGGGTGGGAGTGAAGTACATTCAAAAACTCAGATACAATAAAAATTGAAGTAAAAATAAAATGATGTCCCTGTATTATCTCTACTTGGTTGAAAACTTCAACCCTAATATACAAATGTAAAATAGGGTTTGTATGTGGGGGAAAAAAATGCATTACAAAATGTAGTTCCCTACCTTCTGCATTAACCACCTTATCTTTGCTGCATATATTCGCTTTTCTCACTTCCTTTTTACCGTTCACCCAATCTCCGAAAGAAATATTTTCTATTTCGATCCTCGAATTATAATACCCATTAACAATAATGACGCATCGGGACAGCTCACACGCAGATCTACCATTTTCTCCGCCAGGTCTTCGTAGACAAACGTGTTGCAATAAGTCGATGATGATGGCTGATGGTATAAGCCAATAATTATCATTAGTATAGCGCCACTCCTTACACTAGCATATATCAAAACTCCTAAATTAATACCAATTTCTTTAACCTCAATATATGCAGATGATCTGATTTTGATATTTCCATCAATTAATGGACTGCAACAGGAACTTCACTGCTTAGAGAGTTATTGTAGTCAATGGGGTATGACTTAATACAGACAAGACCAAGACAATTACTTTTAAAAATGGGTCTGTATATAGACCTTAAAGAATATGGAGGTGATTTATATTCGTATGCTGATGACACTGTTTTACGTTTTAGTGGAAAAACTTGGACTGATGCTTATTATAATGCAAATTGCGGCTTAAATTTAATAAAAATATGGTTCGATTTAAATTCACTTGTAATTAATAGAAATAAAACAATAGCTATCCCATTTTCTTTAAATAATAAAGGTAATAAACCAATTTCATCTATACTACAAATTAAAATACATAATTCTGATTGTTCCGATATAAATTGCAATTGTTCAGTTATTAATGAAGTTAATGAGATGATGAAAGAGTAATGGAACGGAGAAAAATTCTCCCCGGCGCCGGGATTTGAACCCGGGTTTTCAGCTCTACGTGCTGATGCTTTATCCACTAAGCATCCGGTGTGGCTTAGTGGATAAAGCATCAGCACGTAGAGCTGAAAACCCGGGTTCAAATCCCGGCGCAGGAGAGAATTTTTCTCCGTTCCATTACTCTTTCATCGTATGATGACGCAGAATATCTGCATGGAAATATCATATGTACTTCGGTACATTAAAACAATATATAAGATATGCGTAAATCACTTCGTGATTTAAGACGGCGCTTATTCCGTCGGATCCCGGCCAACTAGTCACTCATAACGAGTGCACCTCGGCACATGTGTGGACTTCAGTCCTACGTTCATAGACATCTATGACGTAGTGCAGAGGGCGGCCACTAGAGGGAACCCAAGAGTTGGAGCTTAATCTGAGACGATTCTGTTCGACGCCGGGGTGGTATCCGGTGTGGCTTAGTGGATAAAGCATCAGCACGTAGAGCTGAAAACCCGGGTTCAAATCCCAGCGCCGGAGAGAATTTTTCTCCGTCCCATTACTCTTTCATCGTATGATGACGCAGAATATCTGCATGGAAATATCATATGTACTTCGGTACATTAAAATAATATAGAAGTTAATGAGGTTAAATACTTAGGTATAACTATTGATAATCATTTAAAATGGAATAATCATATTCATTATATTTGTAATAAATTACGTGAAACATTGTTACTTTGTTATTCTAAAAAATATTTTGTCACTTAACTGTTTACGTGTAATTTGTTTAGCATTATTTCAATCTATATTTATGTATGGTGTTATAGTTTAGGGTGGAACTTATAAATCTAACCTTTATCCGTTAATTTTACTACAGAAAAAAGTATTAAAAATTTGTTTAAAAAAGCAGAAAGATTACCCAACTGAATTGTTGTTTAAACTTTTCAAAGTTTTCAACATTAAACAAATTTATTATTTTATTTTATTAAAATATTTTCATAGAAATTTTAATAACTTTGAAAAGTATATACATAAATATAGAACTAAAAATATGAATTCTCTGCGTTTGTCTGAACCAAAATGTAAAACCTATGCAGCTTTTTATCATAGCATGAGTCAAGGTCCCAGATTATTAAACAAAATTTTATTCCAATAATATTTCAACAACGAATCCTCTCCAAATTAATAAAAAAAATAAATAAAATTGTATTGGATTTACAGTTTGGTTTAAACATATTAAACACTATTTAATCTGTATTCACTCTCAATTTTAATTTTATTTTTGTCAGTATTGGAATCCTCTCCTGAGCACGAGTCTTACTCATTCAGGAGTGGGCAAGTTTATCTTACATTGTATTTATTAATTTGTATTCATTTCAAACTTACTAGCAATAAAGTAAAATAAAATAAAATAAAATAAAATAAATAAATAAAATAGCAGGGATGAGACATGGACATACGCTGGCCACATATTGGAAAATGTGAAACATTTCATATATTTAGGGGTTAATTCATCAATGAATGGGAGATGGACTAAGCATAACTTTTGTTCTAGGGACACAGAAATTTGATAATTTTCTCTACAATATCTCGAGTGTGCCCAAAGATTCATTCAAGCAAAATTCTGGCTACTATTCATATGATACTCGAAATGAAAATGTCATTAGTCTCTCTAAGAACATTACGTAAATTTTTTAGTCATATCTTCTTTACTTGTATTCCAAAATTTTTAATTTCTTTCCTGACAACATTCGCGACCACAAAATCAAAATTTTCTTTGAGATATTCATTAAAATATTATCTAGTAATTACTGTTTTTATAGGCTGGACGACAATTGGAGAAAAGATGTACAAACTAAAGATTAAATACTGCTATTCCTGCCAAAATTGGTATTGAGAACACATGGGTTTCCTTCAGTCTATTTATTCCTAAATTTATATATATAGTATAATGCTTTAATAACAAAATCACAGTCCTCCTTAAAGAATTTATTATTATCAATCATTCAGAGAGTTAAATTATTGTATTTCAACAAACTTTTATTTGTCTTAATATAACAATTACTATTTCCCGGAAGTTCGTTAAGAAAAATCCTGTTATACTTGTGTCATATTTTATTGTTTCATAATATGAAGTATTGTAAAGACAAAAATCCTATTAATTTACGTTACTTAAATATTTCTAATGTAAAGAGATAGGTTTGGAAGTAAATCCCGAAAAGAGAAGGTAGGCTATATGATTGTCTCGTGACTAGAACACAGTACGAAATAGAAATATAAAAATTCGAAATTTATCGTTTGAAAAGCTGAAAAAATTGAAATATTTTGTAGGAACAAAAACAAATATAAGTGACACTTGGGAGGAAATTAAACACACAATATATGCGAGAAATGCCTCATATTATTCGGTTGAGAAACTTTCGTCATCCAGTCTGCTCTCAAAAAAGCTGAAAGTTAAAATTTATAAAACAGTTATATTACCGGTTGTTCTGTATGGTTGTGAAACTGTACAAGTGATCTCACTTTGAGAGAGGAACAGAGGTTAAAGGTGTTTAAGAATAAGATGTTTAGGAAAATATTTGGGGCTAAGAGAAATGAAGTTACAGGAGAATGGAGAAAGTTACACAACGCAGAACTTCACGTATTATATTCTTCACTTGGCATAATTAGGAACAGTAAATCAAGACGTTTGAGATGGGCAGGGCATGTAGCACGTATGGGCGAATCCAGAAATGAATATAGAGTGTTAGTTGGGAGGTCATATGGAAAAATCTTTGGGGAGGCCGAGACGTAGATGAGAAGATAATATTAAAATGTATTTAAGGGAAGTGGGATATGATAGTAGGGACTGCATTAATCTTTTTCATGAGAGGGACGGATGGCGGGCTTATGTGAGGGCGGCAATGAACCTCCGGGTTCTCTAAAAGCCACAAGTAAAATATTTCTAATACATCAGGGATAAAGAACTGAGAGAAAGGGAGAGGGGTGGAAGCATGGGGAAAGCATTGGTTCCCCTTCCACAATCCACGCGTAGAATGACGTCTCCGTGATCCATCCACAACCATGTGGCGGATTACAACAAACCGATACTCATCAACAAAATGACGAAAGTATTTCCGGTCACAATAATTATAACACTAAAATTAACCAACAATTTTGCATTAAATGCATTACATGTACAGTATAATGATATGTAAACGAATACAATACGATACGACCGTATGTAAAAATAAGAATGTCATTTGGAAATACTTCAATGCACAATTTCTCATTTAAATTCAATTGCATATAATGAACTGAATAATACCAAATGTTTAAATAAAACGTATTCTTGTTTTAGTCTTAGCGGATTAGAGTAACTTTAGTCATGAATAAAAATACTTGAATATACTTTATTTCAAAATATTTTGATATAAAAAAACATTAAACATCTTTTCCTTTTACTGGTATTTAGACCTGTATAACAAGATTATATGTAAAAATTAAACCATCCCTAACATTCTGAAAAGTATAAAAGTACATGACTTCCATTTAAAGTAAAATTGACTACAATAATCTCATAATAAAAACTAAAACAAATTTAATTTCTCGTCCACACCTGTGGAGTAACGGTCAGCGCGAAACCAGGTGGCCCGGATCCAAATCCCGGTCGGGGCAAGTTACCTGGTTGAGGTTTTTTCCGGGGTTTTCCCTCACCCAATACGAGCAAATGCTGGGTAACTTTCTGTGCTGGACCCCGGACTCATTTCACCGGCATTATCACCTTCATTTCATTCAGGCGCTAAATAACCTAGATATTGATACAGCGTCGTAAAATAACCCAATAAAATTTAAAAAAAAATAATTTCTCGTGTGAATATAAAGGAAAATCTTTGTTGCAATTAACTTAGTTTCAACTACAACGTGCACCACATCTGTGCATTTTTCTATGTTCACCAGATTTGTTATATTAGGTTATACTGAAGCTATAAACGCATAAAGCATGAGAAGGGAAATCAGATGTGCATCTGTCAATTTAGAGCGACCATCGCACTTAATAAGTTCATTTTCTAGAATATGTATAGAACCAAACACACAACTCATACGTGCAGCGTAAGCTCGCGTGCTTTGTGATTCTTTACAGAAGTAAAGAAGCACGTATTCATTTTTCCATTGCTCTTTAAAAAGGTAATTTTCCGAACGACATTGCATTGGATTCCATTACTAGACAGTGAATATATATCCCCCCCTCCCACAAACTTAGCATGTGAATGACGCGTGGAGTTAAAGGAAGGGATGAATTACGTATTACGGTTTGTGACGTATGCCATAACTGGTGTTCAGTTCTGCATCCCTGTATACAAGGTGATTCACGAGGATTTACCGTCCCTTACGGAGCTTATTTCCGAAGACATTCTGAGCAAAAAATTTCATATAAACATTTGTCCTAACCTCAATATTTTCAGATTTACACTAAATTCAAGTTGTTTGTAAAATACCTTTTTTTTTCTTTAGTTTTAAGAGTAAAAGAATATTACAAATAGAAGATGAACTATTCAGTAGTATCATTTCTTTAAATGGCCAGTGTTCTCAAGCTCAAAATGTTGTCAGTTGCTTTGTATAGATTTTGTTTTTTAATCTTTAACTAAAAATGACATCATTCTTACGCACTTATCACAAAAATCGTTTCATACGACTTTAGGAACTCGATTCTTTACAGTTTAATTATGGATCCTAATGTACAGTCTTAAAGAATTTACAAGAGTGGCGTGATTTGTAACAATTGTTGTGACAAATGCGTAAGAAAATGTAATTTTGTAGTTAAAAATCGAAAAAACAATGTGTAAAAGCAACTATGGAATTTACAACACATTTTTAGCTTCAGTATACTAGCTAATTAAGCAAATGATACTCCTAAATAATTCATTCATTATCTGTAATATTCTTTTATCCTTAAAACTCAAGAATAATGGTATTTTACAAACAATTTCAAATTAGTGTAAGTCTGAAAATATTGAGATAGGACAAATATTTATGTGATAATTTTTGCTCAGAATGTCTTCGGAAATAAGCTCCCTAAGGGACGGTAAATCCTCGTGAATCACCTTGCATATAATTATTTCGTAATTTCCACTTTTGTCTAGTCTTGTACACTATCAATGTAAATTTTTCTGACTGAAAATGTTGTAATTTAATATTCTGCAAATAGCGAACTACATTGTAAATATTGTTGATTGTAGTAAACAAACTTTCCACACCTGACATAATTATGAATATTAAATCCAGACATTTGAGATGGGCAGGGCGTGTAGCACGTATGGGCTAATCCATAAATGCATATAGTTCGGAATTTGTAGTTTTTTTTCTGGTGTTAACAGGCTGAAACTAGTCAACAAGGTACCGCACATAGTATTTAACAAGCGAACGCAAAAAAAATATATATTTCGAAGTGATATAGTGTTAAAAGTTGTGTAATCAAGATGCATATAGTGCTAGTTGGAAGACCGGAGGGAAAGAGATCTTCGGGGAGGCCGAGACATAGATGGGAAGATAAAATGAAAATGGATTTGAAGGAGGTGGAATATGATGGTGGAGACTGGATTAATCTTTCTCAGGATAGGGACCGATGGCGGGCTTATGTGAGGGCGGCAATGAACCTCCTGGTTTCTTAAGAGACATTTTTAATAAGTAGTAAACAAACTGTATGATTATAATGCGCACATATTCTACTCTGTAATGAGAAATAAATTACTTTTACTATTAAATCCTCTTTACATTTTATTATGAAAATTGAAAATTCTTTATTTCACGCTAATTCCTATTGGCCAGCCATATCCCATCAATTTTTTTTTATTAGAGAACTATATATTTACGTAACTGGAAAGGACTTTCTGACAAAAATAGTAGGTAGACGGAAGTGTAATATGTGAAAGCTTTTATTACTTCATGTTCCAATACATATCATTTTAATTAAACGCAGGAAGAAACGTTGCCATGGCATTGCTTAAGATGAACTGCTAGGCTTGATAGCACTGCCATGTGGTGTCGATGATGTCCACACACTCGCTGATGGCCTTGTCTTGTACGTTGTTGGTGCACCCAGTGAAGTTACCAACCCGTGATGGAACCTGCCTCCTGTAGTCTGCCATCACGCTCAGAATGGCGGCCATCAGCTTGTCCCTTCCGTCGAAGACCTGCACACCCACTGTGTTCAGACAGTCTGCCATGCCGTCGCTGTTGTTCTGGTTGGTGTTGACACAGTCTGTGACGTTGCCATTAGCAACACCCAATCGCTCTTGAGCCAAGGCGACCAAATTGTCGAGAGTCTGGTAGTACGGCTGCAGATCTGCAGACGCGTTCTGCAGGCATACCTGGATTCCTGGTCCTAAAAACCAATAATGATCATGTTAAGTGTTAGGGGAAAATACCACAATATAAAGCTCTTCGCAAATGAATTTATGGTAAAGTCCACATATAAACAACTTGTAGGGTAATTGCGCATTGTGTAGTGGGATGTAGGAATAACGAACATCTACCGCAGTCGCTATGCAGGCGAACATGACACATCCGATGGCTTTACTGGTCCTTGTTTTTAATGCCCAACATCATAGGACATTATGCATCATAACTTTGAAAATACGAATTTGCGGGAAAAGTTGTCTGGAACATTTCAGTCCTATTTTTACCTCTGTATTACACCTACAACATTTGTACAGATGTTTATGAATCATTCTGTATGTTCTAATTGTCTTTCACTTGAAAATGTATTTAAATTGACACTTTAACTTTTATAATTGAGCCCTTCCATGATTAATATCCACGAGCCGTCACTTACGTTATGCCTTAAGTATTATTACGATTATTATTATATTATTATTATTATTATTATTATTATTATTATTATTATTATTATTAATTGTATTCTTCACCTGACATAATTAGGAACATTAAATCCAGACGTTTGACATGGGCAGGGCATGTAGCACGTATGGGCGAATCCAGAAATACATATAGTGTGTTAGTTGGGAGACCGGAGGAAAAAACCTTTAGGGAGGCCGGGACGTAGATGGGAGGATAATATATTTGATGGGCGATCATAAGAGTACAAGTCAATTTTTGGGCGAAATTGAGATATGTACAGTTTTGTCATCATCAGCTCGATATCTATGTCTGGTAAAAAGAGTACAAGTCAAAACCTGCTGTAGAACGCCGCATTCTCTGATGCACATACCAGTATCTTTAAACTCATGTACGATGTTAAACAGTTTTTTTGCTCTCCTGTAAAATAAGGTTTTTTGACTTGTAGTCTTATGATCGCCCATCAAAGATATTAAAATGGATTTGAGGGAGGTGAGATATGATGATAGAGACTGAATATATCTTGCACAGGATAGGGACCGATGGCGGGCTTATGTGAGGGCGGCAATGAACCTTCGGGTTCCTTAAAAGCCATTTGTAAGTAAGTAAGCAAGTTTAATTATTGCTTAAAGCTCGTTGTATATTGAGTTTTATTTAGAAAATCAGTATTGTTAGACGACTCTAATTTTGCTGATACTAATGCAGGAAACAATAAAATAATAATAATAATAATAATAATAATAATAATAATAATAATAATAATAATAATAATAATAATAAACTCGAAGAGAGAGGAACAGAAGTTTTCACTTACCGGCTTCCTGGAGGATGGTCTGGTACTTGGGGTCATTCTTATTTGTGCAAGACGTTCCATCCACGCCTGCTGCAGGAGTCTTGAAAGCGATGGCCATTTTAGTTTCGGTAATAAGAGCTATTAATCCTTCAGGGTCTGAACTCTGGATCTTCATACTTTGGAGCAAGTTGTTTGCATCTTGTTTTGCATTGCCAGCCATTCGTTTGAAGTTGTTGGCGAGTTTGGAAATCTTGCCATATGCGTGTTGCACCATGTCGTCAATGGAAGCTATAGGCTCGCCTGGGGCATATCCGAACTGAGTCGCAGCAGACAGGCCCTGTGGGCGTTCATATGAGTACATGAGTCAGTAGGAGTAGTAGTAGCAGTAGGAATAGTAGTAGTGGCAGTATCATTTTATTAACATCGTTTGGACTGCAGACTTTATTTCGCGAGATATTCAATGAGAAAATTTCTTCCTCCATAAGTAGAGATGGTAGATTTTTGCAACTTGAAATTAAGTAATGCAGCATTTTAGCACTTTCATGACCGGTTTTTCAAAGTATTGTTAGAAAATTTAACGACTGTTAAACTCTAAACAGTTTGTTAATGAATAAAATTGTATGTTTTCAACACCAGTTTGGTTTAACAGATTGTTAACAGTTTGTTAATTTTAAAAGTAGGATTTCGGGCAGTTAACTCGTTTAACAGTTAGCTAAATATGGCCGATGTCTCCACAGCTGTTCGAACAGAGTTGCGAAATTAATATTTTGTGTCTCTCTGTGGGGAATGTTTAGCATATGACGGGTAATAAAACACTTAAAAATACTTTGGACTGTTTAAATACATCAATGTTATTTTATTTCTTTCGTATTTCGTATCCATAATATCAATGAGGAAATATAACCTACAACTTTCATTTGTCAACTGTTTGTTTATGGAGCGTGGCCTACTATAACAGGTTGTCATTTTATGCAAGTTTCATGACTCACTCTGTAATAGAGAATTTAAAGATTAATTTTAGCCAATCAAAAATTGTCTTACTGTACATGTACCAACTGCTGTTGAGTAGTTAAAATAGTGCTAACAGACGTTATAGTTAAGAGTTGGTTATCTTAAAAAAAATTATGTTGAACAAATGGAAAATACATTAACAAAAGCGTTAAAAATAAACAGACTGTTAATTTAACATTCGTTAAGCAAAATTAAACATTACTTTGACAAACTGGCCATTAATGTTGTAATTTATCATTTTTTAACGGTTTTGAATGAAATATTTTTGTGGAAAGTTTAATAAATTATTTGAAGGTTTTAATATGTAAACTTTGTAGGTTTTCGAGTTACAATTCTTGAAAATAATACACGAGTAATAGTTATTTATGTAACTTCTCAAGAAAGCGAGTCTTTATGGTAAGAGTCAGATGTTTGAGAACATGTCTTAGACTAAGCTGCAACAGCGCGGGGATTTTTTTATTTATGATATTCAATCACTTTCTTTTTACTAGGTCTACAGCAGTTTTCCTTTCAATCGTATTTTTACTATTATATCTCATACTTACAAACTGGCACAGCGCAATAGCGAGGAGGATTTTAGCAGCCATGGCTTCGATGTTTCTTCCTGTATTCTGTGGAAGGTGAAGTGTGCCTATGTGCTTGATTGTCGGTGCTTTTATAATTCTACTCCTACAGGTACAATAGTTACGCATTGTAACAGATTTAAAACACAGCAAGCTGAATCAATATACCTACACGGAGCCCGTAAATTTGGTGATGTCGTTGAAGGAGTTCGATTTCGTGATTGTACAGGTGTTGTTTATCAGTTTACATATAGTCAAGGTTTTGATTATTTGGGTAGCGTGGGACTCTATTCGGAAATACGCCATTTTGGAGTTGTAGTAGTAGTTGTGGTTGTTTTTTCGGAGGCGTTAGCATCTGTTGCTTCTTGTGCCCTTTCAGTAATATTGTAAAAAGTAAGTCTGTAGCCTTCACACACGGCAGAAGAGACATTTACTTAGTGTCGATCACTACAACACTCACTATGGTTCCTACACAAGGCGTAAGCAAGCATGGAACCGATCGCTATAGTCAATAAAAAACGCACTTGATCTAGCTACGACATGTCGTGATGTAGGAATAAAATGGTTCTTTTTGCATTTTTTACGATTATTAATTTTTCAAGAGAGAGGCTTGAAGTTTGAAAATTAAGAAAAACTTGTCATTTTTAATCCAATTCTCATGAAATTCCGTTATCATTAAGGTAAGACAGTCTGTGACAGGAATTTCATAATCAAAAGTCTTTACTCAAATAATAATTTTTCAAATTGAACTTTTTTGTGCTGAAAAAAAGTGAGAAATTGACAGAATTCTTTACGGCTATAACCAGGCTTCGAGACTTTGGACCCGATACAATAAGTTTACTGTGCATGCACTATAGGTTGTTGACTCGCTGCAGGTAGATAGAGATGTGTTGAGGTAACAACGTTGCTATTTAGAGTAGAGTACGGTAGTATGGGGAAACACACACATATGTACAGCTGTCAAAAGGAAAAGTGGCCGCTCTCCTGAAACAAAGTTCCCTTCGGGTATCTTCGCTACAATTCGGAGACAGGCGATGTTACATGTTGTTGGACCACGTTGCCTGATATCTACAGTTATAATTGAAGTATACTGTGTGTTATTCGATAGCATAATGGTAGCGTTCAGGCCTCTTATTCATGAGGTCCTGCGTTCGACTACAACCTAGTGCTTTTTATGTCCTTTTTTGTTCTGTTTTTGAGAGAGACAAACTAGACATAATGGCTCCTTTCTCTTTTACGATTATTTTAGTAATTAACATCAGGTTCATTAATATATTATGCCATGACTTTATCATTATCATTATGATATTGTGGCTGCAAATGGAAAGAAAAAAGATTTTATTCTCAATAAAATATCTTTCGTGCCATAAACATAACAAATTTACTGGCGTCGGCCTTAAAACATTCAAACAATTAAGCGTTCAAAAAACAAAACAAAAAGCCACAATTCAATATTTAGTCTATCTTCCTCTTATCTCGATCATCTTGCAGTCGAGTGGGCATGGAATTGACTAGTCTTTGCAAATAGCGACTGTTCTTAGACACGATATTCCAGGCATTCTGAACATACACACATAAATGTTCTGTCCATGGGCAGGTCTTTCATTCAAACACAGCAATCTCCAATCTTTCCTATTTTCTGCCTTCCTCTTAGTCTCCGCATATGATCCACATATCCTAATGTCGTCTATTATTCTTTTCAACCAGAGACCCAACCAATTCCTTTTTTTCTTTCTAATCAGTTTCAGCATCATTCTTTCTTCACTCACTTTTTCAAACACAATTTTATTTCTTATTCTGTCTGTCCACTTCACACGCACCGTTCTTCTCCACATCCACATTTCAAATGCTTCAATTCGTTTCTCTTCATTTCGTCGTAATGTCCATGTTCTTTCCCCATACAATGCCACACTCCACACAAAGCACTTCACTAGTCTCTTCCTTAGTTCTTTTTCCAGAGGTCCGCAGAAGATCCTTCTTCTTCTTCTTCTTCTTCTATTAAAAGCTTCCTTTGTTCATGTTTGCAGTTTTCTTGGGAAGGATAGGCCTAAATGCGGTAACATCCCGTTGCTTTCCGCACACCACTATTTCTTTCGCATCTTATTAAATTCCAGGGGCCCAAGCGTGGAGATGAGGAGAGTGGATTCGACTAATTGGGCCCTCCGGACTTCACCAAAAGTCACGGCAAGGGTTAAATATTAATTCTATCAGGATGTTTGACCCGGTCAGAGACCGGGAAATCTCAATTAGCCTTTGCCCCCCGCATCCTGGACTAGCTTCTACGAATCATCAGAAAATCTTAGAGTGTGATTGGGCCAATTTTTCCGAAAATGTTTCCACACTTTTGCTCTCGTAGCTCAGCGGACGAACGTCGGAATTTAGATGTCAACGTCTCAGGTTCAATTCCTGGTTACTCCTTTTCATTTTATTGTGGTTCAAAATAGTATAATGTAATAATACAAAAAGAAAAACTAATACCAGTATTATGCAATTGGATTTTTCCAAACCTAATATTAAATTTATGTTATTTATATCGCTAAAGAACGATTACAATATAAATAACTTGAATATTATTTATACAGTATCACTAAAGAACGATAACAGAATATAAATGATAAATATCGGTTTGTTTAATTAATATATTGTGAAAGAACAATAACAATATAAATAACTTGAATATTGTTTTATAATGCTAATGAAGGAAAACAGAATATAAATGATAACTTGAATATTATTTAAATCGCTAAAGAACGATAACAATATAAAGAACGTGAATATTATTCATATCGGAATTTCACAGATTTATTACAGATGTATTTAAGAAATTGTAGAAGAATAGTAATTAGTAACAGTGTCCTATTTATTCTTCTTGGAGCCAAATTTGTAACTTTTAAAAGTGTGGTTACTATGTTGAAGTGTATGTGTTGGCTTGATTTGTTATGTATGTGAGTCAGTTATGGGATGCTTGATGTCGTCGCAATGTCGTAATTATAGTTTGATTGTGTTTGTGTGGCTATTGTGTATTAATTTATGATGTATGGTACGGAAAGCTGCATATTTGTGTTATAGAAGTGTTACGTATGTGTGTTGTTAATGTTTTTGTATGCTTCAAATTGATACCTGATATTTGTTTTGCAATCGCAATGCCTAATTTACGGATTGTTTATGTTTTGTTTACATCGCGTAAGCTAATTTAATTTTCTTTTCCATTTCTCTTTATGCTTATCTTTTTTGTGTATAAAACTATAGCCCTAACATACATATGTAAAATAGGGCTAACCCCCCTTGGAGATACAATAATAATTATTATTCATATCGTTATAATACGATAACAGAATACAAATAATGACCTGAATTTTATTCGTATCTCTAAAGAACGATAACAAAATATAAATAACGTGATATCCATAAAGAACGATAACTGGATATAAATGATAATTTGAATATCATTCGCTAAAGAACGATTAAAAAATAAAATGAAAACTTGAAGAAGGCCCGAACCCACGACCTTTGAATCATTAAACAAGCACTCTACCGCTGGTCTACGAGGAGCAGATATGGAACACTTTCATAGTTCCGGAACTGCTTGTACAAGCACATGCATCGTGTAACATCGTCGCGACCCGAAGTGGACTTTGAAAATATTCGCTGTTCACGAGTGCGGCCACTTTTTTTTTTGACAGCTGTACATTCTGAAAGTAAATATACATTACACAATGATAATGTTAAAAGAATGTGAAAAACATTTATTCTCCTGTCTTTTATAAGGATTTGTGTTTAATTATACACAGTGTTAGTGGTGGAAATAAGCATGTAGCAATTTTAATTTTTTCATTTATCTTATTGGTCGTCTTTAGGAAGTGCAGTTACAGTACCGAATTGCAATGTACTACAAGATACATTCTCAGTGTCTCAAACGTAAATCTTTTTCGGTTATCTGCCAAAGTTTGTACTGTAGAAAGCTGCGCTCTACGTCGCATGACGTGATAGGAGCAAAACGAAAAAACCTAACATCATTGCAGTCTCCAAGAGACAGTCCTTTATTCTCGGGTGACTCTATGTCCACTAATTTGCTGTTTATGTTACACAATGTTCCATATCCGTTATTTTTACATAAATTGATTTCCACTTCTGTTTTACACGTTCAGTAACCGGTGTGCTTGATGTCTCATTAATTCTCTGCATCATTTTCTAAATTAATTTGAGGGCTTCCGGCATCTCTTGCTCTGACTTTTCTAACCGTGTAATAGTTTCAGACACAGTTTGTATGAAAACCAAATTATTCGTCAGAACCTTCAAATCCAGAGCGTTTTCCTTTGCGTATTTGTTGGCATTCATTCTACAGTACCCCCACCCACTATACTCTTTACCACTATACTCAGTACGCCGTTATGCGGATTTCCCACTGAACTGCTCTATTGGGTCCGAAGTCTCGAAGCCTGGTTATAACTTAAGGAAAGAAAACGAGGACAAGAGCTGAAGTTAACATCAATAGTATCTTTTTCTTAGTAGGTTATTTTACGACGCTTTATCAACATCTCAGGTTATTTAGCGTCTGAATGAGATGAAGGTGATAATGCCGGTAAAATGAGTCCGGGGTCCAGCACCGATAGTTACCCAGCATTTGCTCATATTGGGTTGAAAGAAACCCTCGGAAAAAACCTCAACAAGATAACTTGCCCCGACCGGGAATCTAACTCGGGCCACCTGGTTTCGCGGCCAGACCGTTACTCCACAGGTTTGTACTCAATGGTATCAGAAGACTGAAATATTATTAATAGACCTAATAATATTTTAGAGGTTAATTACACATTAATACTTATATTTAATGAAGCAAGGGCGTAGTAACACTGTAAGCTACAAATTTGGGAACAATGAGATATCAATTTAAAAATCCACTAACTTTGCCTTCTGTTTAATTTGTAAACCATTTAAAAATTCTAGTAACAATATTGTTGTGGCTCATACTTCAGTTATTTATAAAATAAAACCATCTGCCCTTCAATAAGGGTGACCACAAGGATCCAGAAAACAAATCTATACTATTAATAAATCTGTAGCCAAAATTTTTCTGGTAATTTTCGATTTTCCAAAAATAATTGGTGTTAACATGTATCATTAATCCTGAAACGGAAAATCGCTTTTTTGAAATGTTTGACTGTCTGTCTGTCTATCTGTCTGGATGTTTGTTACTTTTTCACTGATAATAGCTGAACCGATTTATATGAAAATTGGAATATAAATTAAGTTCTTTGTAACTTAGATATTAGGCTATATGGCATTCAAAACACTTTATTTAAAAGGGGGTTATAAGGGGGCTTGAATTAAATAAATCGAGATATCTCCCTTATTATTGATTTTTGTGACAAATGTTACATAACAAAAGGTTTTTTTTTAAATGATTTCCGATAAATTTTATTCTATGCAAAAGTTTGATAGGACTGATATTTAATGAGATAATTGAGTTTTAAAATTAAAATAACGCCATCTAAGGCGCTGCAATTAAATAAAAACAAATGACTTCGTCTATAAGGGGCCTTGGACAACAACAATCGAAAGCTATTAAACATAGCCTACAGAGAATGTTTCTGTGTTTGTATGAAGCAATATCGGAAACTAAATTAGCCGATTTGTAGAATTAATTATTATTTAACCAATGGAAAGTGTAGTTTCTCTAGATGGATATAATGCTATGATGTTATTACAGTAACGTCTGAGTGAATCGAGCACAGGTAAGATTAAAATAGCTTCTTATGCACAGAAAACTTGATAGGCTATTCTCTATATTCATTTACAAATGATCGCATTTTAATTATTAAATACAATTTAAATTAAGTGACATATTAAACCATATAGCCTTCTATGAAACACGAATGTTCCCTGGATCAAATGTGCTATTTTTATTACGTAATTACTTTATATTTATTTGTAACAAGTGCAGCGGAGCGCACGGGTACGGCTAGTACATATATAAAAGTTTACAATGAAAATACATACAATAAATTTCAAAAGAAAATTGAAGTGAATCATATTACTTGAAATAGAGATGAAACTGCAAATTTCAATTGAGTCCTTTAGAATTTCTCTAAGGGTTTTCTTAACATTGTAAAATGTGAATCCCTTTGATTTTAAAAGGTTATAGGTGTATTTGGAGATGGTACCACAGTCTAGTATATACAGTCCCGAAGCTCAATACGTAGTAAATATGCAAACATTAGATAGTTGCTCACCACTAGGATCGCTAATATCGCCTCATTACAGGCAATGCAAAATAGTACCGTCACAGTCTATTGTTTCTAGTACCCTCAAAACTCAAGCTTCGTGACTCCAAAAAGAAGTCCATGTACTGACCAACGATTAGCCATGATGTTTTACTTACTTACTTACAAATGGCTTTTAAGGAACCCGCAGGTTCATTGGCGGCCTCACATAAGCCCGACATCGGTCTCTATCCTGTGCAAAATCTTATACTGCTTGCTAAAATAAGGAAACCAAGTTTCATACATGATTCTCTTTTCAACATCAGTAAGTTTTGGCTTGTTGTGAATCTCTTTCAAACCTGATAGTCGAGTCTAATACTGTTCCTATGTTATATATATAGCAGTTTTATACCTATATCTTTACAAAGTAACTGCATAGGAAGTGCCTAAAGCATTACATTAAATTGTTGACAATCATCTGCAGTAGCTTCGATCTATGAAAATCTACACGATTTCTGGCAGATCAATGAATGTATGACCAATAATAATAATTATAAAAGACAAGTATGATTGAATAATTTCGAGGGAAAATTGTTCCGGGGCTGGGTATCGAACCCGGGACCTCTGGTTAAACGTGCCAATGCTCTAAGAACTGAGCTACCCGGGAACTCTACCAGGCACCGATCCAATTTTTCCCTCTATATCCACAGACCTCAAAGTGGGCTGACAACCTTCAAGCAACCAACAATGAGTGCACACTGACTCTGTGTGACTTAAATTGTGGTTTTCTGTTAAAGAACAGTGACGTGTATTATGCAAATCAAGCTTTCAGGTATGACTCCCTGTAAAGTTGATTTGAATAATTTCGAGGGAAAAATTGATCCGGGGCCGGGTATCGAACTGGGATCTTTGGTTAAACGTACTAACAATTGAATAACAATGGTTGAACATTAAACAATTTCGAAGACAAATTTATGCATTGTTCGGTAGTGCATTGGGGCCATTTTGAGCACTTTTTATAAACTGAAATCAACATATGATACAACAGAACAATGATAATTTTGGTTTTAATGGTTTTTTGCTCTAAAATCCATGCATCATTATAGCAGTGAAATTTCAATGGTGCATATCCTATAACGTGTCTTTTTTAAATTATAAATTCAAATACCATTAATATTGTTATTCACTTGTTTGTATTGGCTTTGGTCTGGAATCGTTTAATCCAAAGCCTCCTCAAATTGTTGTAGGCCTACTGAAGCATAACAATTTCCCTTAATTCAGTACACATACATTGTCATCAAAAGAGGTAATTAAAAAAAACAGTAGTTTATAAATGGCAAAAAAATGATTTTCTATGTACTGAGACCTCAAGGACCAAAAATGGGGAAATAAGTACATGGTACCATTTTAAAAAAAAACAGACTCCTTGGCACATTCTTTATAAATTAAAAGTATAATACTTGAAAACATGTTCAAAATATTCCTTCTTTGATACCTTAGAACTTTTGTATAAATAGTTTGTTCATAAAATTAGAAATAAGAAAGTTACAAGGATTGTTCCATACTTTTTACTCACTCTGTAGGCTATGTTATCGATCTTGCTAATAAATCGTGTAAACGTTTTATGACACATATGCAGAGTATTCAAAACTATACTGTGTTAGGAGAAATGTACAAGAAATTAACATCAACAGTGACGATCTTGCTTTTCCTTATCAATACTACCATTGAATTTGTTTAAATAAAATAATTTTTACTACCAGGCTAGTAAAAAATACACTAAAATGTACTACGAGAGATGTTCTTAATATTTCTGAACGAACCTGCGATTACTTAATTTCTTATTCTGGGAGTAACTTCCTTGATATTAGGAGAGGTAATTTTAAGATTACCAGTTCTGTATCTAACTTTATAAATATACGTAATCAATAATGGCAAAATTTACGAAATTTTACTAAAATATTTACTTTATATTAACAGTACTAGTCCACCGCTGTGGAGTAACGGTTAGCAAGCCTGACCGTTAAACCAGCGGGCCCGGGTTCAAATTCTGGTTGGGACAAGTTACATTGTTATTGATTTATTGATAAAAAAAGGTCGTGGTATCAGAGATACATAGGCAAAGTCAACAGAAACACAAACAAACTAAAATACTATATCAATACTAGTTTCCATAAATTCATTTATATCATAAAAAGGGGTTTTTGATTAGCCAGTCACGAATAACACGCCTAAATCTATTAAAATTAACAATATGTGCACTATAAGCAAGTTTATTAAACATAGACAAAGTAGTTGATCTAAACCATTGTTTAGAATTGGCTAATCTAACCCTAGGGGTCACAAGGTGGTAATTATGTCTTGTACCATAATGATGAATCTCACTATGTGGATAATAACTGTTTAAATTTATTATAGATTTATTAATTTGTCCTACAGAATAATATCTGTGATATTGACAATTAACATTTGAGGAGAAAAATTCGCTCCGGCGCCGGGGATCGAACCCGGGTTCTTGGTTCTACGTACCAAGCGCTCTGACCACTGAGCTACGCCGAATTCAATCCACAGCACCGGACCGAACCCCTCTCCTTCAGTGTTTCCCTTTGTGGCCTGACTCGAAGTTAGGCATATATGTTGACGTGTATGTCCAAGTCAACTGCCATTATATTAGGAGCGCACTCAGCTGAGTGACTTGTTTGGCCGGGATTCCGCAGTTAAGTGCACAGTAATCTGTACAAATATATGCACTGCAGCTATGAGAATATTATAGATTTGTTAATTTGTCATACAGAATAATATCTGTAATATTGACAATTAATATTGGAGGAGAAAAATTCTCTCCGGCGCCGGGGATCGAACCCGGTGCTGTGGATTGAATTCGGCGTAGCTCAGTGGTTAGAGCGCTTGGTACGTAGAACCAACAATCCGGGTTCGATCCCCGGCGCCGGAGCAAATTTTTCTCCTCAAATATTAAATGTTTAAATTTAACTTAACTTTAATTAAACAATGGAAAATATACAAATTCACAACAGTTAATATTCTTTCAGAAATAAACAAAGGTCTGCAGTGGTCATCAAAGTCAGAATCAGTGAAAATGCGTATTGTTTTTTTTTTTTTTTTTTTTTTTTTTTGCAAAAGAAACACTTGATCAATTTTCTGACAATTTCCCCACAAATAAATACCATAAGTAATAATACTATTAAAAAAAGCAAAATACGAGGTTTTAAGGCATTCCTTAGGTATAAGGTATCTAAGCCTCTTTAATAAATAGACTACTACTCTTGACAATCTAATACACAGGTCATTAATATGACCTTCCCAGGTCAATTTAGAGTCAAGAACAACACCCAAGACTTAAGGTTTATCCCGGGGTTCTTCCTAAACACATTAAGAACAACTGCTGGGTAACTTCAATGCTGAACCCTAGACTCATTTCGCGGGCATTATCACCATCTAGTTCTGACGCTAGATAACTATAGCAGTTGATAAAGCGTTGTGAAATAACCAATTAAAAATAGTACTATCTATAAAGATATCACTTTCGCGCTATAGCGTTGTGGTCTAAGGCAGGGATATCACTACACAACAAGCAATACAAATCCAATAATGTTCGTTTTTTAGCAATATAAAGTACAATCATCACCCTTACGGAAATGTTTTGCGGGTTCTCGAGAGCATACAGTACAGGCGCTTTGATATCCCTGGCATCATGCCTGGATTCGCGTTACGGAATGCGCACTGGTTCGAGTCCTCATGGGAAGGAATTTTCTCATGAAATTTCAGCCATTGTATGGGACCGGAGCCCACCCAGTATTGTGATATACTTTGGCAGCTATGACAGGTAACGAAATACCGTCACGGAAACCAGCTGTAAGGGTTAAGGGACTAACGTGCTTACTACACGTTACCTCGGTATTGGTTGGATGATCGCTCACCTTTGTCGAGGCATGTCGACGTGAGGCAAGCAGACGGCTGGTCGGCCTTGACCTTCATGGGCTATCACGCCACGAACTTAATTTCTAATTTAATAATTTGTAATAATAATAATGGGTAATATACGAGTATGTTTGTATTTACTTTTATGTATGGTCAACAGTCCGAAAACTTCTTGCAACCTCATAAGTGACACCAATAAGACATCACTCATGCGGCAATTAAGACAGTACATAATGGGACAGGATGATTAGTTCCTTCCTCGTCCACTACATACATCGCTGATTAGCTACATATTACACTAATCAGACTTCAGATGCATACAATTATTTTTCTTCCTCTGATACATTCGTCAAGCGAGATCTACTGGCTGATAATAGATGTAGGCCTACATATCAGCCACAACCTCAATCAGTGGTAAATTTCTTGATTCACACAACTAATTTCTACATTCATATAAATAATCAGTAATTATTTCTGATTATCCACAATACAGATTTAAAACATTGTAAAAATGTTGTCTAAATAATTGTTCTCACTGCTTATATCAGCTGCTTGTTTAAGCGGAAGACGTGAATATGTTAGGAGAAAACCCATAAAATTTTAGGATAAACATGGGAATTTTACTCCAAGCAAGTAATGAAATAGGTTTGGAAGTAAACCCCGAAAAAAAAAACAAAGTAAATGATTATGTCTCATCACCAGAACATAGTACGAAATGGAAATATAAAAAAAGGAAATTTATCCTTCGAAGAGGTGGAAAAAATTCAAATATCTTGAAGCAACATTAACATATATAAATGACACTCGAGAGGAAATTAAACGTAGGATAAATATGGAGAAATGCCTGATATTAATCGATTGAGAAGCTCTTATCATCGAATCTGATTTCAAAAAAGCTGAAAGTTAGAATTTATAAAGCAGTTATATCACCGGTTGTTCTGTATAGTTGTCAAACTTGGACTCTCACTTTGAGAGAGGAACAGGGGTAAATAGTGTTCGAGAATAAGGTACTTAGGAAAATATTTGGCGCTAAAGGGGGTGAAATTACAGGAGAAATGAAAAAAAAAATTACACAACGCAGAACTGCACGCATTGTATTCTTTATTTAACATAATTAGGAACGTTAAATCCAGACGTTTGAGATTAGCAGGGCGTGTAGCACGAATGAGTGAACCCAAAAATGCATATACTGTAGAGTGTTAGTTGAGAGACCTGAAGGAAAAATATATTTGGGGACGCCGAGACATAGATGGAAGGATAATAATAAAATGGGTTTGAGAGATATGATAGTAGGGACTGGATTAATCTTGCTCAGGATAAGGACGGATAAAGGGCTTATGTGAGGGCGGCAATGAACCTCCGGGATCTCTAAGAGCCATTTGTAGGTAAGTAAGTCCTCACCAGAAATCTCATTGTCAGATGAGTTATTGGAAGCTATAATTTATTTTAAAATATATTCCTGCTAGCAATTCTTAAACAACCCTCAAAATAACGAGTATATCTACACAGTTTGAAATGGTACTATAAAAAGAAAATAGGTCAGTGTTATTGAAATGTGTGAAAGCTTTTATTATTTCATGTTTCACTACATATTATTTTAATTAAACGCAGGAAGAAACGTTGCCATGGCAATGCTTAAGATGAACTGCTAGGCTTGATAGCACTGCCATGTGGTGTCGATGATGTCCACACACTCGCTGATGGCCTTGTCTTGTACGTTGTTGGTGCACCCAGTGAAGTTACCAACCCGTGATGGAACCTGTCTTCTGTAGTCTGCCATCACGCTCAGAATGGCGGCCATCAGCTTGTCCCTTCCGTCGAAGACCTGCACACCCACTGTGTTCAGACAGTCTGCCATGCCGTCGCTGTTGTTCTGGTTGGTGTTGACACAGTCTGTGACGTTGCCATTAGCAACACCCAATCGCTCTTGAGCCAAGGCGACCAAATTGTCGAGAGTCTGGTAGTACGGCTGCAGATCTGCAGACGCGTTCTGCAGGCATACCTGGATTCCTGGGCCTAAAAACCAACAATGATCATGTTAAGTGTTAGGGGAAAATACCACAATATAAAGCTCTTCGCAAATGAATTTATGTAAAGTCCACATATAAACAACTTGTAGGCTAATTGCTCATTACGTAATGGGATGTACGAATAACAGACATCTACCGCAGTCGCTTTGCAGGCGAACATGACACATCCGATGACTTTACTGGCGCTTGTTTTATATCCAACAAGATAGGACATTATGTATCATAACTACTCTGAAAATAAGAATTTGCGGGAAAAGTTTTATGGAACATTTCAGCCCTATTTTTACCTCTATATTACACCTGCAACGTTTGTACAGTTATTTATGAATCACCCTGTATGTTCTAATTGCCTTTCACTTGAAAATGTATTTAAATTGACACTTAATTTTTATAACTGAGCCCGTCTATCATTAAAATCCACGAACCGTTACTTACTTTATGCCTTAAGTATAATTACTACTACTATTATTATTATTATTATTATTATTATTATTATTATTATTATTATTGCTTAAAGCTCGTTGTACATTGTGTTTTATTTACAAAATCAGTATTGTTAGACGACTCGCTAATTTTGCTGATACTAATGAGGAAACAATAAAATAATAATAATAATAATAATAATAATAATAATAATAATAATAATAATAATAATAATAATAACAAACTCGAAGAGAGGGGAACAGCAGTTTTGACTTACCAGCTTCCTGGAGGATGGTCTGGTACTTGGGGTCGTTCTTATTTGTGCAAGCCGTTCCATCCACGCCTGCTGCAGGAGTCTTGAAAGCGATGGCCATTTTAGTTTCTGTAATAAGAGCTATTAATCCTTCAGGATCTGAACTCTGGATCTTCATACTTTGGAGCAAGTTGTTTGCATCTTGTTTTGCATTGCCAGCCATTCGTTTGAAGTTGTTGGCCAGTTTGGAAATCTTGCCATATGCGTGTTGTACCATGTCGTCAATGGAGGCGATAGGCTCGCCTGGGGCATATCCGAACTGGGTGGCAGCAGACAGGCCCTGTGGGCGTTCATATGAGTACATGTCAGTAGCAGTAGGAGTAGTAGCAGTAGTAGTACGACTTTCAGTAGTGGCAGCAGAATTTTATTAACAGCTTTTGGGCTGCAGGTCTTATTTTGCGTAGATATCCAAAGAGAAGATTCTTTAGTAGGTTATTTTACGACACTTTATCAACATCTTAGGTTATTTAACGTTTGAATGATATGAAGGTGATAATGCCAGTGAAATGAGTCCGGGGTTCAGCACCGAAAGAAACCAGCATTCACTCATATTGAGTTGAGGCAAAACCCGGGAAAAACCTCAACCAAGTTTCCCCGACCGGGAATCGAACCCGGGCCACCTGGTTTCGCGGCCAGACGCGTTAACCATTACTCACAGGTATGGACGCAAAAGAAGTTATCAGATGATAGACAACATGAAGATATATGGATCATAAGTTGAGACTAGGAGAAAGGCACAAAACAGGAAAGATTGGAGAATGCTGGGTTTACAGTTAAAGATTTGCCCTTGGACAGAACACTATGAATGAATTAATATACTTAACATACTTTTAAACACAAATTACTTATTTTTGACAACATTTCGTATTTATAGTGATTCCGAAAATCTACCATCTTTACACATGACGACTCGAGCCAGAGCTCTTTCTGAAGGCGACTCCCAGGCATGATGTCTTAGACCACTATGCAACGGAGCAGGGCTTCTTTCATTTATGGTATTCATTTAATTTCTTTTTACTAGGTCTACGGCAGTTTGTCCTTTAAATCGTATTTGTACTACTAATTTCTCATACTTACAAACTGGCACAGCGCAATAGCGAGGAGGATTTTAGCAGCCATGGCTTTGATGTTTCTTCCGGTATTCTGTGGAAAGTGAAGTGTGCCTATTTGCTTGATTGTCGGCGCTTTTATACTTCTGCGCCTACAGGTACACTAGCTAGGTATTGTAACAGATTTAAAACACTGCAAGCTGAGTCAATAAACCTACACAGAGCCCGTAAATTGGAGGTGTCGTTGAAGGAGTTCGATTTCGTGGTTGCACAGGTGTTGTTTATCAGTTTACATATAGTCAAGGTTTGGTTATTTGGGTAGCGTGGGTTTCTATATTTGACAATAGGCCAATTTGCGGTTGTAAGAGTAATAATAGTGGTTGCTTTTAGGACATGTCAGCATCTGTGGCTTCTTCTGCCCTTTCACTAATATTGTTAAAAATAAAATTAGTTCGTAGCCTCCATGCGTGGCAGAAACGTGTGTTGATCGCTAAAACACTCGATATGATTCCTGCACAAGACATAAACCAATCAGTACAACACGCAATGAAACGATCGCCACACACTATCTAGTCTTCAGGTACAAAGCGTGAACAAGTCAATAGAACTTGCACTAGACCTAGATACATGTCATGATGTAAGAATAAAAAGGCTGTATTTGAATTTCAATAATTTTTTTATTCTTTGGGAGAGAGAGTTATTTTTAATAATAAGTTTATTGCCAAAAGAATATAATTTAATTGTGAATATACAAAATTCTAGAACTCCCCGGAAAGACAGTTATCTCGTGCTCAGGGAAGGATTCGATACATAATAAATTTACATTCATAAATTACATTAAAATAACATCTAAAAATTAAAAAATTCCTAATAAAAATTGCTTACGTATTATCTTCTTAAATCTGAAACTTTTGAAATTAAATAGATGAGGGTATTTGTCTATTAATTTGTTATCATTTCTAGGGTTGATATTAGTGCTATGGTTGAAAGCAGTACTAGTTATACAATTGGGTTCAAACAAACGTATTGTACCCAACCTTTGGTTTTGTATTTGTGAATACAGGATTCGAAATATGTGTAATTTTTATGTATAAAATGTAATAATACATTAATATAAATTTTATGTATTTTCAAGACTATATATTTTAATACATTTTCGGTTGAATAATTAATTACTAGGTTTTAGACATATTTTAATTATTCTTCTCTGTAATAAATCTAATGGTGTAAGATTAGTTTTTAAAGTACTTTCACGTCCTAATATTCCATATTGGATTATAGACTGAAATAAGGCAAGGTAAACTGTATGTAGTACGTCTACTGATAAGTAATTTCGTAACTGAATAAAATAATATATAATTTTACTAATTTTCTGCAATGATAGTTAATATCTTTGTCCAATTTCAGAAGTTTATCAGTAACAAATTCCAAAACATTTAATATCTGAAGATTCATTTACAATTGAACAATTACAGCAAATTGCGGAACAACCCGAATTGTGTAGTTTAATGTTTAGGGGAGAACTAGGCAATTTATAAAATGTACTAGATAATGTAAAAGGAATATCTACAGTTTTAACTTGAAATTTGAATTAAGAAATACTTGTCATTTTTAATTCAATTCTTCTGAAATTCTCATATGCTTTCATTAAGGGAAGACATACATAGAGAAGAATAAAGAAGTGTATGTAGTATTTGTGCACTTAGAAAAAGCTTTTGACACAGTAGACTGGAATAAACTGGTGGGGATGCTAAAGAGAATTAGTGTGGATTGGAAAGAGAGAAGTCTGTTCAGTAATATGAAACGAGTGAAAGTCAGGATAGGAGAAGAAATGTCAGAAGGAAGTGAAATTGGGAGAGGAGTATGTCAAAGATATCCTTTATCACCTACCCCATTCAACATCTACTTGAAGGATTTAGTAACAAACTTTTTTCAGAAAATGGGAGGAATGATAGTAGGAGGAAGAAAAATAAAGTGCATAAGATTTGCTGTTGATATGACGTTGTTATCAGAAGAAGAGATGATACTGAAGGATATTCTACTGGAGCTAAATGACAGCTGTGAGCAGTATGGGATGAAATGTTAAAAAATGTTATGTTTTACTTAACGACGCTCGCAACTGCAGAGGTTATATCAGCGTCGCCGGATGTGCCGGAATTTTGTCCCGCAGTAGTTCTTTTACATGCCAGTAAATCTACTGACATGAGCGTGTCGCATTTAAGCACACTTAAATGCCATCGACCTGGCCCAGGATCGAACCCGCAACCTTGGGCATAGAAGGCCAGCGCTATACCAACTTGCCAACCAGGTCGACCAGTATGAAATGAAGATAAATGCAAGAGCATGGTCATAGGGAGAAAAATACGGAAGATAAACTTGCGAAATCTAAATGAGATAGAAGAGCAAGTGGACAGCTTCAAATACTTGGGGTGTACTATAAGCAGTAAAATGAGCTGCTGCCAGGAAGTGAAAAATAGGATAGCAAGCTTTTAATAAAAAATTGAGTATCTTCTGCCGACCTCTGGAAAAAGAATTAAGGAAGAAACTAGTGAAGTTCTTTGTATGGAGAGTGGCATTGTACGGGACAGAAACATGGACATTACGGCGAAGTGAAGAGAAGGGAATAGAAGCATTTAAAATGTGGATATGGAGAAAAATGGAACGTGTGAAGCGGACAGATCGAATAAGAAATGAAGCTGTGTTGGAAAGAGTAGGTGAAGAAAGAATGATGCTGAAACTGATCAGGAATAGGAAAAGGAATTGGCTGGGTCACTCGAAGAGGAGAAACTGCATACTGAAGGATGCACTGGAAGGAATGGTGAACGGGAGAAGAGTTCGGGTCAGAAGAAGATATCAGATGATAAATGATTATGATATATGGATCATATCAGGAAACAAAGACGAAGGCAGATAATATGAAAGTTTGGAGAAAGCTGGGTTTGCAGTAAAAGATCTGCCCTTGGGCAAACACTAAATGAAATGAATGAGTCTATGATATGATTTTCATATTCAAAAATCTGCTACATTTATTTTGCTGAAATAATATTTTTTTCAAATAGAATCTTTTTACGCTGAAAAACATTTTTCTAGTGAAGAGTTGTCAGACTCTTCTACGGTTGTAACTTTGAGAGGAAACGAGGACAAGAGTGGAAGTTAACTAGAATTATGATATCAGAAGACTTAAGTATTATAATAGTAATATACGTTACAAGAGCGGTATGTTGATGTTTTCATGTCCGAGGAAAAGATTGAAAAAGCGAAACGTAGTTGAGCTTTTTTAATTTCCGGGAACATGAAAACAAACATACCGCTCGTGTATCGTACATTATTTTGTGCGAAGATCGTTTATTACATACCTGAAAGACAATTTCTAATTAGTTGTAATGAAATCTCCATCTTGGTTTCTGTTCAATGACGGCAACTTTTAAAAACTAAAATGTCTATCTTCAACATTGTTGCTATAAAATGTTTTCTGTGTTTACTATATTCCAGCAAGCCGTGATATACGTCTGTCTTTTTTCCCCCCAATCTATAAATGCGAACTTAAAACAAATGGTAAGGTTATGTAATGATTTATTTTTCATTTTAATATTTTAACAATATTATTTATATAACATATTGCAGTAATAACATCGGCATCTGGAATCTTGTTGATCTTTTCACGGCTTCCTTAATGTTACTTGCATTACAAATCCAGTAACTTTTGTGGTGTTGTAGAGTTTACTTAATTTTTGCAAATATTTAAAAACAATAATTAACAGTGCAATTTAGGTGAAATTGCAGTGGTAAGTTTCCAATTTATATTTATTACTATGTTAAACGTCTCTAAAAATAATATGTTAAAAGCCTAAAGCAGTTAAATGAATATGGCGCTTAAGCGGTAAGAAGAGGGAAATTGTTATGTGTGTTACGTTGGGAATACTGAATGTGGTATTTCACACTTACCGCGTATTGGTTTTGTGCGGAAAGCAAGCAAATACGTACGATCTCTCACAAAAATATTTTATATATGAATTGAAAATTAATACTTAGAACTAAGTATTGGTATTATGGCATGAGATGAAATGAAGCAAAGACGTAACAACGCTGTATGCGGCAAATTTGGGAACAGTGAGATTTCAAGGTACAAATGCACTAATTTTGTCTCTGTTTAGTTTTCCGTTACCTTTATAAACCATTTAAAAATTGTACTTACAATATTGTTATGGCCTATACTTCATTATTAATAATACTTTAGAATTGAAATTTACAAAAATATATTAGGACTAGATATTTGTATTATGACACAGGAAACCTTAATAATTAACCAGTGGCGTAGCTCAGCAGTTTCACTCAGGCGTGAATTAGATTCCAGCTTTGGCTGATTATCTGGTTGGGAATGTTAGGTAATCCTAGTCCTCATGTCGCCAAATACCATCTCGCTATCTTCAATTTTATCGACGCTAAATAACCTAGTAGTTAATACAGCGTCGTTAAATAACCAAGTAAAAACTGTAACTACAAGTAATAAATAAATGTCTGTAAAAACCTTTTGTGTTTTTATTCTGTTAATGTAGTATTTCAGAATATATTACTTTTGAGGTTAAATATTGTTGTTTTGTATTTCCGCTCTGAGTAGTTGACAATAGTATTCAGTATGCCGTGACAGATAGTAGTTTGTTTTTGAACTTCATTACAAGGAAACATAATAATGTCTTTTGCTGTGTTTTATAATGATTATCATCATTTACGTAAGTAATTCGGTTTTACAAGTCATTTAATTTTATTCCTTGTTTAATCTCATTAAATTGCACTCGTGGTTTCATCTAATTAGCATAATTCCATAACAGCACTCGTGCAATATACGAGTAATATAATAAATTTAGCTTCCCTTATGTAAAGGTTGCCAGATTTGACAAAGCGTATTATATATAATTTGGAAACACACCTAAAAGGTAAAATGATATACATTTGAAACGGTTAGGGAATCGAATATACAAAATGTCAGAAAAATTTACACCTAAGTAGCGTTTGTGCTCATTTACAGTTAAGAAAGGGGGGAAAAATATCATCATATAGATTAGAATGTCGAACTGGTTGGCGAGCTGGTATAGCGCTGGCCTTCTATGCCCAAGGTTGTGGGTTCGATCCCGAGCCAGGTCGATGGCATTTAAGTGTGCTTAAATGCGACAGGCTCATGTCAGTAGATTTACTGGCATGTAAAAGAACTCCTGCGGGACAAAATTCCGGCACATCCGGCGACGCTGATATAACCTTTGCCGTTGCGAGCGTCGTTAAATAAATCATAACATTTAGATTAGAATGATTTGAATGCCATATACCGCAAGAAAAATAATATTATTACTGACGATTCCCAATAATGTTGATATTTTAAATTGAAAATGAATATTATTTTTCATAATTATTACCTAAATTTTCTAGACCAATTAATGTCCTAAGTGCTTGTGCTAGTGCTATTGTTATATTATTATTATTATTATTATTATTATTATTATTATTATTATTATTATTATTATTATTAACAAGTGTAAAGTCGTTAAAAATGTAGGCAAATCTATAATCTGTTAGGAGAAATATCTACAAGAAATTAACATCAGCTGTGACGATACTGTTTTTTTTTTCTTATAAATACTACCAACAATTTATTTAAGTAAAATAACTTTTACTATCAGGCTAGTAACAGGATGGTAGGAGAGGAATTCTTATATTTCTGAACGAACCTGCGATTTCTTAAAATGTTAATTTGGAAAGAACGTCTGTATTATTAGTGGAGGCATTTTTAAGCTTATAAGTTCCAAATTAATGTTAAATAGGAAAGATTCGAGAAAGCTGGGTTTGCAGTGAAAGACATGCCCTTGGGCAGAACACTGAATGAATGAATGAATGAATGAATGAATGAATGAATGAATGAATGAATGAATGAATGAATGAATGAATGAATGAATGAAGGCTATGTCATTAATAATGATATTTCAAGAAATGTTATTAAAATATTTACATTAAAGTACATTAACATGCTACTTATAAAAGTATCATTCCCGCGCCGTAGCACCGTGGTCAAAGGCATCATGCTTGTTACGGAATACGCGCTGGTTCGAGTCTTCACGGAAAGAAAATTTCGGCCAGTATATGGGATCGATGCCCAGCCAGCATCGTGATGTATTTGGGGAACTATGATAGGTAGCGAAATCTGATTACAGGAACCAGTTATTACGGCTGAGAGATCATCTTGATAACCACACGCTACCCCAGTCTGGCAGGATGATCGTTCACCTCTGTCAAGGCGTACTGACGCAAGCATCCGGCTGCTCGGCATTGGACTTCATCAGCTATCGTGTTATGGACTTAATTTTTAACGTAATAATCTATAATAATAAATATTGAGTAATCACCATGTAATATCTACAGTATTTGTATGGAGCCTACTCGTATGTTTGCCAAGTGTCCGAAAATTTGTTGTAACCTTATAAGTGACACCAATAAGACAACTCTCATGAGGCAACTAAGCAGTAGATAAAGGGATAGGGTTGCTAATTCCTTTATCGTCCACTACATCCATCGCTGACTAGTAACATGTTTCACTAATCAGACTTCAGATGCATACAAACAAATTGTTCTTCCTCTGACACATATCGTCAAGTGAGATGTACTGCATGATAATGTATGTACAGATCAGCCAGAATCTCAATCAGACGTAAATTTCTGATTTATACAACTAACTTTTACATTCACATAAATAATCAGTAATTACTTCTGATTATTAACAATATCGATATAAATTATTAATATTGTAAATGTTTGAAGTAACTAATGAAATAGGTTTGGAAGTAAACTCCGAAAAAAAAGTATATGATTATATCTGCTGACCAGAATATAGCGTGGTGAGTCAGTGAAGTTATGGTTTTACAATTCAGTGAATAGTTTCGATCAATGATAATTTATAGTGCCAGTGAAATGTGTTATATAGTGTCAGTGAAATGTGTCATAGTGCCAGTACAGTGAGTGAGATGAGAGTAAAGTGAAAGATTATTATCAGTACCAATGTGAAACTTATGTAGGGCCTATACATGTGGGTTGAAATGTAAAATTAGGTTTACTTATTAATTAGGTTATTTTATGTAAATGTATTATGTATTGCAATCTGTATTGTAATTTTATTGTGTATTATTTTTATTACGTGTACCACTGCCACCGTGTGTTTGCCCACTTGCAGTGTAAATAAATATACACATAGTACCAAATGG
The DNA here is from genome assembly GCF_040183065.1 of Periplaneta americana. NCBI lineage: Eukaryota > Metazoa > Arthropoda > Insecta > Blattodea > Blattidae > Periplaneta > Periplaneta americana. Next base: position 144,235,256 of record NC_091130.1, on the reverse strand, counting down.
AAATATAAAAATAGGACATTTATTTTTTGGAAAAATTCAAATATCTTGGAGCAACAGTAACAAATATAAATGACACTCGAGAGCAAATTAAACGCAGAATAAATATGGGAAATGCCTGTTAATATTCGGTTGAGAAGTTTTTGTCATCCAGTCTGCTTTCAGAAATACTGAAAGTTACAATTTATAAAACAGTTATATTGCCGGTTGTTCTGTATGGTTGTAAAACTTGGACTCTCACATTGAGAGAGGAACAGAGGTCAAGGGTGTTCGAGAATAAGGTTCTTACGCAATATTTGGGGCTAAGAGGGATGAAGTTACAGGAGAATGGAGAAAGTTAGACAATGCAGATATCCACGCATTATATTCTTCACCCAACAACATTAGGAACATTAAATCCAGACGTTTAAGAAGGACAGGGCATGTAGCACATATGGGCGAATCCAGAAATGCATATACTGTAGAGTGTTAGTTGGGATTTATTTGGGAGACCTGAGGGAAAACGATCTTTTAATGAGGCTGAGACATAGATGGGAGGATAATATTAAAATTGATTTCAGGAAAGTGGGATAAGATGGTAGGGGCTAGATTGATCTTGCTCAGGATAGGGACGGATGAAGGGCTTATGAAAGGGGGGGGGCGGCAATGAACCTCCGGATTCTCTATAAGCCATTTGTAAGTCAGTCCTCACCAGAAATGTCATTGTCAGATGTGTTATTGGAAACTATAACGAGTATATCTACACAGTTTGAAATGGTACCATAAACAGAAAATAGGCCACTGTTATTGAAATGTGCGAAAGCTTTTATTATTTCATGTTCCAATACATATCATTTTAATTAAACGCAGAAAGAAACGTTGCCATGGCATTGCTTAAGATGAGCTGCTAGGCTTGATAGCACTGCCATGTGGTGTCGATGATGTCCACACACTCGCTGATGGCTTTGTCTTGTACGTTGTTGGTGCACCCAGTGAAGTTACCAACCCGTGATGGAATCTGCCTCTTGTAGTCTGCCATCACGCTCAGAATGGCGGCCATCAGCTTGTCTCTTCCGTCGAAGACCTGCACACCCACTGTGTTCAGACAGCTTGCCATGCCGTCGCTGTTGTTGTGATTGGTGTTGACACAGTCTGTGACGTTGCCATCAGCAACACCCAATCGCTCTTGAGCTAAGGCGACCAAATTGTCGAGAGTCTGGTAGTACGGCTGCAGATCTGCAGACGCGTTCTGCAGGCATACCTGGATTCCTGGTCCTAAAAACCAACAATGATCATGTTAGGGGAAAACATTACAATATACTCTTCGCAAAGGAATTTATGGTAAAGTCCACATATAAACAACTTGTAGGTTAATTGCGTATTACGTAATGGAATGTACGAATGACAGACATATACCGCAGTTGCTATGCAGGCGAACGTAACACATCCGATGGCTTTACTGGCGCTTGTTTTTTTAAGCCCATCAAAACTTTACTAATAGACGACTGTAGGCCTATATTATACACACTATTTAAAGGGTGTAATTGATATTTTGTTACTTGAAGTGTTGTGTCAGTAAAGAAGTGTGTTGTGTCAGTGAAGTGTGAAGTGTATTGTCAGTGAAGTGTGTTGTGCAAGTGAAGTCTGTGTCTGTCAGTGAAGTTTTATAGTTTATAGTGGCAGTGCAAAGTATTTGAACAGTGAAATGGTTTTGAAGTATTAGTGAAATCAGGGTAGAATCAGCGAAATGTGTCGTAGTTCCATTGCAGTGAGTGAGTTGTCAGCGAAATGAGTGTAATGCTGAAAGGTACTTGTGCAGGTATGAACATACTCGTGGGTTTTAGTTCTAACTTAGGGTTAAGATACAATTTAGATTTACTTTAAATGTTATATATGGGATCGTGCTTCATTTAATTTAGGTTGCTCCCTGTTGTTATTATTATTACCATTATTAATTATTATTATTAGTAGTATTATTAATTGTACATTTTATTAATTGTGTTTATTATTAATTGTCATTATTGAGTAATTATTTACCACTACCACCAGGTATATACCTATTTGCAGTGTGAATAAATACACATACATACAACATAGAACAGTATGCACCATAACTCTCAAAGTAAGAATTTACGTGAAAAGTTGTATACAACATCTTAGTTTTATTTTTACCTCTATATTACATCTACAAATTTTGTACAGGTACTTATGAAACACGCAGTATGTTTCAATTTTTTTTTTCAATTATCTAGAAGATCGTAGGAAAATCCACTGTCTTTCCCTTCTCTTTCACATATTACATTTCTCCACTCCTGTCTATCTTGCGTCTCGTTTTCAAAATTTATCCACCCATCATAACCTAGACACACGATCACAACACTCCTCAATATTATCCATTCCCTCCCACCGAACATCCTCATATTCATCTTCTTTCACTGTGGCTGTTCCTCGACTTTGGAATTCCCTACCGAGTAATGTCAGGGACTGTCAGTCATCAAATCAATTTAAGAATAGGTTAACGAGATATTTTTCTAACAATTATTGTCAACAATAATAGCTGTTTCAGGTTTCTCAGTGTTTAATGGTTATATATGTCACAGATAAATATATAAATTATCTCATTATTATTATTATTATTATTATTATTATTATTATTATTATTATTATTATTATTATTATTATTACTATTATAATTACCATTATTATTATTATTATTATTATTATTATTATTATTATCATTATTATTATAACTATTTCTTACCAGTGTTTATTATTGTCACACTAACATTAGTTATCCAATTTTCATCATTTACTTTCATGTTCTTTTATGATCTAGATATTAATGTAATAACTATGTAAGCAAATGTATTTAATTAGAATTAGAGTCTGGCTGGGCGGAAGAGAAGGCCTACTGGCCTTAGCTCTGCCAGATTAAATAAATAAATTATTATTATTATTATTATTATTATTATTTAATTGGCACTTTAACTTTTATAAATGACCCCTTCCATGATTAATAATAATAATAATAATAATAATAATAATAATAATATTATTATTATTATTATTATTATTATTATTATTATTATTATTATTATTATTATTGCTTAATGCACGTTGTACTGTATATTGAGCTTTATTTACAAAATCAGTATTGTTAGACCATTCTCTAATTTTGCTGATTCTAATGCAGGAAACAACAATATAATAAAAAATAAATAGTAATAATAATAATAATAATAATAATAATAATAATAATAATAACAATAATAACAATAACAAACTCGAAGAGAGAGGAACATAAGTTTTGACTTACCGGCTTCCTGGAGGATGGTCTGGTACTTGGGGTCGTTCTTGTTTGTGCAAGCCGTTCCATTCACGCCTGCTGCAGGAGTCTTGAAAGCGATGGCCATTTTAGTTTCGGTAATAAGAGCTATTAATCCTTCAGGGTCTGAACTCTGGATCTTCATACTTTGGAGCAAGTTGTTTGCATCTTGTTTTGCATTGCCAGCCATTCGTTTGAAGTTGTTGGCCAGTTTGGAAATCTTGCCATATGCGTGTTGTACCATGTCGTCAATGGAGACGATAGGCTCGCCTGGGGCATATCCGAACTGAGTCGCAGCAGACAGGCCCTGTGGGCGTTCATATGAGTACATGGGTCAGTAGCAGTAGCAGTAGCAGTAGTGGCAGCAGCATATATAACAGCGGGCGGGCTGCAGACCTTATTTTGCATAGATATTCAAAGAGAAAATTTCTTTCTCTGTAAGTAGAGATGGTATATTTGTGCAATGTAAAATCAAGTAATTTAGCATTTTAGGACGTTCAATGCTAGAATTTATCATGTTTTTGTGTGGAACATTTTTATGGAAAGTTTGATAATAGACTTAAATATTTTAATAGGTGCATTTTGTAGACTTCCCAGTTAGAATTCTTGAAAATAGTAAACAAATAAAGAATCATATAAAATCGGAGTGGAATTGTGAACATAAAAACATGCCAAAGGATATTTCTGTTATTTTATCCAAACTCTTCTTGTAAATCACAATCACCAGCAATCACATAAAACTTGTTTATGAGTGAAGCTGTGCATAAAGAAATCTCATAGGCAGACAATATTCTACAACCAGACAGATTAGTTGAAAATTCTAGATAACGGTACAGTAACAACAAAGAGTGTATCGAGTAGGCCATATTCCTGTGCTATTCATGATTTAAAAGTTAAGATGAGGGTGACTAAACCATACAAAATTGCAAGAACCAGTATGTGGAGATGCCTTTAGATAGATTCTGACTTGTTACAAAATATAAAAATGTCTCGTGAAAAGAAATTTCACTCGTGACGTAGAAATATAAATATTTCCCATTTCATCGCAAATTAAATAACTACCAACGGCTTGTGCAGCAAATGCTACAAACTAAGTTCATTAGACGTTCAAATAAACATTTTTCAGATTTATTTTCAATGAAGAATACCAGACATTCGGAAAGTTATTTGCTTCCATAATAATGAAAGATACTCTCTCTCGAGCCAATAGTGAAGAGAACCACGCATATAAATATCTACACCACACCGCCATTAAATATATGAAAAAGACCCAACTCCACTTGATTAATAACTATCAAAATATTTGATTTTTAATAGTATTATTATCTTACGCAAGTTTCATACCTTTCAGTAACATATACTATATATACTATATAGCCGCCACTCAGTAAAATATAGAAGTCAAAATCTAATTTAAGATATTCTCTATATCTACTTGTATAACCCCAAAACGTTTCACTTTCATATTATCATCAATATAGCATTAATATGTATAATTACTGAAAAATAGTCACAGCATGGCATTAACTATAATACTATTTCATTTCTAATGGTAATAATGTCATCAAACCACCTCAAGTTTTGTAGTTTTTAATATCCAATACACAGCTGTACCCAGAAAATTACGCACCACAGAATCGAACCAGTAAATTATTTTTAGTAAGTTAAGTTTTTAATAACCAATTTAATTTGAGCTCTAAATATGTCAGCAATCTTGCAGATCATGGCCTTCGTGTAATATTGTTTACTGTAGTGTGTGTTTTGTGTTATTCTGAAATGCAATTAGCTAGTTCTCAAAACTGACGACAGATGGATTTTGGAAAATGGGAAAGTAATGTTGAAAAATTGACATTTCACTGAAAACTACTATTTTTCTGAAAAAACTTTGAGTTCCAAGCTTCAAAATGAGGGGCCATTTATTAAAATCCTTTCAGCCGTTTCCCGTAATTTCCATTACCATTTCAAATTATATATTGTAGATAGTATTATACTTAACAATGAGAATATGGAGAATGATTGAGTGTGTAAATGGTCAGACAGAATAGGAAACAAAGCTGTTTTGGAAGGAGTGGGTGAAGAAAGAATGATGCAGAAACTGATCAGGAAAAGAAAAAGGAATTGGTTGGGTCACTGGTTGAGAAGAAACTGCCTTGAGAAGGATGTAGAGGAAGAGTTCGGGGCAGGAGGAGATATCAGGGGATAGTCAACGTTAAAATATTATATGGATCATATGCTGAGACTAGGAGAAAGGCACCAAATAGGAAAAACTGAAGAATGCTGAGTTTGCATTTAAAGACCTGCACTTGGACAGAACGCTATGAATGAATAAATATACTTAACATGCTTTTAAACATAAGTAACTTATTTTTGACAACATTTCGTATTTATAGTGATTGCGAAAATCTACCATCTTTATACATGACGACTCGAGCAAGATCTCTTTCTGAACGCGACTCCCGAGCATGATGTCTTAGACCACTATGCAACGGCGCAGAGCTTTTTTTTATTTATGGTATTCAATTAGGCCTACTTTCTCTTTACAAGGTCTACGACAGTTTTCCTTTAAATCGTATTTGTACTACTAATTTCTCATACTTACAAACTGGCACAGCGCAATAGCGAGGAGGATTTTAGCAGCCATGGCTTCGATGTTTCTTCCGGTATTCTGAGGAAGGTGAAGTGTGCCTATGTGCTTGATTGTCGGTGTTTTTATACTTCTGCGCCTGCAGGTACAATAGCTAGGTATTGTAACAGATTTAAAACACTGCAAGCTGAGTCAATAAACCTACACAGAGCCCGTAAATTGGGGTGTCGTTGAAGGAGTTCGATTTCGTGGTTGCACAGGTGTTGTTTATCAGTTTACATGTAGTCAAGGATTTGGATATTTGGGTAGCGTGGGTTACTGTACTTGAGAATACGCCAATTTGCGTTTGTAGTAGTAATGATAGTGGTTGCTTTTAGGACGTGTCAGCATCTGTGGCTTCTTCTGCCCTTTCACTAATATTGTTAAAAATAAAATTAGTTCGTAGCCTCCATGCGTGGCAGAAACGTGTGTTGATCGCTAAAACACTCGATATGGTTCCTGCACAAGACATAAACGAATCAGTACAACACGCAATGAAACGATCGCCACACACTATCTAGTCTTCAGGTACAAAGCATGAACAAGTGAATAGAACATGCACTGGACCTAGATACATGTCGTGATACTAATAATAAATCTGTAGCCGAAATTTTTCTGGTAATTTTCGATTCTCCAAAAATAATTGGTCCTAGCATATATAATTAACCACCCTGAAACCGAAAATCGCTTTTTTTTAATTTTTGTTTGTATGTCTGTCTGTCTGTCTGTTACCTTTTCACGCGATGATGGCTGAACCGATTTCGATGAAAATTGGAATATAAATTAAGTTCGTTGTAACTTAGATTATAGGCTGTATGGCATTCAAAATACATTATTTAAAAGGGGGGTTATAAGGGTGGCCTGAATTAAATAAATCGAAATATCTCGCTTATTATTGATTTTTGTGAAATATGTTACATAACAAAAGTTTCTTTAAACATGATTTCTGATAAGTTTTATTCTCTGAAAAATTTTGATAGGACTGATATTTAATGAGATAAATGAGTTTTAAAATTAAAATAACTGCCATCTAAGGCGGTGTATTGAACTAAAAAACAAATGACTTCGTCTATAAGGGGCCTTGCACAGCAACAATCGAAAGCTATGAAACATAGCCTATAGACAATGTTTCTGTGTTTGTATGAAGCTAAATTAACCGATTTGTATAAATAATTATTATTTCACCCTAGGAAAGTGTAGTTTCTCTGAATGGACATAATGCTATAATGTTATTACAGTAACTTGTGAGTGAATCGAGGACAGGTAAGATTAAAATAGCTTCTTATGCACAGAAAACTTTATAGGTTATTCTGTATATTCATTTCCTGTATTTCTTATAATAATGTTTATGAACATATTCATTTTTATCTCAGAGAATTAACGAACAACGAGAGTGTATTGATTTAATATGCAGTAATAGTACGTTAGCTTAGCAATGCATTATTTTATAATTCAAATTTTAACTATGCTCAATTGAATAGTGTTAAAATATATAAAATACATATGCAATAAATGCAATGCAAAAAAATTGGGTAATGAGCCAAGCAGATTATGTTGCGCTGTTGTAAAAGTTGTTCCTCCTGAGATTCAAGAGCTCCCACAACAAATTAAAAACTTTCTAATTCGAGTACATCCGTTATCAACACACTTTTTCATAATATAATATAATATAATATAATATAATATAATATAATATAATATAATATAATATAATATAAACATAATAATAAATCTGTAGCCAAAATTTTTCTGTTAATTTTCGCTTTTCAGAAAATAATTTGTAATAAGAATTAAACATGTTAAAGGAATTGTCATTGCACCAAATGAGTGGTCTCTGGATCAAAATGATCGCATTTTAATATTTTAAATACAATTTAAATTAAGTAATATATTAAACGATTTATCCTTCTATGAAACACGAATGTTCCCTGGATCAAATGTCCTATTTTAATTATGTAATTACTTTATATTTATTTCTAACGGGTGCAGCGGAGCGCAAGGGTACGGCTAGTTTTTAATAATAAGTTTATTGCCAGGAGGATATAATCTATATATATATAATTTGAACTGGTAATGGAAATTACGGGAAAACGGCTGAACGGATTTTAACAAATGACCCCTCATTTTGAAGCTTGGAACTTAAAGTTTCTCGGAAAAATAGTAGTTTTCAGTGAAATGTCAATTTTTCAACATAATTTTCCTATTTTCCAAAATCCACCTGTCGTCAGTTTTGAGAACTAGCTAATTGCATTCACGGCCGACTTGATGTTCCCTTCGCTTTAACACAGGGGTCAAAATGAATTGTCAAGGCCAGTAAAGAAGAAGCAAAGCGAGCATCAAGTCGGCCGTGTTGCATTTCAGAATAAAACAAAAAACAAACTACAATAAACAATATTACACGAAGGCCATGATCTGCAAGAATGCTGACATATTTAGAGCTCAAATTAAATTGGTTATTAAAAACTTAATTTACTAAAATAATTTACAGGTTCGATTCTGTGGTGTATAATTTTCTGGGTACAGCTGTGTATTGGATATTAAAAACTACAAAACTTGAGGTGGTTTGATGGCATTATTACCATTAGAAATGAAGTATTATTGTAGTTAATGCCATGATGTGACTATTTTTCATTAATTATACATATTAATGCTATATTGATGATATGAAAGTGAAACGTTTTGGAGTTATATAAGTAGATGTAGAGATTAACTTAAATTAGATTTTTATTTCTATATTTTACTGAGTGGCGGCTATATAGTATATGCTACTGAAAGCTATAAAACTTATGTAAGATAATAATATTATTAAAAATAAAATATTTTTATAGTTATTAATCAAGTGGGGTTGGGTCTTTTTCATATTATTTAATGGCGGTGTGGTGTAGATATTTATATGCGTGATTCTCTTCAGTATTGGCTCGAGAGAGAGTATCTTTCATTATTATGGAAACAAATAACTTTCAGAATGTCTGGTATTGTTCATTGAAAATAAATCTGAAAAATGTTTATTTGAACGTCTAATGAACTTAGTTTGCAGCATTTGCTGCACAGGCCACTAGTTCAATGTAATTGTGAATATACAAAATTTTAGAGCTCTCGTGAAAGACAGTGACCTCGTGCTCAGAGGAGCATTCGATACATTATAAATTTACATTCATAAATTACAATAAAATAACATCTAAAATTAATAATTAGTTAATTACTAATAAAAATTGCTTACATACAGGACTTTCATTTCAAAACTTCCCAATCTAAATAACTAATTAACTTAAAATCTGAAATAAAATACTTGCCATTTTTAATTAAACTCTTCTGAAACTCTGTCCTGTGCTTTCATTAAGGGAAGACAGTCTACGATATGATTTTCATAATCAAAAGTCTGCTACATTCACTTTGCTGAAATAGGGGAGACCAGTGTAAAGCGGCCTACCTGGGTAAAACGGCCATGTGTAAGCATACCTTTAGCAGCATTGCCATATTGCCGATTATGTAGTGCACTACGTCAGAACTGCTTCTGAAAGTGGTCTGTAAAGTCGTGGATGGCTGTCTTCACAATTTATGATTATTTCGATGTGATAACTGTTTTTGGAGGTTCTGATCTAAAGTATCTACTTATTATTTGATATAATTTCATACATAATATACATAACGTGAAATGTTTATCTACTGCTTGATATAATAGAGGTTATAAAGTTCAACATGCATGTGTTCGAAACTACTTCAAGATGGCGGTGTTATGCTATAAGCATGTTTGTTTAGATGCATGTGTTCGGCCATGCACGGTGGCCGTTTTAAATAGTGCTTGGCCGTTTTTCACCGTGCTTGATGGTTTTACTCTGATAATACATTGAAACTCTAGAACTTTTACAAGTAATTCGGTTTCTTTTCCAGTATCAACTAGGCTATAAGTAGACGTATTAGGAACACTGATAGAAATTCTTGGAGCAGGGAAAATATGAGGGAAGCCATTAAAGCTATTCAGGAAAATAAAATGAGAACTACAAAGGCAAGAAAAATGTATGATTTGTCTAGAACCAATCTGAGACGGCGAGTCGAGGAAAGGAATATAGATGCCATGTGCTGAAAAACTAAAAGAGAAAGCTGAAGCAGCCAGGTTCAAGAAAATAGTTAGAAAAAGAAACATGTATCATAAAATAATTTTGGAAAAGAAGAATACTAAGAACATTGAAATTACAAGTAGCGAAGAGAATTTAGACGATGAGGAAGATGCTGAATGCATATTTTGTCCAGAAAATATCCGCTCCATTTCAGCTAGTGGTGAAGGATGGGCTCGCTGTATGTCGTGCATGAAATGGGCTCATGAAGAGTTTCCTGGACTTGATCCTGTAGCAGACGATGATTTCACCTGCGGTTTGTATCGCTAGACTATTAAATTTAAATGTCCTAATTCATGTTATAATTGATACCATATTAATGCTTTCTTTTCAATTATATGATCTTAGTTAATTAGATAAACATGTTCCACTTTCACGATAATAAATAATATCGTGTAACTATATGTATTTTTCAACTGAATATGTTTTCTATCATATTTTTTTCTAACATAATATACACTGGGCCGTTTTACACAGATGCCAGTGTAAAACGGCCATTATATTACACTTCTGAAAAATTTTAATTTCGACAATATATATATATATTTTTTTTTTTCAAAATTTAAAAAAATGCCATATCACTGTCCTTGGATGATATACAACTCACACCTTTAAATTTAGACTCTTGAGCACACCGAAAGTTGTGTAAAGTAACACTTAAAATTAAGGTGGCCGTTTCACACAGGTTTCCCCTAATATTTATTTTCGAATGGAATCTTTTTACGCTGAAAAAACGTTTTTCTAGTGTGGAGTTGTTAATAATACTTTAAAGTTAAACTTAAGAATGCTTAATAAAACTTTGGCATGACATATCATCAGTATGTTTAATAACAGAATTGTACAAAATTAATTGAAGAATAACAAAAACAGAAATCCTAGGTAAGCTTACTGTTTTTTTAGTACGGAAGGTTGTGTATGTTTTAAGACACTCCAAGCTGAGTAAATAAATTTAAACATAACCAGTGGATTGGTGTTATTGAACAATTTCGTAATTGCACAGATGTTATCTATCAATCTTTTTCAAGGATTGGTTTCAATGCATCCACGTGCAAGCCACGTTAAATGCATTTTGTTCAAAAGCTAGAATATTAACAAGATGATGTAAATTTCGTGGTGATTATTATTTATTTTTTTTTTAATACACGCTTTAATATCTGTGGTCATACCAAGTGTTTTAGGATCTGTATGTATACAATGGGCCGTTTTCAGTATTGTTCAGTTCCTGTTTCTATTTCGTGTTGTAGATGGCTTGTGTTCACGCAACTGATGGGTTGATAGCAAAAACCGGACAACTACAAAATATTAATTAAAAAAAAAAACGAAAAAAAACTGTCTCTCACGTTTCTCATACATCTACCAACTTTGGTAAAAAAAATTTCAATCTTCTCTTTTATACGGTTTCTTGGAAAAAAGAAAACTTTTTGGACATATCCACTTTATGCAGAAAGTTGTATATGTACACACATTAATTGAGAAAAAGCATATGGAATAACTTTTCATTCATATTGTAAACTATATCAACATACAAATAAAATCTTTATAAGTGTTTTATTAAATTAAAAACTAAGGATGCTATTCATAGACATTTTGATAGCCCGCGCTACGAGCGTGCTAAACTAGCCTCGGCTATCGACTGGTTACTTGTACAGGATTCATATATCATATCATATCGCTAACACTGGTTTATGAATACGAAAAGCGTTAGTTCGCTGATCATCCACCGGAAGCCTGCGCTAAGAATGTCTATGTTAACGTTGGAACGATTTCCTGAACAAAATATATATATATATATATATATATATATATATATATATATATATATATATATATATATATATTATGTTTATATACAGATACACTTGATTGTACTTGTCACTATCTCTTTCACTAGAGAGATCTTGAAATTTATATTTTCCCCGTCATTCATAATAGTAATATACGTTACAAGAGCGGTAGTCCACACCTGTGGAGTAACGGTCACCGCGTCTGGCTGCGAAACCAGGTGGCCCGGCTTCGATTCCCGGTCGGGGCAAGTTACCTGGTTGAGGTTTTTTCCGGGGTTTTCCCTCAACCCAATGCGAGCAAATGCTGGGTAACTTTAGGTGCTGGACCCCGGACTCATTTCACCGGCATTATCACCTTCATCTCAATCAGACGCTGAATAACCAAGATGTTGATACAGCGTCGTAAAATAACCCAATAAAAAAAAGAGCGGTATGTTGACGTTTTCATGGTCGAGGAAAAGAATGAAAAAGCGAAACGTAGTTGAGCTTTTTTAATTTCCGAGAACATGAAAACAAACATACCGCCTCGTGTATCGTACATTATTTTGTGCGAAGATCGTTTATTACATACCTGAAAGACGAATTTCTAATTAGCTGCAATGAAATCTCCATGTTGGTTTCTGTTTAATGACGGCAACTTCGGAAAACCAAAATATCTTTCTTCAACATTGTTGCTATAAAATGTTTTCTGTGTTTACTATACTCCAGCAGGCCGTGATATACGTCTGTCTCCCCCCCCCCCCAGTCTATAAATGCGAACTTAAAACAAACAGTAAGGTTATGTAATGATTTATTTTTCATGTTAATATTTTAACAATATTATTTATATAACATAATGCAGTAATAACATCGGCATCTGGAATCTTGTTGATTTTTTCACGGCTTTCTTAATGTTACTTGTATCAGGAATGCAATAAGTTTCGTGGAGTAGTAGACTTTACTTAATTTTTGCAAATATTTAAAAACAATAATTAACAGTGCAATTTAGGTGAAATTGCAGTGGTAAGTTTCCAATTTATAATTATTACTATGTTAAACGTCTCTAAAAATAATATGTTAAAAGCCTAAAGCAGTAAAATGAATGTCGCGCTTAAGCGGTAAGAAGAGGGAAATTGTTATGTGTGTTACGTTGGGAATACTGAATGTGGTATTTCACACTTACCGCGTATTGGTTCTGTGCGGAAAACAAAAGCAAATACGCACGATCTCGCACAAAATATTTTGATATGATACCTCTTGCACAAAGGGGAGATCTATAACAAACTCGATTAAAATATTTCACTATTATTTGTATTTATCCTGGTAATAATGAACAGTTTGACTCGTAGACATTTTATTTTACAGCATTAACTTCCCATGATTGTATGAGAAGATTCGAAGAGAACGGCAGTTACGTAGACTTTCAGCTCCCCAATACTACCATTAATGCACAACACAATGTCAATACGGCGGTTGCTGTCGTCTGCGATACAACGAACTTTACTGTTGATTTTCGAGTTCGTCATTTTTTTCCTGGCTATTATAGCCTATGCTTATTTAAGTTGTGTTAACTCTCGCTAGTGGTTTTATATTTTATTTTATCCGTCTTAGTATTTATTTTATTATTGTAAATATTTTTGTTTTATTACTATTATTATTATTACTATTATTATTATTATTATTATTATTATTATTATTATTATTATTATTATTATATTATTACTAATTAATTTGTATTACTATCTTTGTATCATCACTGTCACGGTTATTATTATTATTATTATTATTATTATTATTATTATTATTATTATTATTATTATTATTATTATTATTATTGTTACTATTATTTATATCATCAACATTATTATTGATCTCTGTAAAATTTATGTAGACTACTGGACTGTACCCGAGCACGAGCATATGCTCATTTCGGGTATCTATTCATATGTATCATTTCAAATGTTAAATTGTGAATAAATTTGAAATATTTTTCTTTTTCTAAATTTGTGTCCTTCAGTCTTTGAATTTTTGGCATGTCAGATATACCAAGTAAACACCAAAAAATAATTATTCTAATAAGGACAGAATCAACAATGCTAAATCAAAAATTTAGTAATATTAATATTATTATTATTATTATTATTATTATTATTATTATTATTATTACTATATCTTTGTATCATCACCGTCATGGTTATTCTATTATTATTATTATTATTATTATTATTATTATTATTATTATTATTATTATTATGATTATTATTATTAATAGAATAGCCATTTATTTTGTTGCATTTGGTGAATGATTAATGTTGACCATTATATTGATTGTATTTCATCTCACTGCCATTTCTGTCATTTATTCTCATAATCATTTGTTGTGTTTTGTTTTGTTTTTTATTTTGTGCTAAACTGTAATTGGCTTTGTGCTGTTGTTTTGCACATTAACATTCGAAATAAATACACACATAAATAAATAAATAAATAAATAAATAATGGATGGTCTATGGCGAGTCCTTGGCATCAACCCCTTTGATTTGATTACCCCCTTTGATTTGATTACCTGGTTGGGTTTTTCCGAGGTTTCCCCCACCGAAAAGGCAAATGCCGGGTAATATTTTGGCGAATCCTCGGACCTCATCTCATCTCACTACATCTCGTCAAAATGTAAAAAAATTGTACAACATTGTAAAAATTGTAGAAAATTACTAAATTGTAAAACTATAAAAATTCGTAAAAATTGTAATTGTAATATTGTAAAATGTTGACATGTTCCACATCTTAAAGCTTCATTGCTCATGTAAGATCTATGGAATAAAATGAATGAATGAATGAATGAATGATGAATGAATGAATGAATGAATGAATGAATGAATGAATGAATGAATGAATGAATGAATGAATGAATGAATGAATGAATGAATGAATGAATGAATAAATAAATAAATAATTATTATTATAGTTGTTTTCACTCATCAACCCACTGCTAATGTCATCTTCTGCCACCTCAACATTCTCCTCATTCTGTTGACTTGATTTATTTGGATGTGGTTCTTTTTGATAATCATTCATTTGTTAAAAACGAAATATTTAACCAATAACACAGATAGTAACAGCTAATATGGTGATGAAACAAAAGACAACACTAATGCCATCTTTATAATATTTTCTAACAGGAACCGAATAAGTTTGTGACTTGTTCATCTTTTGCTAGAAAGACGTTGGAATAATCCTCTTTTGCAGAAAGGCTATATTTTCAAACAATCATTTCATTGGCCAAACCTGGTTTTTGTATAAAATTATTGTGTCAATAGATACCGCTTGAAATGAAGTGAAGAGAATTGTACTTTTCTCAAAATTTGAATTTTTTGACTTGTCCGGTTTTTGCTCTCACCTCTTGAATTGAATATAGATTTTAATTAGTGTTTATGATATTGGTGATTTAGGCGGTGATGGATCATTGCATGTCAATTTCCAATCCGGTATTTGCATTTGAGACTGAGGGAAACCATGAGAAACCTGTCAGATTGGTCGGCCACCGGGTTTGAACCCGGGACCTCTCGAATGCGTGTCTCAAAAGCTACCGTCTGAGACAACTCACTCGGTGATTATTTTCTTGCATTTATGGTTTCTACGAAAATCGCAAGCAAATGAAACATAACAATACGCTCTGTTTGTTTCGGAAACTGCAATTACGGCGTTATGTTTGAGGTATTATTTATTTTAGATGTTACATTACTAATTGAAGCAATATAATTATCATATTTCTGTCACCCATTGACATCTCCGACGCCTACTGACAGTAATACGCATGGCAAACCGAGAGCCCTAATTATTGTACAAACAATATGATGCAGAATTGTGTACCGTCAATTAACTTCGTACAACGTGGGATGAATTTACACAGGTGAGGAAAATGAACTTATACGTAGTACATGTAATAATCGTAGTAGTGTATTACTTTCTGTATTTTATTGATTTATTTTACAACTCTTTATTAACTGCGATCGTTATCTAGCGTATGAGTGAATTGAAGATAATGCCAGCGAAATAAGTCCAGGGTCCAAAGCCGAAAGTAACACAAGCAGTTCCAATCTACTTATTTTAAGGGGAGAGGATGGTATTTTTGGTGAAATATGAGTAAATTTTCAAAAAAAATATTATTTCAAGCACTCTGTGATATGTGTCGAATGCATTGCATAACATTTTGTGGGTATTTGTGCCCTTATCGGATGTTGAGTCGCCAGTTTTAAATTTCCTGCGTTATGGATTTTTAAATCACTCTCCCACTTTTATTGTTGTTTCCGGTAAATTAAATTTTCAAAAAAATTTTTTTCTTTAAAATACTCTTTGATATGTGTGAAATGCATTGCATAACATTTTGTTGGTATTTGTGCCCTTATCGGATGTTGAGACATAATTTTTAAACTTCCTGTGATATGGATTTTTAAATCACACGCCCGCTTTTATCGGTTTCCAGTAACTTAATTTTTTTCGCTACATTGCCAGACAAAGATGGATATAATTTCTGAACTATTAAAGATACATGCATGAAATTTAGAACACACATTCTTTAGACTATTACGAAAGTTTTCTCTGTAACAGAATTTTGTTAATTGATTTCATTTTAAAAATACGTCCGTTTGTTTGCAAGAAAGGAAATCAGAAAATTGTTATTCAATTTTAATTGTTTATTTTACAAACGTAAGGAACAATATCATAATTCTATTACAGATAGTTTGTAGAAAATGCTTTTGCAAATACATTGCAAAAACGGTTTCATTCTAACTTGAAAAACGGTTTAGATACTTCGATTTTAGTACAATAATGTATTGGGTATATTTTTTTCAAATTTGGGCACCCATATAATTTTTTTTTTTTCAAAATATTTTTATTTGATTGAGTTGCCACAGCTATGAGCTCTCTACATACAAAAAATTAATATTTTACACCAAATAGGAAAAACGTTTTAAAAAATACCATCCTCTCCTCTTAAGGGGACATTTTACTAAAAATGGCAACTTTTTTTCTAGCTATTAATTTTTTAACCAAATTTTGAGAGCATGTTTACTATGTAGGTAAAGTACTAACAAAATCCAAATTTTGAACTGCCAAATGGTTTTGGCTTTTGATTTTTTACGTTTTTTTAGAAATATTTCTCAACCTAAGTTTTTAATAGAAGATCTAAATTTTTAAGCTTCCCATTTTGGTTATATTCACAATATGGGGAATGCGTGTTATTATTCGGTTGAGAAGCTTTTATCATCCAGTCTGCTGTCAAAAAATCTGAAAGTTAGAATTTATAAAACAGTCACATTACCGGTTGTCCTGTATGGATGTGAAACTTGGACTCTCACTTTGAGAGAGGAACAGAGATTAAGGGTGTTTAAGAATAAGATGCTTAGGAAAATATTTGGGGCTAAGAGGGATGAAGTTACAGGAGAATAGAGAAAGTTACACAACGCAGAACTGCACGCATTGTATTCTTCACCTGACATAATTAAGAACATTAAATCCAGACGTTTAAGATGGGCAGGGCATGTGGCACGTATGGCGAATCCAGAAATGTATATAGAGTGTTAGTTGGGGGGCCGGAGGGAATAAGACCTTTGGGGAGGCAGAGACGTAGATGGAAGGATAATAATAAAATGCATTTGAGGGACGTAGGATATTATGGTAGGGACTGGATTAATCTTGCTCAGGATAGGGACCGATGACGGGCTTATGTGAGGGCGGCAATGAACCTCCGGATTCCTTAAAAGCCATAAGTAAGTAAGTATTCACAATATATAGAGAAACATTTCTATGCTTTCATTTTATAGAATATCTCATTAATTTACTTTGAATTTTCTTAAATGTTATTTTTTCTGTAATTCCTGAAAAAAATATATTAATAAAATAAACTAGCAGTATTTCTTATAAAATAAATGCATTGAAACATGCAGTTACCTCATAAATACTTGGAGTAAAAATTTTATCCAGATTGATTAATATTTGGCATAAAAAGTTGGTATTGAATCAAGAAATAAACTTACGGAAAAATAAATCTGCAGTTCATAGTCCGAGGAAGATTTTGAACACAAGAATGTCGGATTGAACGGTTGCTATGGTAGCCACTACACCAGCCAAACCACGTGTAACTTATGCTTTTCCCTTGCAGCAATACAAACCCGGATTAGAGTGGGCCATGGTGAAGATAGCTCCAGGTTCTGAGTGTTCTCCGAGTTAGTCTTTATTATTATCACAATTCTAAGTTAAGTGTAAGTCATCAAAGCAGTGTTGAAATAATCTTCAGTTTTTCTTCTCTTTAAGTGACATATAGATTTGGTGAGTCTTGAAAGTTAAATTTTATATAGCTGAATAATAAATAGCCCAGCCTACAATTTGTAGGTTAAAATTACAGATGGCTGCTATTAGCAGCCAACAATGTCAACCAAAGAAATTCAGCGGTAAAGATGTTTCTATTCAACTAAATGACAATTCAATTCATCAGAACAAGAGTTTAAGTAACAAAGATTCCGCAACAAATAATTTTCATCCTAATTCAAAGATTATGAATCCAAAAGACACTCCTTCGAATCAAGTAACTTATTCTAAGGTACTTCAATCAACCCCTAGTAGAGACCAAGCTATTATTATTGAATCTAGTGATAATATAACAATTAAAGATTATGTTTTAGCTGTCGGCAAACTTACTGATCCTTCCAATATTCGATTCATATCCAGAATATCGAATGGCCGAATCTGTATATATTTAGCAAGTAAGAAAAATGTGGAAGAACTTACAACAAAATATCAACGAATCATGATCAATAATGAATCATTACAACTTAGACCTTTTCTCACTAAATATTAGAGAGTAATCCTATCCAACGTGTGTCCTGTAATTCCACATAGTTTAATTGAGGAAAGTTTACTACAATTTGATGTCAAACCAACGTCTCCAATTGAATATATTAAAGTATATCAACCCCAGGATTCTCTCATATACTCAGTTTTCGACGTCAAATGTATGTCCAACCTGATGATTTTGAAAAACTTCCAGAAAGTATGCTAATCTCGTATGATGGGATTAACTATTGGATATACATTTCTGCTGATACTCCAACCTGTTTTTTATGTAAACAAGAAGGTCACCTGGCGAGACAATGCAAAACCAACCACACCGAATCCCTAACTGATTCTGTTGTACCAAGTACTGATCAGGTAACCTTAAGCTCTGACATGATTTCCTCTGGACTTGACGATATGCTTGAAAGCGACTCTGTAGTAATCAAAGATCCCGTAGCTACTTCAAACAATACTAACTCTCTTTCTTCTGCAGACCAACTGAACTTACCAGAAGAATCAGTTTGTACCAAAAAGGACTCCGATCTACCTGAAATTAATACTAATTCACACACTCAACCTGAACTAGAGTTTCTAAATACAGAAGAATTTCCTCCCTTACCTAATAGGCTAAGCCCAAATAGCAACAAACAAAAGAATGTTAAGAGAGCTGTAACGTCTAGTGACTCTACCATTCAGTTTTCTGATGACTCTGAAGAACTCCTAAATAACATTCCAAATGAAGATGCTACTATCCCAATTCTCACGCAGAAGGAAAAGTTCAAACCTCCTAAAAAGAAAGCTAAGTCTCTAAACAGTCCAAGTATTGACGAATCTCTACTTTCAATAAGGACAATAGTAGAATCATCACCTAATGATTACGTCCTAAACTTTCTACAGCTTAAAAGTTTCTATGAAAATGCTTAAGGAACAACTGATATTCTCGACGTAGCCAAATCTCATACACATGACATTGAAGGCCTGATTGATACTCTTCATAAACTCTACCCGCATTTCAAATCTCAGAATATGAAAAACAAAACTACGAGAATCCTTACTAAATTAACAAGCCATAGTAACGCTCCCGAACATGATACACTCATATGAGAAAACAACTCCACTTCTTCTTTGTTATGATTATGATGGATACATTCCTGCTTCAATGGAACATAGACGGCTTCTGGTCTCATTATGAATATTTCCAGCAACTAATTACTTTACATAAACCAGATATAGTTTGCCTACAAGAAACTAATTTTCGACATGAATATGTGGCAAAACTTAAACAATATTCTTCTCACCATAAAAATCGTCCTAATCCTATACATGCAAGTGGGGGAGTTGTTACATACATCCGACAGACAATTTCTCACCAAAAAGTCCAATTGAATACCAACCTTGAAGCAGTAGCAGTACTTTTGCTTCTACCATTAATATTGTGTGTATGTAACATATACCTACCCAATAGTCAGACTCTCAATTTGCAAGAATTACAAGATCTGATTCGCCAGTTACCAAGACCTTTTATTCTTCTGGGTGATTTCGACTCTCACAGTACTTTATGGGGTTGCTCTTATACAAATCAGAGAGGCAGAATAATAGAAACTTTGGCTGACAACACAGATCTAGTTCTACTAAACTCTACAAGACCAACCCATTATTGTGTCAGCCATAATACTCTCAGCAATATTGACCTTTGCCTCTGTACTCCTGACATAGCACTTCTCTATCATTGGTCTGCCTATGAAACTCCCCTTGGAAGCTATCACTTTCCAATATTGCTACAAAGAGAATCTACAAAACAATGTAACATACCAATTAAAAAATGGAGCCTTCGCAAAGGTAACTGGCTAAAGTATAAATCTGATTTCCAAAATAATATCTCTAAATTAATTCCAACGCATGAATTCAACAACACTTCAATTAATGATGTAATTGATAGATTTACAACAATTATTCTTAAAACTGCTGAAACAAGTATTCCTAAACGAAATATATTCTCTTCTAAAAGCAAACCGTGGTGGAATGAAGACTGTAAGTTGGCAATCAAGAAGAAAAACAAAGCCTTTTACAAGTATAAAAGAAGACCAACTTTAGAAAACAAGTTGACCTTTCTACAACTTAGAGCTGTAGCTAGACGCACCATCAAAGAGAGCAAGAGAGCTTACTGATTGTCATATTTATCTTCACTGTCACAGCAAATACCACAAAATTTAATTTGAGAGCGTTTGAAGAAAATACGAGGCAACAAAGTATCATCTCCTATTGCATCGATCTTAAAAACTGGTGATGAAACTTACGTAGACTCTCCTCAAGATATTGCCGATATTCTAGTTGAAACATTTTCTGATGTATCCAATGACTCTCATTATGAAGCAGATTTCTTAAAATTTAAAAATAGTTCTCCTGCAATAGATCTTAGTAACATATTTCGTCATACCATGGACAGTTACAATGATAAAATCTCCTTCAAGGAACTTATTGATGTAATAGATGTTTCGAAAAACACTAGCCCAGGTCCCGATAATATACCATACGAGTTCTTAAAACAACTCCCTATGGATGGAAAAACATACCTCCTTAATATATTTAATCATATATGGACAACGCAAGTATTTCCTGACAATTGGAGAAAAGCTATAATAGTCCCAATTCCTAAATCGAACAAAGATCATCGCTTACCTGACAACTATAGACCAATAGCCCTTACTTGTACAATGTGTAAACTATTAGAAAAAATAATTAATAAACGTTCAAGATGGTGTCTAGAGAAAACTAAATTTTTTACTCCAGAACAAAATGGTTTCCGTGAACACCACTCAACAAACGACAGTTTAATAACTTTAGAGACTGAAATTCTGGATGCATTCCTGAATAAACAACATCGTATTGCTGTTAGTCTTGATATACATAAAGCCTATGATATGGTTTGGCATGAACATGTAATTAATCTTCTCCTTCGAAATAATGTTACTGGAAATATGTTAGCTTTCATATACAACTTCTTACAAGATCGAAAGATACAAGTAAGGGTGACAAATGCATTATCACAAGAAACTCCTGTACAAAATGGAATACCACAAGGATCTGTAATTAGTGTAACGCTTTTTCTGATTGCCATTAATAATATAACTTCTGTAATAAATTCTCCTATTAAAGCCTGCCTCTTCGCAGACGACCTTATCATCTTCTGCAGAGGTAAAAATGTATCTACAACACAAGAAATTCTACAAATATGCCTTAACAAAATCCTAAGATGGTCAAAACAAACTGGTTTTAAATTATCTGCAAGCAAAAGCAAAAGTATACTATTTTCAAGGAAAAAAGCTGATCATCCTTCCCTTAATCTACATTTGAACCACGTAATAATTCCAACTGTAACAACATTAAAATTCTTAGGAATTATATTTGATAAAAAGCTAACATGGTTACCTCAACTCAAGGCCCTCAAAGATGATTGTCTTCGCAGAATTAATATTCTGAAAGTACTGTCTGCAAACAATTGGGGAGCAGACAGCCATGTATTAATGTGTTTTTATAAGTCCATTATTCGAGCCAAACTGGATTATGGAGCTATAGTATATAATTCAGCAAAACCTACTATTTTGAAAATGCTTGATACCATATAGACTTCAGCTCTACGTATAGCTTTGGGAGCATTTAGAACTAGTCCCACCACCAGTATACTTATAGAAGCTGGTGAAGCGCCATTACACATTCGACGAAAACAACTAAGCAGTACCTATGCTCTCAAGACAGCTGACTTTCCAAATTCTAGAATGTATATGTATGTTTTCTCCTCTGCCTTTAATCATAGAGTTCTTCCACAAGTAACACATTCAGTACCATATTCTGCAAGATTAAAGACATAAGTGAAATAAATATAGAAATCCCTCGGATATTTTCTAGAGAAATACAAACAAATATACCACCTTGGAGGATCAAAGTACCATATGTAAATATAGAATTATTCAAATATCCAAAAGAACAAACGAATAAAAACATTTATCAACTACTGTTCAACGAAATCTGTGGAAAATATCCAAATTACCTTAATATTTATACGGATGGTTCCAAAACTGAAGACGGCACTGCATGTGCAATAGTTTATCCTACTCACATCATGCTGCATACATTACCAACATTTTATACAGTTTACTCTTCTGAACTATATGCAATTAAAAAGGCCTCTGAGAATGTACTAAAACATCCTGATAGCGATCGGTATCTGCTCTTCACGGATTCTCAATCTGCCATAAAAGCCCTACGTAACTCATCCTCTAAATCTCCACTGATCAACGAAATTCAACATTATTACACTGAAATCTACAATCAATCAAAGCAAATTATCATAATCTGGATTCCTTCCCACCAGGGTCTGCATGGAAATGAACAAGCCGATATGGCAGCAAAAGAAGCAACTCGTCTTCCTATACAGGATATGGACATAGCCACTTGGAGTAGTGATATAGCCACTCATCTTAAAAAAAGTTAAATGATCTATGGTACTCCAACTGGCTTCAAACATCTACTAGCAAACTCTTGGAAATTAGAACTGCTTTCAGATCATCATATCCAACTAATCATCTATCACGCAGGAATCAAGTTCTCATCAACCGACTACGTATTGGACATGCCAAGCTCATACATAGTTATTTATTAAAGAAGAAACCTCCTCCAGTTTGTAACACTTGCAGTGAAACTCTTTCTGTGAAACACATCATCCAGGACTGTCCTCAATACAATCAGTTACGACAAAAACTAAAAATCCCCAACGATATAGCAAGATCTCTTGGTGAACCTTCTCACTGCAATAGTGTCATAAAGTTTTTCAAGTTGACTGGATAGTTTGATAAAAGTGTGTAATATTCCTTTTTTTTTACGACTTGCTAAATGTTATATATTGTTAAAATTAATTCGTGTCGCGATATGACTTTTGTTATAAGTTAAAGCGGCAATAAATACATAAATAGAAAAAAAAATACAAACCCATTATATTTTTAATAAAAAAGGTGAATTTTTAAATGCCAGATAGGTACCGAAAATGTTATTGTTAGTCGTACCTAGTACTCAGTTACCTCATAAAAAAATAAGAGCCGATGAGGTTGAATAATGAAATTCTCAGAAGTAAACGAAGTTTCGTAGACCAGGCAACATATGGATAGAAATATGTTCTCAGACACAAACTCTGTCCATGCAAAGTTTCTTCATCCCTCTAACTTTTCGCAGACTTTCTCACGCTCACTATATCACAAACACGTGCATGTGTGTGTGCGTGCGTGCATTTGACCAATCGCAAAGCATCTTCTGTGTATCTGTACTGTCACTGCATTTGGTGGAGTCGCTTGTTGAAACGACGAAATTTGTCTGCAACGAAGTTACGTTGGTTTTTATAATAATAATAATAATAATAATAATAATAATAATAATAATAATAATAATAATAATAATAATGGCTTTATTTAACCTGGCAGAGTTAAGGCCGTAAGTAATTACAATTTAGGTACATAATGAGATCAAAAGAGGTAGTTACATAAAAATTTACCTCATAAAATAAAAATAAACGTAGTGGAATACATATTAATGTTGTTAGAATCAAATACGAATCACATAAAAACAGAAGCCGATAATTCAATAAAAAATGTACACAGTAAAAATAAAAATAAACACATTAGTATACATATTAGTATTAGATTACAATTAAGTAGGATTCACATAATTAAATCAGAAACCGACAATTGAATAAAATGTACACAAAAAATAGATTAATAATAATTAAAAAACAACACAGTGGGATACAAACTGACTGTATAAATTTGCAGTCAATATTGAATAAAACGTACGCATTATTATATCATTGCAAGTCACAGAAATTAAGTGAAATTCTAAAGTCAGGTCTAAACACATAAAGTCTGAATTTAACAGTATAGGCATTATAGTCTCATATAAATTTATACCGTATTATGTTGGTTTTTTGGTGTAAGAATGATATTATAATCGACGATAATATATCATCAGGGGGAAAGGAATTGGCCACCCTACCCCATTATCTTCTTTTTAGTAGGTTATTTTACAACGCTTTATCAACATCTTAGGCTATTTAGCGTCTGAATGAGATGAAGGTGAAAATGCCGGTGAAATGAGTCCGGGGTCCAGCACCGAAAGTTACCCAGCATTTGCTCATATTGAATAAAGGGGAAACCCTGATAAAAACTCCAACCAGGTAACTTGCCCCAACCGGAAATCGAACCCGGGCCACCTGGTTTCGCTGCCAGACGCGCTAACCGTTACTCCACAGGTGTGGACCTACCCCATTATCTCCTGACCTAGTTACCTCATAAGTGGTGCCTTCTTGGTATCACTTTGAGGTTCAATGTTTTTAAACTCAGTATATTACGATAATTGTCCCGCGCCGTGGCGTCGCGGTCTAAGGCATCCTGCCTAGGACTCGCGTTACGGAATGCGCGTTGGTTCGAATCCTCATGGGGGAAGAAATTTTCTTATGAAATTTCGGCCAGTGTATGGGACCGGTGCCCACCCAGCATCGTGATGCACTTGGGGAACTACGATAGGTAGCGAAACCCGGTTGCGAATGCCAGCTATAACGGCTGGGGGGATCATCGTGCTAACCACAGGATACCTCCATTCTGGTTGGATGATCGTCCACCTCTGCTTCGCCATGTGGGCGTGAGGCCAGCAGCTGGCTGGTCGGTCTAGGCCCTTCACGGGCTGTAGCGCCACGGATTATTATATTACGATAATTAATTGTAAACTGTGACAGCTAAAGGAACTGAAGGACAAATTTTATCCTAGTTCGCAGTTCCCTGTTGTCTTCTCCTGTCACTGTCACGTGAACTACAGATGACTTTTGTATTTGTAAGTTAAAGTCAATGTTAAATAAAGAAATCTTCTGTAAATATGGCACAAACATAACAGTTCTGCCCCCCCCCCCCCCATTTTAACACGATATTGTGAGATTGTGAGGCTAAGTGTTGGAGAGAGTCTGGAAGGAAGTTGTTATCTATTTCAGAATGTTATCCAAACATTTACCCGATAGAATGGAAGACTATGTAAGTCCAGGCAGGATACTATCCGATTTCAGGGTTCGAACACCGGGCCCCAACGCGGTGGAAGCATCATGCTGGTAATTTATTTTACGTCTAAAGCTGAAATTAATAGTTTTCAGTTTTCGCTCACATCGATTTGAATTTTGTTCACTTTATATTATATACAACAGTTAGACGGACATGAATATGTCCAGCAAGTGTGACCACAATCATGTCCATTTACTTCTGTACACCATCTATAATATGCGCATATACACAATATGATGACTTTATGAGTGACTGATACAAATATAGTATCCAGAGTCAAAATTTTATATACTTCAGTTCAACGACTCACACTTCTCATAGTACAATACATACGGCTCCTTAGAGAAGAGGAGAGGAGAGGAGCGGGGAGGAGAGGGGAGGGGAGGGGAGAGAAGAGAAGGCCTGGTTGCTTTATCCCTTACTTACTCATGACTAGGGCTAGAATGTTGATGAAATTGCATCTTTTTTCTAGTAAGCCAGAAACATTGCTGCTTTAGTATTTATATGTTATGTGATAAACCGAGTGTTTTAAGACCTATTTCTTAGGGCATTCTTTTTGCATTTTTTGCCTGTTCCAACTCATAAGAGCATCTTTTGTGTTATTCGGACATTTTTTTAGGTATTTTCATTTAATTTTGGCCACAAATCCCCATTATTAATATAAGATAATGTTTATTTCCTTTGATATTTTGTCTACATATTTTGTACATTAATACCCTTTATTTTTTACTTGGTTATTTAACGACACTTATCAACTACGAGGTTATTTAGCGTCGATGGATTTGGTGATAGTGATAAGATATTTGGCGAGATGAGGCCGAGAATTCGCCATAGATTACCTGACATTTGCCTTACGGTTGGGAAAAACCTCTGAAAAACCCAACCACATAATCAGCCCCAGCGGGAATTGAACCTGCGCCCGAGCGCAACTCCGGATCGGCACACAAGCGCCTTAACCGACCGAGCTACGCCGGTGGCTAATACCCATTATTTTGTATAGGGGAGACCGTTGTACCTTTAGCATAGTGTACCTTTGAATATTTTTTGTTTTTTAATTTTTGTTTCTACTTAGAGGACTCAAAATGAAGTAGATTGTAGAGATAGCCGCTAAGTAGCTCTGGACGTAGTTTCAGTTTGATTTACTGCAAAGTGTGAGTTCCGTGGACAAAATAAGTTTTTTTAGTACTAAAAGTAAACATTTCGTTTATTGATGTATGTTTTATAACACAAAACCAGATTGTATTTGTTAATATCTTTCAAGTACGGTGTGTTCCCTATCATCTGGTGAGTAATAACATATTTTAATTTCCATGATTTATTTGACTCTCTTAGTTTTCGCAGCCATATTTGTTTAAACGCGCACCCTCTTGTACCTTTGAACACAGAACATCTTGTACCATGGAACATATTCCAAATTACACGATACTATCGGTTTTTGTTTTTCTTTTATTTTAAGATCATGCCACGAAGTAAGTCTGGAGTTAAGAGGTCCCCAATTGATTCGGATGCCTTGAAGAAAGCTGTTGAAGCAGTTATTGCTCCTCCAGGAAATAAAATCTCAATCAGAGAAGCCTGCTCTGGTTTATGATTGCAAATACATTTTAAATATGATTGTCAGTTTTTACAGCTATATTCCCACCTATATTCCATGTGTTCCAACTTACAAGAGGGTATGTTCCAAGGTACATGATGCTGTTGTACCTTTGAACACATTACATATCCCTTCATTTTATTTTTTCCATCCTTAATAGATCTGTAAAATGAAGTTGTAAAGGAATCTTCAATAATTATTTCAAGCATTTTTTTCATTTAAAAAATTTCATTTCCCAAAATAAAAAAAAAATAAAATGTCTCTCCTAATATTTTGATCGATTTTATAAACAAATATTGTTCTTTTAACGTAGTATACCCCATATAATGGGGTCCAACCGTCCCTTCAATATAGACTCCTCTATACTTGCTAATTCCGTATAAGAGTGGCCTTGTGGTGGGTTACATGGAAACTACATCAGGTGAAATAATTAATTAAAGTGTACTACTTAGAAAAGATATGTAAAATTAAATAAACTTAAATGTTGGTACTAGAATTTAATTTAATTACTAGTCTAAATATTAAGTAGCAGAAAACTCCTTTTCCTACTAAGCCAATTTTAGAATGTAAGATCAATTTTTAGGGCATTTTAAGGGCATTTTTGAAAGATTTTTAGGTCATAAATGCATTGTTTTTAGGATATTTTTTATGATTCATAAGCCATCAAAATCCTAGCCCTACTCATGACTTCTAAGGAACCCGCAGGTTCATTGCCGCCCTCACATAAACCCGCCATCGGTCCCTATCCTGAGCAAGATTAATCCAGTCTCTACAATCATATCCCACCTCCCTCAAATCCATTTTAATATTATCCTCCCATCTACGTCTCGCCCTCCCCAAAGGTCTTATTCCCTCCGACCTCCCAACTAACACTCTATATGCATTTCTGGATTAGCCCATACGTGCTACATGCCCTGCCCATCTCAAACGTCTGGATTTTATGTTCCTAATTATGTCAGGTGAAGAATACAATGTGTGCAGTTGTGTGTTGTGTAACTTTCTCCATTCTCCTGTAACTTCATACCTCTTAGCCTCAAATATTATTCTCAAACACCACCCTTAACCTATGTTCCTCTCTCAGAGTGAGAGTCCAAGTTTCACAACCATAAAGAAGAACCGGTAATATAACTGTTTTATAAATTGTAACTTTCAGATTTTTTGACAGCAGACTGGATAACAAAAGCTTCTCAACCGAGTAATAACAGGCATTTCCCATATTTATTCTGTGTTTAATTTCCTCCCGAGTGTCATTTATATTTGTTACTGTTGCTCCAAGATATTCGAATTGTTCCACCTCATCAAAAGATGAATTTCCAGGTTTTATTGCATTTCCATTTCGTACAATATTCTGGTCACGAGACATAAGCATATACTTTGTCTTTTCAGGATTTACTTCCAAACCTATCTCTTTATCCCTACCTGGCTAAAGGTTCATATTCATATTCTTTATTTGCCTGAAGGTACTATAGTACAAGAGACTTCGTTAAGATAATAAATAAATAATTAAATAAGTAAATAACTAAATATATAAATAAATAAAGAAATAAAAAATAAAAGTCAATAAAATAATAAATATATACATAAGAACAATATTGTTTATATGCATCTGAAGTCTGACTAGTGTAATATGTATCTAGTCGGCGATGTATGCAATGGAGGGGGAAAGGAACTGGCCACCCTACCCCATTATTTCCTGCTCTAGTTGCCTCATAAGTGGTGCCTTCTTGTGATCAATTGTGAGAGTCAGACATGTCTTCGGACAGTTGACTAAATAGTACAACAACATAAATAAGTGAATAGATAAGTAAACAAATGAATAAATAAACACATAAATAACTAAAAAAATAAATAAATATAGAAATGCTCAGGCAAAGAAACAAAACCACAAAAATAAGAAATTAAATAAACGAACAGACAAACAAACAAGTAAATAAATACTAATAGGCCTAAATATAAACTTAAGTATTGTGCATTGCAGAAGGTCAGCCCAGCAACATATGAAAACACAGTTCGTTAAACCTTTTGAACACTGTTAATAATAGATGATTTGTCGCTAATGTAGGGCAACGTCGTGATCCATGGCTGCACTGGGACCTAGGTTTGAATCTCGTTTGGGCTGATTATCTAGTTTTTTTTTTAATTGGATATTTTCCGAAATGTAAGGCGAAAGTCAGGTGATTTCATGGCGAATCCTCCATTTTATTTATCACAACTTAAATCGGTAGACCTACTAGATGAACTAGCAAATAATACAACTTCATTAAATAAATAATTTAAGGATTAAAAAATATTAATAAATCTACTTTACTGCTTCAAGTATCGACATGTTATAAAAATTTAGGGCGAAGGTTACTTATGTCCCAGCCACTATACAACTTGATAAAATATCTTAAAAATGTCTTGGATTTATAGTATTGATTAGAAGAAACTGATGTGATCATTCAGAGAGCTATAAGCCTACGCAAGCCGCCCTAAATACGTACCTTACTTATGTACGAAAATCGTCGTGCGTGAATAAAGAATACGGCCATATCTTGTTAATGTAACAGTGGGTTTCAGTGTCGCCAACAGAGTAATAATAATACTACACATCTAACCTAACCTCTCTCATAATACTACACACCTAATCAAACCTAACCTAACCTGTCACATAATACTACACACCTGTAATAACATTCCTCACGTTTAGTATCATTTCGTTTCCATGTATTGCCGACTCTGCTACTCGTGTCGGTAGCCGTCTAGTGGAAGTGGATCGCAATTCCAGGAAGAAAGTATGGCGACTTACATAATAATTACATTTAGTTCGTTCAATGTATGTTTTGTGATGTATTAAATGCGTTAATGTAGTGATAATTCCATATATAGTCTATATATTACAATAGGAATTGAAATGTTTTGTGACTGTGATAAAAGTATTGAAAATTGGTTTATAGCGCCACATTGGCAGTGATAAATGTGTGCAATATTCGTTCAGTGGCCGGTGAATACTCTACCTTGCCCAAATTTAGTAAGTAGACTATTTAAAAGTTTCGATTAGTTTGTGATTAACAGTAAAGTCAGATAGTTCGTTAGTTAAATAGTAATTAGTCCATTAGTTACATAATTAATTATGCTAGTACGAAGTAGTTAAGGTAATTAGTTACTAAACACTGTTACTAAAAAAAAATTCGTTTACAGCGGCGTGAAGATATTGAACCTTCAATAAAACATTTTAGGGAAAAAAAACTTTCCATATAATAATTATAATAATAATAATAATAATAATAATAATAATAATAATAATAATAATAAAAATAATAAATGTTACCTTTTTTGCCAATGCCATGTTTAATTGAAATAAAGAAAATGTTTGTAAGAAACTATCACCAGTCTATTAGTGCTTCAATACACACTGAAGAATCACATCACAGACAACTTCGATTGTGGGTATACACAGTAAAGAAATTAAACAATTAATATACAATATTTATATACACTTCAATTAAAAAAATAGTAAACCTAGAATAACGCTTCAAATCTTTTCACAATGGCGTAAAATTTAGATTAAAAATCGGCATTTCAACAGGGATACCAACTCACTTCATAATAAGATACTACAAAATAGTCGAGAAGTCGCCAAATGTTTATATTATCAATGTAAATGGGATTATTTTGCTACTGAGTGTGTTAAAAACTACTAAATCCCTAACTCCGAAGTAAAAGTAAATAAATAAATATATTAGCAACACAAATGCCATAAATTATAGCCTTAGTAACACAGAATAAAAACTAGACCAAGCGGGAAAACAGCTGATGTAGTCACACACTATCTTACCAGTTAAGGTACGATCACACGTCGCTACTTTTGCTGCGCAACTTTTGTACTGCAGCTGCAAAAGTTGCGTGTCGTCTCCACACGTCGCGCTGCACGCTACTTTTCGTGCTGCGCAACCCGAGTGCTGCAAAAGTTGCAACTGGAGGTTGCGAGTCTGTTCACACACAAGGCGCTACTTTTGCAGCCGCAGTCATGCTGCAGGTTTCCATCTCCGTGTTGACTTCTCAATATACATTTTGTGGTTATGTTCGCATTATTAAGAAACTCATGCGAAAGCTTACTTATCTATTATTTGCTTTTCTGTCGTATCTAGTATTCAGAAATTGACATTATTTTGACTATAAAGCTTTTAAAACCGCCTATATACTTAAATGATAACCAACAGCATATTCACGTAATCAATGTTGGCAACCCTCCTGTTTGAAACTACGCTACGGAAAATTTAAAAAATGAATTATGTCGTCAGCAATTATGCTCAGACTGTGTTGTGTATTTAATAACTGTTACAAATAATTTATTTTCATCACATTTAACATTAAAATATATCCAAACAATAAAAGTATCATTGGCACATTTGGGTGGCAACACTGGTTGCAACCGCAGCAAGGTTTCAACAAAACCGATATCAAAAATGCTGCGGCTGCAACCCTGAGAACCCTGTTCACACTTCGCTACTTCTAAGCTGCGCGCAGCATGGAAAAGTAGCGGGCAGCAGGTTCGGCAGCCGCTATTTTTCGGGTTGCACCGTTGTTCACACGTCGCAGTACGAGAGTTGCGCAGTTTTTTGTACTGCAGCGCTCCAAAAGAAGCGACGTGTGACCGTACCTTTATTGTTGAAGAACTGTGTATGAATGACAATGTATAAATCCGCGATTACAAAATAATCCGCTTATATATTTAATAATTACAAGCATGTAATTAGTTTTGATTGATGTTTGGTTTGCGAAAACTCATATTTGGTATCGTAATGACACAAAAACTGTATTAAGTAAACTGGTAAGAAATATTTATACATTTTTTTATGGTTCCCATGCTCTGCCTCTCTCATTTCGTCGTTGAGTTTGTGACATTGTGGTTGTGATTTATAGCATCGGAAGCCTGCCTGTCTTAGATAGTTGAGATAAAGGTAAATATTTAAGAACTGTTGAGTGTTTTCGTTATTAAACAGCTATAAATTCTTTGTGGTATAATTGTATATAATAATCACACTGCGACAATAATTATTTTTTGAGTTTACGTGTGTTGAATTTGATCGCACCAAACTGCGAAGTTCATCCATTGCCGTGACAGAACTTAGATAGGCTACGATTGTCCAAAATCCTGTTAAAGTTTTACAATTTGTCCATAATACTATTTATTCTAATTGTTTAGTAATTGTAATTTGTAATGTATTAATATGAAAATATCATTGACTGGAAATTAACTATCGATGTTTAGAAATTAGCTTCCGATCCTCCGCGTCACTTTGTGAACCCCGTCGCACTGCTAGCTAATTCCGGTTAGTTACAACAGGTTTTCGTTGGCGTCCTTTTCGTCGTTGAGTTCGTTACATTGTGGTACAGCACCTAAATCCTGCCTGTCTTCTGATAATTTAGATAAGGTAAACATTTAGGGATTGTCGTTATCAATTAGTTATACATTTCTGTGTCAATTAGAAATAATAATTACATTGCGGGAATAGTAATTATTTTCTGAATTTATTGTAGATTTCGATCATATCAAACTGCATAGTTCATCCATTGCCGTGTTATCAGGTGGCACGTCTAAATTTCCGTTAATGTTTTAAAATTTATACGTAACACTAATTCTTGTTGTGTAATAATTGTATTTTGTAAAGTTGTATATTTAATATGAAGATATCATTAGTTGGAAATTAATTGCAGATATTTAGAAATTAGCTTCCTGTCCTCCACGTCACTTTGTGAACCCCGTCGCACTGTTAGCTAATTCCGGTTATTTACAACAGGTTTTCGTTGGCGTCCATTTCGTTGTTGAGTTCGTTACATTGTGGTACAGCACCGAAATCCCGCCTGTCTTCTAATAATTTTGATAAGGTAAACATTTAGGAATTATTGTACATTTTCGTTATCAATTAGCTAGTCATTTCTGTGCAAATTATAAATAATAATCACATTGCGAGAATATTATGTTCTGAATTTATTGTAGATTTCGATCACATCAAACTTCGTAGTTCATCCATTATTGTAATATCAGGAAGCGTGTCTAAATTGCTGTTAAAGTTCTAAAATTTGTACGTAACACTAATTATTATTGTGTAATAATTGTATTTTGTAAAGTTGTATTTTTAATATGAAGATATTAGTTGGAAATTAACTACCGATATTTAGAAATTAGCTTCCTGTCCTCCGCGTTACTTTGTGAACCCCGTCGCACTGCTAGCTAATTCCGGTTAGTTACAACCGGTTTTCGTTGGCGTCCATTTCGTTGTTGAGTTCGTTACATTGTGGTACAGCACCAAAATCCTGCCTGTCTTCTGATAATTTAGATAAGGTAAACATTTAGGAATTATTGTACATTGTCGTAATCAATTAGCTATAAATTTCTGTGCAAATTAAAAAATAATAATATAAGTTATTACATTGCGGGAATATATTTTTTTTCTGAATTTATTGTACGATGAATTCGGTCACACCAAACTGCGAAGTTCATTATCGTAATATCAGGTATCGTGTCTAAATTCCTGTTAGTTCTAAAATTTGTACGCAATACTAATTATTATTGTGTAATAATTGCATTTTGTAAAGTTGTATTTTTAATATGAAGATATCATTAGTTGGAAATTAACTACATATATGTATTTAGAAATTAGCTTCCGGTCCTCCGCGTTATTTTGTGAACCCGTCGCACTGCTAGCTAATTCCGGTTAGTTACAACAGGTTTTTCGTTGGCGTCCATTTCGTCGTTGAGTTCGTTACATTGTGGTATAGCAGCCGAATCCTGCCTGTCTTCTGATAATTTAGATAAGGTAAACATTTAGGAATTATTGTACATTGTCGTAATCAATTAGCTATAAATTTCTGTGCAAATTAAAAAATAATAATATAAGTTATTACATTGCGGGAATATATTTTTTTTCTGAATTTATTGTACGATGAATTCGGTCACACCAAACTGCGAAGTTCATTATCGTAATATCAGGTATCGTGTCTAAATTCCTGTTAGTTCTAAAATTTGTACGCAATACTAATTATTATTGTGTAATAATTGCATTTTGTAAAGTTGTATTTTTAATATGAAGATATCATTAGTTGGAAATTAACTACATATATGTATTTAGAAATTAGCTTCCGGTCCTCCGCGTTATTTTGTGAACCCGTCGCACTGCTAGCTAATTCCGGTTAGTTACAACAGGTTTTTCGTTGGCGTCCATTTCGTCGTTGAGTTCGTTACATTGTGGTATGGCAGCCGAATCCTGCCTGTCTTCTGATAATTTAGATAAGGTAAACATTTAGGAATTATTGTACATTGTCGTTATCAATTAGCTATACATTTATTTGTCAATTATAAATAATAATTACATTGTGAGAATAATTATTTTCTGAATTTATTGTATGTTGAATTCAATCACACCAAACTGCGAAGTTCATCCATTATCGGAATATCAGGTATTGTGTCTAAATTCCTGTTAAAGTTAAAAAATTCATACATAACACTAATTCCTGTTGTGTAATTGGTTAATTGTATATTGTAAAATTGTATTTTTAGTATGAAAATATCATTAGTTCGGAATAAACTATTTAAAAATTCATTTCCGGTCCTTGTGAGTTACTATGAGAACCCCGTTGCGCAACTAGTTAATTCTAATTCGATGTTTGTTGGGAACTTAGTTACATATCCAGGATTATTTTAGCGAATTATTCTTGTTAAATCAAGTTTATTTTCCGTAACTCGCACAACCTATTCTAAGAACATGTAGGCCAGATAAAATCATATGTAGTTCTGACTTTCATAAAAATTGCGTAATATACGATACGCCATCTTCCACATTCGATTTTATCAAGGTAGTGTCATTTCGTCTCGTTTCTCTTATCTATACTCTAACCACGACGTAAATACCAGATCACTTATCTGTGGCACGCTAAGTATACCTCTTCATAGAACATCTTGTTATTCATCATCTTTTACAATATCCACCTCGCGTCAATGGAATTCCTTGTCACAAAGTATTAGGGGCTGCAAGACAATAAACACCTTTAAGAACAGCTTAAAAGAGAACCTTCTTAGCATTTCACTCCAATCATACTGATTTAAACTATCACTGACTACATTGTTACTTTTTTCTTTAGACATCATCCTGATTGTGCTGTATTTTAATTGTCTCGTAATAATCTCTTTCTATTACCTAATATTATTTGAAATATATTAACATTCTATGTATTTTAGTTTAATTCTGCTACACAGTTTATTTCAGTGTTTAATTAATAGTTCATAGTATTTTGTTGTTTAATTTGTAAATAACTTTTGTATACATGTAACTCTCATCTAAATCAAATTGTTGGATTCTTTGTAAGTTCATGCATATGTATATACACTTTTTGCTGGTTGAGTGGAAGAGAAGGCCTTACGGCCTTAACTCTGCCAGCTAAAATAAATCATTATTATTATTATTATTATTATTATTATTATTATTATTATTATTATTATTATTATAGCAGCCCAACACATATGGTAATTACTAATTACTCATTTTGTGTAATAATTACTATCTGCAAGCAATTTTGCATAATACGTTGTTTATATATAGTTTAAATAGTATCTCATTATACTGATAATGTTACAGTTGTAGGAAGTAGTCCCAAACTCTTACAACATAATTTGTGGCGTCAAGAATACGAGGATTTTTCGTCGGCCATTTCTTCTTAATTTCAAAGCATATAAACAAGTCGTAATGTCTGCCTGTCTTAAAACTTATTTAAGCCTGTGGATATACTGCATTTATTTAATTTGTTTTGAATTCTAAAAAAATCATGAATGCTCCAAAACGCGTATTTTAATGTTTTGTAGCAATATTCTGTAAGTTAATGGTATATTCGCGCCTGTGGGAAGCATAGAAATTAATTCACCGCAAATATTAACTTCAATTTAGCTTTTTTACCTTATTAGTCGTAATAATAGCTCATTCTACAGGTATTTTTTTGCTCCAAAGTTGAGTTTTAATAATATTGAATTTTCGTAACTGGTCAGTTTCTACAGGATCAGGGAATAATATCTTGGTATCAGTCAGTTCCTGAACAGTTTCATATTTCTAACGCAGTCACGAAAGGAAATCATCAGCTGTTCACCGTGGAATGTATTTGGGGTCTACCAGAATCCAGTTATACTACTGGGTTCAAAAAGTTCCCGGAATTTTACTACCATTTTTCGTATTAATATATAACAAGGGGTATTATACATTTGTTTTGTTGGTAACATTCATGATGTCGTTTCCTTAAAGTTTGTTGATAATGGCGATTGTTGGTTTTGAGTTGTAGGCAATTGTTTATCATAGTGTTTTGTTTGTTCGTCGCATTTTGTGATTATGTCCACAGAGCAACGTACAAACATCAAGTTCTGTGTTTTGTTACACAAAACTCCTGCAGAGACATTAAGATTGTTGGAAGAAGCATATGGCGAAGCAGCAATGAAAAAAACTCAAGTGTATGCCTGGCATAAACGCTTTTCTGGTGGCCGCGATACGTACGCAGCGGCCGACCAACAACTGCAACAAATGAAGCAATCGCTCAGCGTGTGCGTAATGTTGTGAGGGACGACCGACGTAAAACCATAAAAGAGATAGCAGCAGAGGTCGGAATATAGTCGGAAGTGTACACAATGTTCTTCACAAGCATCTCAACATGCATTACGTGTCTCAGAAGTTAGTTCCGAAAATGTTGTCGGCAGAACAGAAAGAAACAAGAATGACTCTTGCTGGGGACATGATCAGTATGGCTGATGAAGATGGTGATTTCTTAAACAAAATTATTGCTGGTGATGAAATTTGGTGCTACTTGTACGACCCAGTCCCTAAACGACAGTCATCTGAGTGGAAATCGAAAACATCTCCTCGGAAGCAAAATTTCCTAGGGACAATTCCAAAGGCAAAGTTATGTTGGAAGTTTTCTTCGACTCTCAGGGTCTCATCCACCATGAGTTCATTCCAGAAGGTCGTACTGTAACGAAAGAATTGCACGTAGAAATCCTCCGTCGCCTCCGGGACGCAGTGAGAAGGAAACGTCCAGAAAAGTGGGTAGAAAACAGCTGGTTCCTTATGCATGACAATGCACCTGCTCATCGCGCAATTATTGTAAAGAATTTTCTTGCCAGGTACAACATAACTGCTATGGATCACCCACCATACTCTCCTGATCTCTCACCACCTGATTACTTTCTGTTTCCCCGTCTGAAAAGTCATCTGAAAGGACGGAGATTCAATGCTGAAGAGGTTATCGCAAACGCTACGAGAGCACTAAGACGGGTTTCACAAAATGGCTTCCAGGCCTGCTTCCAGGAACTCTACACGCGTTGGCAAAAGTGTGTTGTTGCGGAAGGCAACTATTTTGAAGGGAATGCTGTACAATAGTGTTTAAGGTACGTTGTTTCTATGATACTAGCAAATTCCGGGAACTTTTTGAACCTAGTATGTATAATATCGCACATTATTCATATAATATTCTTTCTAAAGTGAATTTTAACATTAGTGTACTTGTATAATTATCTCGAAAAATGTATAATTTATTTTGATGATAGTAGAGCTGAATTTTTCATATGTATTCGAAGCAATTTAGCCTAGCTATTTTATCCGCAATATCATTACCAGAAACATTACAGTGTCTTGGTATCTTCTGCACCGAGACCCCAAGTTTTACATTTCGGTTAAATGAACGCTGAGATAGGCTAGTTCCCTTCTCACTTCGTTTGCACACCTTCAGCTCTTTCCTATTTAATATCAACGTAACTATGACGACATTACGAAAGTTTCATGCTAGTGTAAACTCAGGTTATGTCTTGCATTTACGAATCTGTGACAGGTTAGGTTAGGCTATTATACCCTGCATTTACGAATGTCTGCAGGATTTTTATCTAGTGATACTGTCAGCGTACTAGTAATGGCCGACATGGAAACGAAGTTACAATATAGGAATTTTGTGTCTATTTTTTATTATTATTTGTTGTGCTTCACTGTATTCCAGTGATATTTGCATTAATACAAATTTTACGTTCATCACATTACATCATATCGAGTGTTTTATGTCTCTACGTACGTTTTCTTCACTAGAAATCACAAAGAAGTTATTCATTCATTCGTTCATTCATTCATTCATTCATTTATTTTATTCCATAGATCTTACATAAGCAATGAAGCTTTTAAGATGTGGAACAAGTCAAAATTTTACAATATTACAATTACAATTTTTACAAATTTTTATAGCTTTACAATTTAGTAATTTTCTACAATTTTTACAATTTTGTGCAATTTTTTTACAATATTTTGGCGAGATATAGTGAGATGAGGTGAGGTCCGAGGATTCGCCAAAATATTACCCGACATTTGCCTTTTGGTTGGAGAAAACCTCGGAAAAACCCAACCAGGTAATCAAATCAAAGGGGGAGGGTAATCAAATCAGAGCGTTTAATACCGAGGACTCGCCATAGACCATCCGGCTTCAGTCCCTGAATTACTAAATAAATAATACTGTAAGCATGAAATACGAATTTTGAGTCTATGAGGATCAAAATCTTCTTTTTCACTACATTACTCAAGACGAATAGTGTCTGTTGCCAAAGTTCTGGAACAACTTTATGTTTAACTTGCTGTGACATGTTATTTTTCTTTAAATTATCAAATTTGATAGTCTGAGGCTGATTTTTCATCTTTTGTTGTTACAAATCTATCTTTATATATCAGTGGTGTACAGTCTTTATGTAGCTCATTTATAATTTCTGTGTTCGTTGCCCTGAATAACTTAAACATAAATTTCTTTGTTAATTTTTCACGGAATGTTTAACATTTAATCTTTGCACAATCCGATAATATGGAGGGCGCCTTTAAACAATCATTTCTCAATATCAATTTGATCATTAATATCTCATGATATTTCCCAGACTTCCCAGTCGTATCGACAGTAAAACATGACATGCTTGTCAATATCAAAGCTCGTTATTAGAGCTAATTGAAAAAAAAAGAAAAACGAATATAAATTTATTATGTCAAATGAATAACCAATTAAATTTTGTATCTAAGCTACTTGTCAATATCAAAGCTCGTTATTAGAGCTAATAAAAAAAAAGAAAAACGAATATAAATTTATTATGTCAAACAAATGAATAACCAATTAAATTTTGTATCTAAGCTACGGAGTACGTCCTTATATAACGTAAAAAATTGTCATCTTTATGTTTGTGAATTAGGCGAGACACTTTCCTAGAACAGTTCAATTTAATTAGAGCTATAATAAATAATACGTTATGAGTCCCATCAGGATTACTCGATTAAAATATCAATTATTGGACCTGTGTTCCAATGCATTAATTCTCTGGCCTTTTTTCTAAGATCACTACATTTTGCTCTTACGTTACATCCATTTGGTAACATTAATTTTTAGCATATCTGAAAGTTTTCTTGGTAATACGAACTTGTATTGAACAGATCATCTACCTATTAGTTACTAACAACTAACATTTTCTTCTTCCTTCCTGGTGTGGGTTTATTGTAGTTTCTCTCACCTTTCGTAGCTTTCTTTGCATGGCCGGCACATACTAACATAATGATCTGTTTAACTCACGTTGCTATGTTACCGAACTTTCAGACTAATATTTTCTAAAGAATTTCTTATGTCAATTATTATACTATTTAGCAATACATTCACTTTATAAAAACGATTTTAAGCGTGATATAATGCATACATGGATTCTTTGCTTCTAAATGCATTGGACACAATGTTTCTCTAAAAATTTTGAACGTAACATATGTAGAACAACTACACCATCAAAATCTTATAACTGCTTCCAAATTACTCCATTTCATTTTTTTATTTCATTTATTTAATACAATACACTTGAGCTACATTAGGCATTGCAGCCCGAAAGAGCAGAAGCTCGTGCTCGGGCGCAGTTCAGATCAGTTATACAAAATATATCACAAAATTAAGAGAGTTCATTGAGCACAATAACATTAATAAATGGTAAAATGCATACAGCATGTAATAATATGGTCTATATACAAATAGAAAATACAAAAGTACATGAATATTAGAGCATCAATTTTTAACTCAATTAGCTTAAACAATTAAATAATTAATCTGATTTGTTTCTTAAATCTATGTGTATTCATTGCACTTAGCTCAGGGTAAGCCCTAATTAATGTATTATAAATTTTGGGACCAAAATTTATGCTGTGTTTTAATCCAGCAGTTGTGTGGCATTTGGGAGTATTTAGAAAGAAACTGTAGTTTTGTCTCGTATGGTATTCATGAGGATCAAATTTAAATTTATTGTGGTTTTTATGGAAGTAAATCAGCAATGTTTGTTTATAAATTTATTCTAGATTTGATACACCAAATTCCTGAAAAATTAATTTTGTTGGGTAATCAAAGGTTTATAGCAGACAAATTTTGATAATTCTTTTTTGGAGCAAATTTAAAGGATGGAGAGTCGATTTTGC
Organism: Periplaneta americana; assembly: GCF_040183065.1. NCBI lineage: Eukaryota > Metazoa > Arthropoda > Insecta > Blattodea > Blattidae > Periplaneta > Periplaneta americana. Next base: position 144,194,463 of record NC_091130.1, on the reverse strand, counting down.
CATTCCTCCCCAACCTAATATACCATACTGAATTATTGATTGAAACAGAGCTAAGTACACAGTACGCAGAACATAAACAGGTAAATAAGAGCGTAGAATGGAAAATTTGTGGATTGTTTTACGCAATGTTACACAGGAAGGAGATATGCTTGTCCCATTTTAAATGTTGGTCAATAATAGTGCCTAAATATTTAACTTGTGGGGATATATTCAAAGCGTTACATAAGCAAGTAGGAGGTTACAATCATGTATTCCGTATTTTAAATATAAGAGCACGAACTATTCATTCTGAAATTGTTATCATTGTTTCAAGAACCACCAGCAAAACCACTACTATACCAAAATCTTTTCCTCCTCTTCTTCATTACCCTCTTTCCCAATCTCTTTTGTTATTCTTGATAGTATGCTTTGTTGTCCATTTTGTAATTTTATTTAGTAATTTTGTCTTCATTTTTATCTCTCTAATCTTATGGTTTTGTTATGGCGTTCTCTCAGCGGCATGGCATGAAAACTCATGAACACGATGAAGAAAAGTTATGTAAAATTTGTATTTCTACAAATGTTTAATTAGAAGTAATGTTTCTCATCATTGTTTACGAATTACTTCAAAACCTACTCCAGTCACACATGGATTCCCAGTTACACATAAAGGGAAGAAACTCTTCAAGCATTTCCAGCAGAATCATCAATACAACAAAGTCACCTGTTCTCTTTCTTCATTGTTCATTGATATTAATCTTCTTTTGACGTATATTTCGTAATTTTATTCTTCTTCTTTACATTCTTCTTCGTATTTTCCTTAGTTTATGTTTTTATAATCCTGTAGTCATTATTTTGTAAGATCTCCTTTGCGACTTCCTTGGTTGTTAAGCAGTGTTCAACGGCTTGGTATGAAAACTCAACACGAAGAAAAATTATTTAAAAATATATTTTATTAATCTGTTCATAGAAATAATATAGGCCTATCTGCTCTGTGATCATTTGCGACTAACTCCATTGCTATTTTGCGGTATTCTTGTTACAATATGATAAAAATACTCGTAAATACAACATATCAGAAATTTATAGATAACTTTGTAGTTATAACATTTTCAAATTAAAAGTAACATTCTGATCATCTTTTACGAACTCTTTAAAATTTATTCACTTGATTTTTCATTTTATGTTTCTTCACAGTACATGGTAATAGCTATCTATGAAAGTATTAAATTTTCAGTCATTTATTTACATGTAATTAGGTGAATTTGTGGCGAAGTTAAATATGATATCAAATAAGAAAGATATCGTTCAATGAATTTGACTTTTACAAAATACGCACATACACAGTCATATATTTCGTACTGTATTTTGCTATTTCACGTAATACCGTAATTCAAGGCTCAGAGTCAACCAAATTATTATTATTATTATCATTACTGTTAATGTATTAACAATAAACAGCTATGGTTTACAAGAGAAGTTATTCAGCGATCTAACAGTATCTTTCAGAAGGAGAGGTCAGTCTTCCTATACGAGATAGAAGTCTTGATAACAGGATGAACATATCAGATTCATTATGTAACAACACACTAACTGATATCTCTCTTTATTGAAATAAATCTCTGTTAAACACATTCCCCAAAGAAGGGTCAATGCCGAACATTCAAACAACCGGAATGAACCACTCTCATTTAAACAAAGGATTGACGCCAATCCTTCGAGCAACTGGCTAATACCAGAACTGGTTGACGCCAACCGTTAGAAAACCTGGCTAACGTTCCTCTTGCTTAAATAGAGCGGGTGAGACCGAACGTTTAGAAACCTGGCTGAATCCACTTCTTGTAAGAGGATCGACAGCAGACATTTGAACAATAAAATGTCTTCACACTTCATTCGCAACTCGCACACGACGCTAACTGATATTAATACACTATATGTGAGGGGAAAATTATTATTATTATTATTATTATTATTATTATTATTATTATTATTATTACAACCTAAAAGCAAAAGAGATGTAGGACGTCTTAGAAAGAGGTGGAATTACTCAATGTGAAGACGGAACCGGCTTTAAAGCCTAAATCATGAAATGAATATGTGATATTATTATTATTATTATTATAATATTATTATTATTATTATTATTATATTAGAACATCCTAAAAAATAATATTGAACTGAGAAGCCTGTATAATAATTCAGATGATATAATAGTGGCACTTGTGAAAAGTCGAAAACTGCGATGACTAGGTCATATTTAACGTTGAGATCAAATAAATCTCCTCTGAAGAGTAATAGAGAAGAATACAAGATGGAAAAAGTCATTCTCTAGGGAAAGAGGTAGCCCTGATATTAGTCATTTTACTTCTGTCGTCATAAGTATTCTTTAACAGTAATTGAAAATTAAACAACTTCTTGATTATGGATTAACAACAATATTGAAGATCAACAGATTGCTAGAAGAGACAGATAATTTATACAATTCAGGCAGCGAGGCATGTTACTTCAAACTCAGACAGATTGGCTAACCAAGAGAATTAATTAGAATAATTGTTAGGCAGCTCAGACAGCAGACACATCAGTTGAAGAAGTCGTAGTTCACTCGTATAGACAGGCGTATTAGGAAATTCCGGACAGACACGCGTGTGAATTAGGGCAGGAAGGAAAGATAGACAGGCATGTTGGTTAGATCAGATAAGCAAACGTGTTAATTAAAACTAGCATTGTTAGACAACTCTAACAGGCAGATGAATTAATTAAAGTCGTATTGGTTAAATCGGAGTATTAGGAAATTCGGTCAGACAAGCGTGTGAATTGGAGGAGGTAGGAAAGACAGGCAGGCGTATTGGTTAGTTGAGATAGACAAACGTGTTTAATTAAAACTAGCATTGCTGGGTAGCTCGGACAGGCAGATGTATTAATTTAAATAGTCGTTTTGGTGAAATCTGCGTAGGCCTATTAGGAAATTCGATCAGACAAGCGTGTGAATTGAAGGAGGTAGAAAAGACAGGCAGGCGTATTTGTTAGATGAGAGAGATAAACGTGTTAATTAAAACTAGCATTGTTACGTAGGTCGGACAGGCAGATGTATTAATTTAAAAAGTCTTATTACGAAATTCGGTCAGACAAGCGTGTGAATTGGAGAAGGTAGGAAGGACAGGCAGGCATATTGGTTAGATGAGATAGACAAACGTGTTTAATTAAAACTAGCATTGTTAGGTAGCTCGGACAGACAGATGTATCAGTTGAAAAAGTCGTATTAGTTACCTGGTACAGACAAATGTATTAAGAAAATCCGGAAAGACACACGTGTGAATTGGAGCTGGCAGAAAATACAGGCAGGCGTGTTGGACGAAATAATCTGGCGTGTTAGGTAAGAAAGAGTATACAAATTTGCTTAATTTCGGCGTTATTTCGTACAAAACACATAAATTTGACGTTATTTCACATTTAAAAACTGAACTTTTACTCTCATCGCGCAAAATACATTAGGCCTACTCGTTATTCCTAAAGAGACTTCAGCTCTACGTATATCATGAAGGGTATCTTAAAGTTTTTTTGTATATTCTAACAAAACTTACAGTTTTCTATCGGCACTAACGTGTTATGCAGAGAAATTTGTATAGTCTCCCGTCCTGTATGTGAATAATATAAAACCTATAGGTACCATTAAATATTCAAGGCTATTTTACTTTATATTTAAAAATAAAGTCACCCACAATCCAGCTTCAATATTAAAGTCAAAATTTTGTATTGATGTAAGGTTTTAATATTAAATTAAAAATTTTGTATATGCGTATCAATCTTTGAGCACTTAGAATTAAAATTACTTGAAAGTTAAAATTTCTCTCAAAAAACATTAATTTTGGATAAATACGTGCTAAAAATAACATTTTGCGAGTATAAACTTATGATATTTTGACCTGGAAGGACTTGAAACGTAACACTTCAGCTTTTATCAGCTGAAAACCCATATTTCGCGGTTAGCGAACACTATATACCTCTATAGGTGAAGCAAAATCCGTGTTGAATGCGAAAAAAAAAAGTGTGGTAGTAAATGAAGCAAAGTGTTAGATGAATTGAAACACTAAAACGGTGAGCGATAAATGTACGAAAAAAAATATAAATTGATTAAGTGAAAATGTATGTTTGTAAGTATGTTAAAGGAAGCGAATAGGTGAAACGAAAAGTGAATTTTATAAAGAAGAAAGTAAGTATACTATTTAAATCTAATAAATAAAATCAAGTGTTTGAAAAATGTATCTATGTTAGGTAAGTGAAACAAGCGTGTGTGTTAGGTGAAAGAAGAAGATGCGTTATATAGCTAGATAACAGGCAGGCGTATTGTGATTTTCATCCGCGTCGCGTGTGCAAATATTGTGTTAATGTGCCTACCATTTGGATTAATGGATTTATACCCGAGGATTACCATTTGGATTAATGGATTACTGGAGCCGAATGAAGAGAAGATTTCAAGCCATCGGACTGGAATAAGGCCAGTGGTGAAGTTTTTGTTCCATGATAGCACTTTTAATCTCTATTTCATTTTTTCACAGGTACAGTTTATATAACAAGTGTTAGGTGTATGTGTCTATTGTTTTGCATATGTCTGTGTTTTTCTCCACAGGAACAGGTTAAGTACATTAGTGTTAAGCACTTGTCTGTAGTGTTGTGTCTATTTGTGTCTTTTCTCCACAGGAACAGGTTAAGTACATTATTGTTAAGTGTTTGTGTCTATATTGTTGTGTATATTTGTGTCTTTTCTCCACAGGATAACACTAATTTCTCAGTATAACCAATGCGTGATGAAGAGAGCATAGAGTTTCTAAATTCTTTTTGGCAAGCTCTCTCAGGGACAGTTAGGGTTAGGTAAACAGACAATACAAATGTCACATCTAAACAGGATAGTTATAATATCACGCTAACTAAATTATACATGTTGGGAATTTATTTTAGAGAATGATAGGCTTTATAGAGATTTGATGCATTTCTAATGCTGACTTTCTATGCTTTTTAAATAATCGAAATGTAGCTTTTACATCCTTTGAAATTTCAACGAAGTTTTCTTTTTTAAATATCGATGAATTATACGTAAAAGAAAATGATTTCAGTTCCAGAAGAAGAGAGGAAAGTTCAAAGTAAGTATCGCAGACAGTTGAATGTTTACTTCTTAATTTGTTTTCATGTTTTGCAGTGTTATAATTATGTGTTTTTGTTTGTTTTCTTTTCTTTTCAGGTCCCGCTCTGCAGAGTTTAACTTATAAACTATAAGCTGCCAAACTTATGTAGGTTGTACACTGTAACCCACCGAAAAATGTTTTTATACTTTTTTATTATGTCTCATCTTAATTTTAATAATATGAAATAGTACATTGTGTTTAGGGTGGATAATACTAGACCATATTATTGAATGCATCTTAATCTTAAGCTCTTGGGAACAGCAGCTAACGTGCAGGAAATCGACTCCCGGAAAGGATTCTTCTTGCTAGCTCTGCCCTTGTGACATACTTTCTTTTTCCATAATTAACAAGGAGAGGACACGCTCTGTATATCACCGAATTAAATCAGATTTTGTGACATGAAAGTACAAGACACACTGTTTAAAGTCATACCTGGTATGGGTGGCGAATGACCTCTCGTTTTGAAAATATTGGCAATTGTTTATGACATACTTCCGTTAGGTGCCTAATAGGGAAGCATTAGATTGTGTAACGGCGTAGCTCATGTGGTTGGATGTTGAGTTGTCATCCACGCAACTCGAGTTCGAAACCTAATGCCTTCTCACATTTTAAAGCTTGATATTATTATTATTATTATTATTATTATTATTATTATTATTATTATTATTATTATTATTATCATTATCATTATTATTATCATCACTACTACCACTATTATTATTATTATTATTATCATTATTTTAATTCACTTTCAGTTGTCAGCTCCTATATTCAAAGCCATGTTGAAATATGCGTGGTATGCATCAAAATTGATGAACGAGAAGTGTTTGTGTATGTGAAGGATATCTGTTTCGCAGCAGAAGTGCTTAAAAATGTGTGTGACTGTGGCCAACCTTCTTTCATTTGCTGTGCATAGTGCAGGAAATATGTATGTTTTGTGTGTTTTTATGACATCATAATGAATCGGGTACAAATGAAATGGAATAGCTGCTACACAAATAGAACAAACACCAATGACACATCTTACCTTCCTACGCGAGCAGTATTTCATTGTTTATCCTTTACAATAATTTGTTTAAAACATGATGAAGCATTCAATACATTGAGAAATATGATATATGTAAATAGATAACTGTGATCACAATATTAATCATTATTAAAAGAAAAAAAAATATAGGACCAGTTAAGATTCGAACTCAGGTTGTCTGGATAACAACTCAGCATCCAACCATATGGGCTATGCTGTTACACAGTCTAATGCTTCCCTATTGAGCACCTAACGGAAGTATGTCATAAACAATAGCCAATATTTCCAAAACGAGGGGTCATTGGCCACCCATACCAGGTATGACTTTAAACAGTACTTCTTGTACTTTCATGTCACACAATCTTATTCCATTCGGTGATATACAGAGTGTGTCCTCTCCTTGTAAGTGCATATCACAAAGCTCTTTAAAAGAAAATCCACCAAATCCCGTCTGTCATCTAATTTCAAGTGAATTACTCTCACTTGTTATGAGCGATCCTATGGGCTATTGGTTGATATCCCGTTACTGTTCAGATAAGTTTCTCAATCTTCCACTTACATCCACTCTTAAAAAATACAGGGGTTTCCAAACTTTTTTGGAGGGGAGAACTATTACAACTATAAGAAAATACTAATGAATCTTTGTGTCTAGTCGAAGAGTTTTACTGTACTATCTACATGTTGGGCAGCTTATTTTTTATGCTCTGTGTCCTGTGCCTCATCGTGGCGAGCGGGTGAAACAAAGAATGATGCATGCCCCAAAATGATTAGTAATATCAAAACAGTCCTTACAAATGTTGGTTATTTAATTTGCTCTTTAAGCGAAACATATAGAAATCATGCTGTGATGCATATAATTTCTTAAACTATAAAAACAAATGAGGATGGATCTGTTAGACATTTGGATTTCCTATGCATTAAACTTCAAGTCTTTTATGCAGTATGTCATTCACTGAGGAACGAGAAATATTTATCAGTTATCACTCTGGGTAAAGACTTTCTAGGTCTCGGAACAAATGAGTACGATAATTCGACATCAGTATATAGACAGTTATTAAAGCTTTTCCTTTTCTTCACGCTACAAATTCCTTTAACTGATGTGCCCAATGTAGAATTCTGTAAAAGAATAAGGATTATCAACAGTAATCTCACTAGAGGTTTTGATTTATCTAGAGAAAATTAAAACTCGAGTGGGATTTAATTGACTATTACACGATTAGAAGAAAGTATATAAAGATTAGAAGTAACGAATTACTCCAATACAATAAAATATTAATTGACTTACGAAAATACAAAACTGTCTTCAATTTTTACCATCTCAACATTGTAAATATTGCGCAAATAGATGACAGTAGTGTGTTATGAATAGCTGTTTTCTTATCAGTTGTGCCAACTATGGAATCTTCATTGAACTCTGTGGACGGTTACAGGTCAAGAAGGCTTTGTTGATTGTTTCATTTTTATTAAAACAGTTGCATTCCACTTCAATCATCCCGATCCCAGTAATCAACGTCACTTGACAGATGATTTTCAATAAATCTTAGTATTAAACAATCTCTGATACGTGACTATTCATGATATCATATAGCAGAAGCTCTAACATAACCTAAATAATATAAACAAGTGTTAGAAAAGTTTTAATTAGGGATGACGAAATAAACAAGAAACATTTTAATTAACGATGATGTAATAAAAATAAACATGAATAATTTTAAAAGAAACAATTATTGAAAGTAGGTACAATTTTCAAATTTGAATGTTTCAGTGGTTGGTGATTCAGTTGATGTTATACTGGACGTGTGCGTAAAAGAAGTGGACTCGTTGATGTACATGGTGTATCCCTCACTTATTCAGGATTTCCGAATGGTGCTCTTTATTTATTTGTAAATAGGGTTTCAGGGAAGATGCATAGGGATGGCCAGTGATCTTTATTAATTCTTATTCTTGAATGCCAATGTGAATCATATTTGAAAGTGCTGTGCATCGACTGGAGTGGTTTGTAATTTTCTGCTTTTTGACGTCCAGACCAGTGCAGTTTGAAATGTTGGCAAACAAAGAAACAAATGCTAGGGTAGTGATAAAAATAAACAAATGCTAGGGACGCGATAAGATTAAACAAATGCTAGGGACGCGATAAAATTGTGCGATAAGCAGCCATGATTGGTTGAAAGACGCCCTTTCGTACCGTTTTATTGGTCAAAAGTAGTGTGACGTAGTAAAAGTGTAATAGTCAATATAAATCTCTGAGAATCTTCATTGTAAGCTGGTGGTAATATTGGCCACACGTATTTCAATAGTTTAAATCTGTTTCCAATAAATACACAAACAAATCAACATTTAATATCTCTTAGTGCAAGCATCCTTCTTTGGCTAAAACAGGATAAAATGATCTATTACTAATACTACATTCAGCTATGTATTCATCTATCCATTTCCCAGTTATCTTCTTTTCTTTCCTTCCTTCCTACACACAAATATACCTACTTGCTCTCTTACCTACTTTTCCACCTAAGGAGTTTGTACAAGCCAGTGGTTATTCATAGTAAGTAATTTAGTAAATTTAACTTTTGTTTCCTAAGGTGTTAATTTTCTTTCCTGTATTTTTTCTAGAAATATTCTCCTTACAATATTCTGTGCAAGAGTCAACAAGAGAAACCGGTACGAGGAACAATGATTCATTAAAAAATAGGCACGTATGAAGTACGTATAATTACTTAAACCTTCTCTAGTTTTATTATTATAATAAATGATCGAAAGAATTTTAGTTTTGTTTAGTGCAGAAATTTAGTACGAACAAATGTTAGATTGTAAAATTATTTTGCAGAACGAAAAGTTACATTTTTTCGGATCAAATTTCAGCATATTTTAAGAAGAAACTAAAATTCTTTCAATCATTTATTACTATAATACACTGTTCTCTTAAATTGACTGAGCATATTGGGAATTAAATCAATGAAATAGCTTTCCCAAAACACCCTATGAATCAAGCACTGCAGATACAAGATGACAAGCGAGCTAAATATGTACCTTGTCTTCCATACCTCAGTGAAAAATATAGCATCTCGCTTTACAACTGGGATGTTACAGGCTTACTATTTGGAGCGAGGGGTTGTTTACCAAAATTTACATCTAATATCCTCAAATCCTTTAAAATTCCCTTTTATGAGGTTCAGAAGATTGTAATGGAAATTCTGAAGGCCTCTCTTCAAATTCTACACTATCATCTATATGTTGACACTTAAATTTTTGTTTTAATGTACAAATCGAATCATTATTTTGCTCGTTTCATTTCCCTTTATCTTTTATGTTTGTCAATTCCGGATCCCAGTGGTCAACCTCACTTGAGGACGGATGATTTGAAATAAATCTTAGTAGTTCACATAAACATATTTAATCTCGAAAAAGGAAACAAAACGAGCAAAATTTTATTAAACTCTTTTTGTTTGAAATATCTCAAAGAATAAACCCCTGAAATTAATGGCATTACATACGGTTCGCCCTGTAAAGTAGGCCTTTCCTAAAGAACACACTAATGACTGACTCATTTCCATTAATTCATTTAACGACGCTGTATCAACTACTTTTCTTATGCAGATGACACAGTTTTACTTTTTGGTGGAAAAACCTAGTATGATTCATATAATAATTAAAATAATGGACTTGAATTAATAAAAAAATGGTTTGACATAAAATATCTTTCTTTCAACGAAAATAAAACCATAATTATTCCATTCTCATTATCTGAAAAATGTAACGAACCTCCTACATCTATATTAAGTATTAAATTACATAATTCTGATTGCTGTCTTATACAGTGTAAATGTCCGATTATTAAAGAGTTCTCTGAAGTTAAGTATTTAGGCATAATTTTCGATAATAATTTAAAATGGAACCAACACATTAATTGCCTTTGTAATAAATTACGTAAAATAGTATATTATTTTGTTTTATTGAGGAATTACTTGTCAATAAGTTTATTACGCACAATATATTTAACTTTATTTCAACCTGTAATTATGTACAGAATTATAGGATGGGGTAGCTCATTTAAATCCAATTTTAATCAACTTTATTTATTACAGAAGAAAATAATTAAAATATGTCTTCATAAACCTATTGATTTTCCATCTCAAAATTTGTTTATAGACTTTAATGTACTTAACGTAAGACAAATTTATTATATTGTATTAATAAAATTCATGCATAAAAATCTAAATAATTTTGAATTGTATTCTCATAGTTATGAAACAAAAGGTATGAATTCTTTAAGATTGTTTGAACCAAAATACAACACTGTTACAGTATTTAATCATAGTAGTAATTTAGGCCCAAGAATATATAACAAATGTATATTTAAATATCCTAATCTTGTCAATTCTAATAGTTCTAGTATTAAATTTAAAAAGTTATGTATGGATTTTATAAAAATTGAAAAATTGTAAATTTAAATTTATATACTATAATTGCATAGTAGACATAAGACAAATTGTATTGTATAATTATTAATTTCAATTCAGGAATCCGCCCCTGAGCACGAGTTCTATTCTTTCAGGGGCGAGCTGAAGTTTTTCTTTATATATTATATTTTATGTTAAAATTATTAGCAAAATAATAAATAAATAAATTTGGTGTCGATTAAATTGGTGAAAGCGACATGATCCAGAAGATTCACCAGGAATTACCTGTCATTTGCTTTACAGTTGGAGAAATTTCTGAAAAAACCAATGTAGGTAATCAGGTCAACTGCAAATCGAACCCACGCTCGAACACAGCATCTGATCAACAGGAAAGCGCTCTATCGCCTGAGCTATGCCGATATTACCAAAGTACAAATTCAAATATTATTTTAAAAGGATTTTTTTAACTAAGAAGTAGGTCAGTGACACATTGAAATGGATGAATGCCTTTATTAATACAAGTTTCACTACATATTATACTGATTAAACACAGGAAGAAACGTTGCCATGGTAATGCTTAAGATGAACGGCTAGGCTTGATAGCACTGCCATGTGGTGTCGATGATGTCCACACACTCGCTGATGGCTTTGTCTTGAACGTTGTTGGTGCACCCAGTGAAGTTACCAACCCGTGATGGAACCTGCCTCCTGTAGTCTGCCATCACGCTCAGAATGGCGGCCATCAGCTTGTCCCTTCCGTCGAAGACCTGCACACCCACTGTGTTCAGACAGTCTGCCATGCCGTCGCTGTTGTTCTGGTTGGTGTTGACACAGTCTGTGACGTTGCCATCAGCAACACCCAATCGCTCTTGAGCCAAGGCGACCAAATTGTCGAGAGTCTGGTAGTACGGCTGCAGATCTGCAGACGCGTTCTGCAGGCATACCTGGATTCCTGGTCCTAACAACCAACAATTGAGGTTTTAGTTCGTCGGGAGAAACAAAGTTTGTACAAAATGACCAGGGAATAATTTCTTAAATGTCCATCAATCTGGCCCATTAACACACAAACCACAAGTTTTTAAGGCGATGAGCTACTGAAATTTCTAAAATCCACAATTTTTTTTAGCTAGAATGTAGACATTTTTACTGAATGTGCATATCGATATACTCACATGGGGGCAGATAAAATTTCTTCCATCATCTTAATAATGTCAAAACTAGTGCTTGTACAGATAGTGGGAACTCGAGCTCAATTACGAGGGCCATAAAAGTTTCCCTGGGGCCGTTTACAGAAAGAAACCTAGTTCAAGCCGTTTCCAAGTTATAATTTTTTTTTTGTTTTATATAAAAGTCGTTTTTAAGGGAGCCTTAAATTATAAATAATATCAAAGTTTGACTGGATAACGCTGAAGATTCTTGGTTTTTATTAAAAAGTAGTTTTTCTACTGTACTTTCAGGTCAAACAGTAAAATGTGTACGTTCGGATAAAACTTAAGACCTGTAGCTCATTAACTGTTTTGAATGGGTGACACCTCTGGAGTAACGGTTAGCGCGTCTAGCCGCGAAACCAGGTGGCCCGGGTTCGATTCCCGTTCGGGGCAAGTTACCTGGTTGAGGTTTTTTCCGAGGTTTACCCTCAACCGAATATAAGCAAATGCTGGGTAACTTTCGGTGTTGGACCCCGGACTCATTTCACCGGCATTATCACCTTAATCTCATTCAGACGCTAAATAGCCTAAGATGTTGATAAAGCGTCGTAAAATAATCTACTAAAATAAAAATAAAAAATTGAATGGGTGTCCTTAAACTTTTTGCCGACCCTGTACCTCACAAGACGAAATTTTGTCCCGCAGAAGTTCTTTTTATACCACTAAATCTACTGACATGAGCCTGTTCCATTTAAACACACTTAAATGTCATCTATCTGGGCCGTGAACGAACCCGCACCCTACCGACTGCGCCATCCAGGCAGACAAAAATAATGACAATAATGTTAAACACAGAGGAAATTACCGGCTTCCTGGAGGATGGTTTGGTATTTGGGGTCGTTCTTGTTTGTGCAGGACGATCCATCCACGCCTGCTGCAGGAGTCTTGAAAGCGATGGCCATTTTAGTTTCGGTAATAAGAGCCAGTAGTCCCTCAGGGTCTGAACTCTGAATCTTCATACTCTGGAGCAAGTTGTTTGCATCTTGTTTTGCATTGCCAGCCATTCGTTTGAAGTTGTTGGCCAGTTTGGAAATCTTGCCATATGCGTGTTGCACCATGTCGTCAATGGAGGCGATAGGCTCGCCCGGGGCATATCCGAACTGAGTGGCAGAAGACAGGCCCTGTGGGCGTGCATATGAGTACAAGAACGAGTGAGTCCCACGAATATAGGCACATTTTTAGCACAGGTTAACGATTTACTTAAATAGAATAGGCTATTTAACTTGCTATACAACATTTTCCGAATTGCATGAAATAAAAAGTATCTGTAAATGACACAAAGTTTCCCTATTTACATATGCGACAGAAATAAAACTAAATTATAATAGTACATTATGCAACGAGCCTATAATGATAGTAATTAAGAAGCGAGTTAAGATTTTTATAAAACGAGCGCAAGCGAGTTTCATAATTTTCATACGAGCTTCTTAATTACCATTATAGGCGAGTTTCATACTACTTTTTATGCTCGACCATATTTCTAACTTGAAATTATTCAGATGTATATATTTTATTTGTATCTGACAAGATCGGAAGTGACCTTGTTCTATGTCGTGAATTATGAGATGTGCGCAAACGCGAAAATATTGATTTTTTCCGAGGAACAATAATGTCATTGACCTTGTGTAATCCCGTTAAACTTGGTATAACCTTGATTATTGAATTCGACATTGAAAAACGCGATGACAGATTTATTTGAATATTATTTACAATTAACGCTAATTATTATAGTAACAGAACATAGCCTTCTGCGACAGTATTGGATTTCCAGCATCAGTGACTTTTCGCTAATTCTGTTTCGATTGCATATCCGAGAATAATCGATACTTGCGGTTTTATAACGGTACAAAGCTGACTCGTTATTAGCTGAACACCTGTAAGCTGAGTTGATATTGGCTGAAAACACCTGAACTTTAATGAGTAGGTATGCTTTAATGACATGCATTAAAGGACTGCTACCAGGTGTATAATTACTACATTTCGGCATGACCGAGCATAAATTAATTAAAAGTCTTCCAAGTTATCCACGCTCTTATAAAATAACATCACTTTTCAAGTGACAAACATTGTCACTAGCGGTTACTGTTCAACGCGCAATAATAGAGAGTTTTCCCAATCTCTTGGTTCGCTAAACGGTTAACGCTATGTTGACGTCAGTAGTTACGTATTTGGTGACGTACGTTCACGTTCGTGAAACTTCGGAAAGAATCGTAAGGGATCTGTACAAGTTTTCCTTCTACGTAAGGTTATATTATACGATATTTCTAGCTCCGTTAAACTTTTATCATATCTTAGTTCCTATGACAATCAATCGCGCTGTGAGTTTTTTTTTAATTGATAGCACAATGTCTAAGGAAAGCATAGAGAAAAAATAGAAATGATTTTTTTTTGAAAAGTAAGAAAAAATCCTAACTTTGATGAGATCTATTCAGAACAGTCCTTTACACCTTCGAAAGTTGGTAAGCGGCAAACTTTTTTTACCTTTCACCTTAAATGCGTGATTAAAGCGATAGAAATGTTGAGAAACAACGGAAATTACTTTTAAAAGTGGTCGCTACTCAAAATATTTATTGGTTTCCGAGTTATGGATGTAGCACATACCCTATGAACAAGCTCGTGTTCCTATAAGTTACTATTTTGTACTAAAAGAACCTTAACAGATATTCAATAAAATTACAAAACTAATACAATTATTACAAAACAGAGATAAATACGAAGACCGTTTCTTTTATATGACGTCATCCCATTTTCGGCCAATGAAGTGTAATGAAATTTTGAACTTCAACCAATCACAATCCTAAATCGCGATAATTTCTGCAGCTGGAATTTACCTATCAATTTATGCATGATCGTTCTTTTGTTTAGTCAGTACCGCCAACTGTTTCCACGTAAATCAATGAGCATGAATCCATTGTATCAAATAAAGAGCGAAATCTTACTTCCCTATCTACATCTTCATCTCCTAATTCCATTGCCATTGTATCTAAAGAAAATGACACTCCTTCATAACAATATTGTTCATTTAATTAATGTATTAATCAGGTTATTTTTAATTAGACTATAAAAATGTTTAAATTAAATTATGATTTCAGCAGACAATGAAGACGTATTTCTGTTATAATAACAAAAGAAAAGCGCAGTACATGTAATTAACATTTTAAAAACCTGTATTTCGCTTTTTTCAATTGGCATTACTGAATAACATTAATTTTTCTTATTGCAGTAATCGTTATTCATCTATTTCGACTTCACAATGTGTGACTAGGTTAAGTATTCATAAATATACAATTATTTACATTTTGTAAGCGAAATTTAGGGATATATTATTTACATTTTTATTTTATTCATGAAATAGTACTATAGATAAAATTAGAGAATCAAGTTAAGAACAGAATTTAAGTTGGAATGAATAAGTATATTGAAATTAAGAAAAAGGGATGTGGATACTAAAAATATTTGCTTAATTTCGTACTTAAATTTATTAAAATCAAAATTACCTAGGTAAGGATTTTTTATCAAAATGGAGTTGAATAACTCTGGCTATGATTTAGACTAGTGGTTGAATAACATTTAGGTCCAGCTGAAGGACATACGAAATCTATTCTGCTAGAATAAAGATGTTCTTCTATATATTTTCGACGATTTTTTGTAATTATACTTCAATAAGGTATATACTGTATTTATATAGTTGTTCAATTTGGAAAACATTAAACTCGGAATGAATGAATGAATTTTTTTTTAAATCAATTTACTTGTTTAAGCAAATTTTAACCCATTTGTTCCCAAGACACTTTCAATGATTGGAATATAAACATTTCAGAATTGATATTAACCCATTTATGCCCAAATTATTTTTTATTAAAAATGTTGGTGTTTCTTATATATTCCTACTTATTGACACATAGAAACAAAATAAGACGATTATTGGTCCTCTCAAATCATTTACGCCGTAAATAATGCATGTTCCCATTTGGGAACAGTGGGAGTAAAGGGCTTAATTATCCGTTTTTGAAGCAACATCAGCGGAGAAAGTGTAAATTTTGTTTCTCCTCCGCATCCGATTATACCATACTGGATGACAGATTAAACCAAACCTAAATAAACTAATAGCAGAATATTTTTAGTAATATAAGAGCGAAGAATTGCAAACTTATAAATTGTTTTACGAAATAGGCCTAATTCTAATAATAAAAATTTTACAAAGCAGTAAACACGTGTTTAATTAGAAAAGTTTACAGTACTGGCAATCATAAACGTTTAATAAATCGTAACCTTACATCATATTTATTCCATATTCTAGATACGATCCTTTCCATCAAGACTGATTTCCTCCAAATCTCATACTTACGAATTGCAATAGGGCAATAGAAATGATGAATTTGGTTGCCATGGTTTCAATGTTTCTTCCTGCGTTCTCTGGAAGGTGATGTGTGTCTGAATGTGTGACTGTCGGTGTTTTTATATTTCTGCTTTTGCAGAAAACTATGAAATGCAAATAACTGAAACCACTGCAACCTGAGTCAATAAACCTACACGCAGCCAGTGGGCTGGAGTTATTACTCGATAAGTTGCATGATTTATTGGTTGTACAGGTGTTGCTTACCAGTTCAATCAAGGATTGTTCCGCATCTGTCGCGTGGGATTCCATCGCAGAGATATTTTACTAGTATTTGCACAAGAACAAGAAAATTCTGAATTCACCTAATTAAATTTTAATAAAATTTTATCAATATAATTTTTAATTAAAAAGAATATACATAGTGTTAAAAAGTATGGAATATTACTAATGACTTAAAATTTAATTTTACAAAAATAAGTTTTATGAAAAAAAAACTGTTGAAGATAAACCATACAATATTATACCAGTGTCCGAAAAACATTAGTTATATAGTCATACAGGGTGTGACAGTAAATTCTAATTTTTTTAAATAACATTCTATTTTAAGATGTACAGTAGCGGCAAAAAAACCGGACCGACCCTTGTAGCTGATTTCAGAGCCTTGTTCACAGTGACAGCACGATAGACTGGTAACTAATACATTCGTGGTTCGAATCCTGCCTGGGAAGGAAACTTTTTTTGTTCTTTATTCTAATTTATTCCCAATACTTTTCGATTGCAGCGATATTTTACTACTTAATTAACTTATTATTCCCAGAACATGAATTTTACCAGCTTATTTTCTAATGGCTTTCGAAATGGGCTACGTCAGCAGTCGAAACTACAACAATTTCAATAGATTACTCGCTATCTTGTGAATGCGGGCGTGGCATGCGCAGTGGCTCATTTCGGGGACTTTGATTATTCCGTCGGTCCGGTTTTTTTTTTGCCACTACTCTACATATTCCGAATTTCCATTAAATTTTACGTATGAATGCGTAGAAATTTTAGTCATTCACCCGTTTCATGTCTTTTAATTATTTATTAAACTTATTTCATGGACTTCAAGCTTGAGACAAATAAGTACGTGAAATCATGTTAAGTAGGCCATAAAACTAAATAAAACACTATCACTAACCAAACTTTACAACAGATGCTCAAAACGAGAATCATTCACAGTCTACCACGAAAACAGTCGCCTAAAAGCAGTGGCATATGCAGAATTTAGTGAAGAGAAGGATTCATTATTAAAATTGTTTACAATTTACATTATCGGGTTTCTAAATTTTGTGTAGACCTATTTTTATTACTATTATCATCATCATCATCATCATCATCATCGTCCTTGCAGGTATTAGGCCTAATGGCCTGTTAGGGTCTCCGTCCATCTTTTCAGGGGGCGTCCCAAAGATCGTCTTCCATGTGGTATATAGCGGAGAATTTGTCTTGGGACTCTGGAACGGTCCATTCTATTGACATGGTTAAGCCATTTTTGTCTATAGTGGTTGAGATATTCATAAATAGGTGTAATTTTCAATTCTTTTGTAACTGTTCATTCCTTTTGTGGTCAAGCAAGCTGTAGCTGACAGTCCTCCTTAGAAATCTCATTTCCGCAGTTGTTAGGCGTTGAACATCTGAGTTTCGGACAGTCCAGGCCTCACTACCATACATGAATGAGGACAGGTCTTGCTAGACCTTTATATGCTTTTAACCTGATATGTTTTTGGGTTTTCGTGGTTGTGAAAACCTGGTTGATGGTTCTTAAGGCTCCATTAAAGTGTTGAATATTTTCAGATATATCAGTAACAGATAAATATGTCAAATTATAACTATTATTATTATTATTATTATTATTATATTACGGTATATTTGTTAATATTATACTACGTTCTAATATAATATATTCATGAACATCCTTATAAAATCTTTGCAACGTAATTTTTTCATAGCCATCCAATTTTTAACAAACAAGTTAAATTTCATATTGTGTCGGCTTCATTTTATTAAAATGTCTGTACTAGGTGGTAGATCTCTCTATACTAAAGATAGCATTGTTATAATTCGAACATGTCGCAGCATCAAGCACAGGGATTATATTGAAGGAGGATGTCGATGTAGATTTTGTTAATCTGACAGCGAGAAATTATAAAGGGAAAAAATTATGTGTAAAAAAACTCTTCTCACAGCCCTTTTGCCATGCGATGTGTACAAGACTATTAACGCGATTTATTCGAAATCTGTGTTATTTTCCATGCAAATACCACTGTAACATGGCCATACATAGCTTACTCTATCATCCTACAAGAGATAAAAATCCAATTTTGAGCTTAATCATAATTTCAAATTACAAAAGACCAATTTTTTTTTTCGAAAACCGCTCTTCAGGGAACAAAAAACCGCTCTTCAGGGAACAAAATATCATTCGACTTTGTCATAATTCGAGATATATCCCAGAAGGATTGTAAAAGGATACCTTCCACCCTGTACATACATATACAAGAGTGGGTAATTTTAAAGTTACAAGTAATTTCATTTTACAATTCATATGTTACAAAATAAACTGTAATTTTAATTGAATCGGTCATTTCAGAAAGGTCATGAGTCAAGAAACTGAAATTTTATAGGAGAAAGAAAAAACTACCTACAGCATAAACTACCTAATTTTTAATTCTCATACGACTGTCAATGATTAAAGCGTTATCGAGGAAAATATTGCATTATAAATTTTTCATTAAAAATGTTTTGTTTGGCATAAAACAGATTTTCAAAATCAGTGATTCATGACTTTTTTGCAATGAACGTTCACATTTTACCAATTAATAAGATATATTTTTAGTAAATGTTCTAAATACATAAATTATTTAATGCACCAATATACCATGAATGAGAACATTTTTATGCGTACTATTTTCATATTATACAGAGTGATTCACAAGGATTTACTGTCCTTTACGGAGGTTATTTCTGAAGACATTTCGAACAAAAAAAAATTTAATATAATAATAGTTTCTATTCTCAATATTTTCAGAGTTACACTAATTTAAAGTTGTTTGTAAAATACGTTTTTTCTTAACTCTGTAAATATTGAGAATAGGACCCATGCTTATGATATTTTTTATACATCTTGATTACACAACGTTTAACACTGTATCACTTCGGAATATGTATGATAAGAACTTTGTGTTAAATACACTCAGGGACAAAAAAAAAACCGGACACTTTAATATTTGCTGGTATTTTGCAAAACGTTATCTTCTCATACAATATTATGGTAGCCATCTGTTGTTATGGAGACGTGTATACATTGTTTTTTGTTTTATAAGCAACCCATTACAACCAAATATTCCAATTTTGCTTTCGGAGTCTCAGCTATAACAATTTTGTCTCAACCATTTTATGCTTCATTATCGTTATCATTCGTTATTTCTTTATTTTTACATTTTCTGAGTTTAAGTGGGGTTGTAACATTTGTCTTAAAACAGGATGCGACCTGAAGATGTGGCTCGAGCTGTAGCCCTTTACGATGATGGACGCAGTGTACGTTACATTGCAAATGTTATGAATATGGCTAGAAGCACAACCCATGATGCCATAAAACGGTATAGAGAGACCCTAGAATATACCAGAAGACCAGGTTCGGATCGTCCAAGAGCTACAAATCCAAATGAAGACAGGTATATGGTATTGAGAGTTCTTAGGGAGCGCAACCTGCCAGCTACTAGTGTAGCCCAGCAATTTGTTAACATGCATGGACGCCCAATTTCGGCCAAAACAGTTAGAAGGAGGTTGAAAGCAAGTGGACTGATATCATGTAGACCTGCAACTGGTCCCAGACTTCTCAGGATGCATCGAGTTGAACGACTGCGTTTTGCAAATGATCACAGTGATTGGAGAAATGGACAGTGGAGCTGTGTTCTGTTCACCGATGAGTCCCGTTTCAATCTGTGCTCACCTGATGGACGTGAAAGAGTTTGGAGGAGGGGAGAACGATTTTCACAGTGTTGCATTTCCGAAAATGTGCCGTATGGAGGTGGTGGAGTGATGGTTTGGGCAGGAGTATGTACGAATGCTCGTACAGAGTTGGTTTTTGTTGAAAATGGAAGACTAACAGCTGATAGGTATATAAATGAATGTTTGGCTGATCATGTTGTGCCATTTGGCCAATTTGTAGGCGATAATTTTGTTTTAATGCATGATAATGCACGGCTGCATATTGCCCATGCGGTCGGAGATTATCTCCAAGAAGTGGGAATCCATGTTCTTCCATGGTCAGCAAGGAGTCCAGACATGAACCCAATTGAACACGTGTGGCACATGCTGGGACGGCGTGTTAAGAATAGACGACCGAGACCAGAATCGTTACAAGAGTTGAGGCGAGCACTTGGCGAAGAATGGGAACTTATTCCTCAAGAAGACATTGCTAACCAAATTGAGAGCATGCCAAGACGTATGGATGCAGTTATTCAAGCCAGAGGGGGTAATACCCGTTACTGAAAAGAGTTTTTAATGTTTAAGGCACGATAAAATGAAAAAAAAAACAGTTAGACCAAACGATGCCATAGTTATACGCCCTTTGTAATTTTTTGTAAATTTTCTCATCAGAGATTTTTATTTATTTTTTCAAATGTTGTCGTATAAGGTGCTAAATGGAACATTATTTTGTTTAAATGGGTTTTGTTTCATTTTTAAATAATTGGCAACATAATACAAGCAAATATAGAAGTGTCCGGTTTTTTTTTTGTCCCTGAGTGTATTATTGACGTATCTTGTTAAAGTGTTTCGACCTATTTTCGGTCATCTTCGGAACTGGTCGTTGTTGGTCTTGGCGCCTCTTGTTTCCTATGTGGGTGCGTTCGTAGTGTAGAGTCAAAGAGTGTATGTGTTTCGAAATTGAGTTGTGTGTTGAGAATATCGTTGGGGTGTGTTTTCGTGTGTCTGTATATTTTATATTGTTCTAGTGTGTTGAGTTTCTGGAAATGACATGGAAATACTGCACATCCAACCAAAAAGCCAGACCCGTGACCTCTCTGCAAGAAGTGGAAATTTCAAGCTTCGATTTCAGCACTGTTTGAAAGTTTATTCATGATCTTCTTACATAGACTGGTCGGGCTACCCCTACATCACAATGTTCATTGCATAACTCATTTTCGTAAAAAAGTTGACTCATGACCTTTTTGCAATGACCGATTCAATTATAAATAACAATACAATCTAAGCTTATAATTTGATAGCCATTCATATTTTTATAGGTCAAGTTATTTTTATGAAGAACAAATACGTGTTTAAACAATTTATATTCACTTTTGGAAGTGCTAAAGGTTTTTGAAGTTATTTGAATCCACATGTTCACGTATTTTTCTATATTTTTTCATGAGACACTACATCGTTCATAAATTCTGCCATTTTTTCAGACTTAACTTTAAACTGAACACAAATCAACTAATACTCAGAACTGAGCCTGCTACAAACTATACTCAGAATAACATGAGAAAGAACTTATAAATATGAGAATATACTAGCTTTTATTCTTACCAAATATGAGTATATACTGTATATTTTGTATAAAATGAACACTTGAGTATAATCTACTATGCTTGCATGACATAACTAGAGGCCGGATGTTTGACAAAATGCCTTTTTTTTACTGGGTGGAAGTAAATCATTATTTGCATAGATATAAATGTGATTTGGAGTAAATCAAAGTGATAGGGCCAATTTTTATTTTGCCTTTTTAAGACGTTTCTTACTAATAAATGCCTCGTTTGTCATTTTAAAGCAATATTTCTTGTTTATTTGCAATTTTCTAATTAATTGTAATGTGTATGAAATTTAAAAATTTGAAATTAAAATATTTACTAACAATAGTAAATAAAAGTAATTTATTTCGGTTCTTAATCTGCTAATAATCGTGCTTTAATACTATTGGTGTAATATGAATAATGTACGAAATGGAACTATAAAAATTGGAGATTTATCCTTCGAAGAGGTGGAAAAATTCAAATATCTTGGAGCAACAGTAACAAATCTAAATGACACTCGGGAGGAAATTAAACTCAGAATAAATATGGGAAATGCCTGTTATTATTCGGTTGAGAAGCTTTTGTCATCTAGTCTTCTGTCAAAAAGTCTGAAAGTTAGAATTTATAAAACAGTTATATTACCGGTTCTTCTGTATGGTTGTGAAACTTGGACTCTCACTTTGAGAGAGGAACAGAGATTAAGGGTGTTTGAGAATAAGGTTCTTAGGAAAATATTTGGGCCTAAGAGGGATGAAGTTACAGGAGAATGGAGAAAGTTACACAACGCAGAGCTGCACGCATTGTATACTTCACCTGACATAATAAGGAACATAAATTCCAGACGTTTGAGATGGGCAGGACATGTAGCACGTATGGGCGAATCCAGAAATGCATATAGAGTGTTAGTTGGGAGGCCGGAGGGAAAAAGACCTTTGGGGAGGCCGAGACGTAGATGGGAAGATAATATTAAAATGGATTTGAGGGAGGTGGGATATGATGGTAGAGACTGGATTAATGTTGCTCAGGATAGGGACCAATGGCGGGCTTATGTGAGGGCGGCAATGAACCTACGGGTTCCTTAAAAGCCAGTAAGTAAGTAAGTAATATGAATAATGATCGACAATCCACAGTTACAAATATAAGATTGCCATGTCTTCACGATACCAACAATCAGCTTTATATAATTTCAAATATTAAGCTCGTTCTCATAGAAGTTGTCACGTAGCATTTCCAATTATTTGCTTTCATATTTTCAAATCTTACTGTTACAATTTTGTGCTACACGTGTTTATTATTGTAGGAGGAAGAAATTTGAGTGAGGAACAGTCAGTTATTGTCGGGTTATAGAAGGTATAAGATCGGTTAGGTAGAATACCTGAATTCAGTAAACCATTGAAAAGTAAACTTCATGCTTACGTTAATGAATTTGGTGTCCATGTGTTTTAAACCGTTGGAACAGTTTTGTTATGTAAGGTTTGTGGAAAGACAGTTAAGGGGAGGCAGAGGTGAATATTTCAAAATCCACAAAATTTATCCGATTTGTTTGAAATTGATGATGGATACTACGTATGTTATTAGTAATGGACATACCAAGTTTCAACTTTCTAAGTACAATAGCTCTGTAAATATTAATAATTTTATAAAATTTTATATCGTTTGATATAAAATGCTCCATGCACCATATTGTAAGAAATTTTCAATATTTATTTTTATTTATATGTTCAGAGAAGGTATATAAATTTATTTATTTATTTATTTAATAATAACATATACATAAAAACGTTACATTAAAATACCCCGAAAGAGCAAAGCTCGTGTTCGGGGACAGTTCCGTTACATAGATATACATACTTTGTAGACAAAATACTTGAGAAAAAAGCTCACATAAAGATGATAATAAAATTAGTAAATAATAATACTAGTAATAACTGAGTGAAAAAAGAGACGATGTTTAGATTGATGGATTAATATTAAATTATTATTAGTAGTATAATTAGTGCAGGTCATGTTGATACAGTAACCGAGATAAAATAGAAAAATACACTTAGGATAGAAATAAACTTGTTTTACAATACATGGTACATAATATATATATACAGGGAAGTCTGTCATATAAATTTTTTAATTCTGGATCTGAAAATTTCATTGCTTAAAGTAGTCAATTCTGGATGAAATTTTATTATCGAATTATATAGACGTGGACCATAATTTGTACTGCGTAGTAAAGCAGCAGATGTGAAACATTTAGGTTCAACTAATTTAAGAATTTCATTTCGTCTCGTATTTTGAGCATGTGGCTGAGCTACAAATTTCATTCTATTTTTATGATAGAATTTCATTAGAGTAAATAATGATAAGTATTACTTTATTATGGGAAAAATATAGTAATACAGTTATCTTCGTTTTAATTTCATACTTTTAAGGGCACAAAATCAAAAACTAACATCGGAATATCAAAATAAAGATAATAAAAATGGAAGAAACCAAATTTTCATTTTTTCTTCAGTTTTGTTCGAAAATTTCACCTCTGCCTCCCCTTAATCACGAAAAAAAAGTATTTTATAAGTCAACATGTGTCACCTACGAAGTAAATATGTGAGGTATGTTGATATAATTTAAATTTATTGCTGAAATATATTATGCCTTTTTAAAATTTGTGCCTTTTTTAAAGATTATTGTGCCTTTTTTTTACGTTTTTACTTCCTACGTATTTTAACTGTTATAAATATCTAAACATCCAGGCTCTAGTTATGTGTATGTAGTCAAAAATGAGTAGGTACTCAAAAGTTGTTATTCTTACCAACAAGAGCATTTACTAAAATAAAATCTAGTATATACTATGTACTCATTTTTATTCTTATCACCCACTGTTATTGTCCAGTTTTGAAAATCAAATATATGTTTCAAATAGGTCTAGATGATCCTGAAGCTATACTCAACTTCCTGTATTCAACTCTCTAATTGAGAGTAATCGTATGCAGAGACATGTGCTGGTAAATATTTTTGACGTGCTCCTCGTATGAGTTATTGCGACCCTGTAATGTAGTAGCGACATTTAAGCGCTGTTTACTCAGATCGCTGGTGGGTGCGTGTCTCCGCTGTGGTATATAAATCCGTGATGCTACGACTGAGATACATCACAGACACAGAGCAACGGATATCCCGCTTCCACCATGTCCTCCACGGCTGCTATCATCGCCTTCCTGGCTATTTGCCTCTTCCAGGTAAGCTTAACATCAGTGGTTCGAGACCTACTTCAGATTCCGACGAGTTCAAGTATACTTTGTGGCGAACTAAAAAAAAAATTGGCGATCACCATAAGTAAAGATGAAAATTAATATACAGTGTGTTCATTTCTAAACTTTCAAGTCCAATTTGAATAATTTTAGATGTACACAATTTTGAAAATACCAATCTTCAAACACGTCATTTTAAAGGGAATGATAAACACAATTATGTCCATCAAAATAGTAATAATAATCGTTTCTGAGATAGTCAGAAAAGTATTTAATGAATAACAATAATAAGATTACAGAAGTTAAAAATGAATACAAGCTCCTTATAAAACTGACAATGAAAACAGAATTACACCAGTAGTTTATGGTTTACTGATAGATATCAAAAGATTCTACACACGCGATATGGTCTACGGGGCAGGACCTATGAAAACACTGTTTTCTTTTGTTTTTGTACCTGTAAATATTTTAAATATCTAGGAAAGTTCAGGATAATAGACAGGGTTTGGAATTGAGCGGGTTACATCAGCTTCTTGTCTATGCGGATGACGTGAATATGTTAGGAGAAAATCCACAAATGATTAGGGAAAACACGGCCACGGCCAATAGGCCACAATGACATCAACTTCGTCGACTTAACAGGGAAATTCAATTAATTAATTTATTTATTTATTTATTCATTCATTCTGGTGTAGTTAAGGCCATCTCTTTCACACCACCAGAAATACAAATACAATAACAGAAATAAAAAGGAATAAAAACACTATAAACAAAGTAAAGTCACACAAAAATATACACAGGTTGCAGTCAAAAACTTTAAATGAGTGATTAAGTATAATTAATTGTATCCTAACTAATTAACATAAACAAGAAACTTGCGATTTTAATCTAGAGTAAGAAACAAATCAATACTTCTAGCATTACCTAAAAAGCATTAAACAAGACAAAATTTTCCAATTTAATTTTGAATTGTGATAAAGTCCGGCAGTCCCTGACGTCATTAGGTAACGAATTCCAGAGGCGAGGTATTTCTACAGTATAGGAAGATGAGTATAAAGACGTTCTATGATGAGGGATAGAAAGAAGTGCTTGATGCCGGTTTCGAAAAGTTGTAAGAAATTGAAAGCCCGATAACAGATAATTCGGAGTAGAAGTATGCATGATTCTAAATAGAAGAGAGAGTGAATGTATTGTTCTTCGTTCCTTCAGACGCACCCATGAAAGTAACTGGAGTATTGCAGATGAATCGTATGCACACATTATGAACACGTTGTAGTCTCTCAGCTAAGAGTGAACTTACATTAGTTAGCAAGGAATCGCAATAATCAAAATGGGGCATTACAAGCGTCTGAATAAGATTATTTTTTAGACTAAGTGGTAGAAATTCTTTCATATGAAACAAGGAGTGAAGTTGAGAAAATATTTTTTTGCAATTGTGTGTTACTTGATTGTTCCAATTTAGATCGCCATCCATAAAAATGCCAAGATTTTTAACTGTTTCACTGTATTTAACAATAATCCCATTCAATGTCTTCTTGTTCAAGAGACAAACTAATACAAGTTTTTAAAAACGGGCATAATTAAAACAATTTAAATACTAAGTATTACAGATTATTAAATCAGTAAAATCATATCTGGTTAGGTTCGGCAAACAAACCTATGACGTTATGAACGTAAAAATAAATGCCAGAATTCAAAATTGATTAAGAGATAGCTATATTAATTTGTAATTATTTATTTGATTTTGGTATAATGTCATTACCGTATATATTTTGTTACATTAACTCTGTTCAGTTAGCTGTCATTGAAACTGATAACTGGGTACGTGGTTCATTGCAGAATATCGCAGGCACTCAGTTTGGGTACGCTCCCGGAGAAGCTATCACCTCTGATCAAGATATGGTCGATCACGCAAATGGTAAGATACAGAAGCTGGGAAACAATTTCAAGCGAATGGCAGGCAACGCAGTAAAGGACGGACAGAATCTCATCCAGTCTCTGCAGAACGAGTTGAAAAACCAGAGCATAGATGGAGACGTGCAGGCAATGGTGGACCAAGCTAAACCCGTGGACGTCTCCTCATGTGTCTCCAACGCTAGAAGTAAATATCGTTCATTTTTACTGTCCTTCCTATGAGAGAAAGAAAACGCATTACTTCTTCCTCTTCGTCTCATTTTAATGTCACCCATCATCGTCTTCTACAACATTGATTTAATATTTATCATTATATTAGTCATCAAAATTATTTTCTTTAGACTATCTCATCATACAAATCTATCTGCATACTCGACCTAACTACATAAATGACGCCATAACTAAAGTTAATGATGACTTGAATTCTATATCCATATGGTCGAAAACGCACGGACTTAATTTAAATGCAAGTAAATCGCAGGCAATCTTAATAGAACATCAAAGATCGAAGTGTGACAAACAAAATTTGCCACCGATAATTGTAAATAATACTACTATTCCATACAGTACGACTGTGAAGAACCTTGGTATTTATATGGATTGTCACCTGGAATGGAATGAACAAGTGAATCACACTTCCAAAAAAATATTTTCCATTATTCACTCATTAAAGCGACTGAAGCACTTTCTTCCTGATAAATTAAAATTAATCCTTGTACAAACACTCGTGAAGCCACACTTTGACTACTGCGATATTATATTAAGTAACCTAAATGCAAATTTGAGCAGCAGGCTACAACGTGTGCATAATGCGTGCGTCCGTTATATTTGTAATATTCGTAAGTATGATCATGTTTCCCCGTCTTTCCAAACTCTGTCTTGGCTAAGGCTAAGCGATCGACGAGCCCTGCATTCTCTTGTTCTCTTATTTCAAATTCTGCGCACCGCTACCCCAATATATTTGGCTTCTCGTTTTCAAAATTTATCCGCATATCATCAGCTAAGTACAAGATCTCAGCATAACAATTTACTCATTATACCCTACCACAAGACATCTTTATATTCTTCATCCTATACAGTTTTAGTTGCTAGAAATTGGAACTCGCTTCCGAGTGATATAAGGGGTTGTTGGACAATAGCTTCATTTAGGTCAAAATTACATAAATTCTTACTTAACAGATGAATTGCTGATTAATATTTGTTACTTATAATGAAACTAACATCTGTCCATTCTTATTATTATTATCTTTAATTTCTCTAAATACATTTACAAAACCTCTAATGGCAATTACATTAATATTCTCATTATAGAAATAGAAATATATATATTCTCCCTGTAACATAGTCCTAGTAAGCTTATATTAAATTAATTTTCATCATTTTACTAGCTATCTCAAATATTAAATTAATTATAATTCATTGAATTAAATTAGCTCATAAATTAAGTTACTACTTTACCTTATAGATTTATCTAAATTTAAATAAATGTGTAGTGAAGATTATTGCTGGAGAACCTTTTAAGTGTAGTGAAAATATTTGTAATTTAAATTTATGTATTGTATTGATTAAGGCTGGTTGAGTGGAAGAGAAGGCCTTATGGCCTTAACTCTGCCAGCGAAAATAAAACATTATTATTATCTATTTCGTAATAACCTTCACTATCAAAGCCTATCTACCTTCTTTTCTATATAAATCATTTTATATTTTCATTTATTACTCGGCCCCGCGTTTCGGAATGCGCGCTGGTTCGAGTCCTCATGGGGGAAGAAATTTTCTCATGAAATTTCGACCAGTTTATGGGACCGGTGCCCACCCAGCATCGTGATGCACTTGGGGAGCTACGATAGGTAGCGAAATCCGGTTGCGAAAGCCAGCTATAACGGCTGGGGAGGAACATCGTGCTAACCACACGATACCTCTATTCTGGTTGGATGATCGTCCACCTCTGATTCGGAATGTGGATGTGAGGCCAGCAGCCGGCTGGTCGGTCTGGGCCCTTCATGGGCTGTAGCGCCACGGATTAAGTTTTTTCATTATTATTTATTACTGGAATTCTTAAAAAAAAAACAAACAAAAAAACTGCAAGCATTTATAGCGGATAGTCTATAGAGTTGAATAATTTCAAGGAAAACATTTTTCCCTTGCAATTTTTCAAGCCTACTTCACAGGAAGCTTTACTTGAAAAACTAGTCTACGTTACTGTAGTTACGTTAACAGAAAACCACAATTCGAAGTCACACAGAGTTTGTGTGCACTCGATGTGGGTCTCTGGCGTCATGTCAGCTCATTCGAGTTGTGCGGATATAAAAAGAAAAATTGACACTGTGTCGGGTGGAGTTCCTGGGTAGCTCAGTTGGTAGAGCACTGGTACGTTCAACCAGAGGTCCCGGGATTGATACCCGGCCTCGGAACAATTTTTCTCTTGAAATTATTCAAGTCTGCTTCAAAGGGAGCTTTACCTCAAATAGTAGACTTGCAGTCTATAGAGTTATTTTTCATGAAATTAGTCTTTTTTTACTTTCACTTATAAATTATAGTTAAAATAAATGCATGAAGACATTTTTCTCATTAGTTTCGAAAAATGTTTTTAGAGTTACACCATGAGGTACGCAAAGGGTAATAAAAAATAGTCCACACCTGTGGAGTGACGATTAGCACGTCTGGCTGGGAAACCAGGTGGCCCGGGTTCGAATCCCGGTCGGGGCAAGTTACCTGGTTGAGGCTCTCTCCGCGGTTTCCCCCTCAATCCAATATGAGCAAATGCTGGGTAATTATCGATTCTGAACCCCAGATTCATTTCACCGACATTATCACCATTTCATTCAGACGCTAAATAACCTGAGATGTTGATACAGCGTCGTAAAATAACCTACTAATTAAAAAATAAACATAGGGAAACAAAAGACACATAGTACGTAAAGACTTATTTATTTATTCAATTATTCATTTATTTACTAGTTTAGTATTTGTTACCCATTTACTCGTCACCTCATTTATTTATTTATTTATTTATTTATTCAACTTATTCACTTATTATTTATTCACTTATTTATTCAACTTATTCACTTATTTATTATTTATTTATTTATTCAACTTATTCACTTATTATTTATTCACTTATTTATTTATTCAATTTATTCATTTATTTATTATTTATTCATTTATTTATTATTTATTCATCTATTTATTATTTATTCATTTATTTACTATTTCTTCATGTATTTATTATTTCTTCATGTATTTATTATTTCTTCATGTATTTATTATTTCTTCATGTATTTATTATTTCTTCATTTATTTATTATTTCTTCATTTATTTATTATTTCTTCATTTATTTATTATTTCTTCATTTATTTATTATTTATTCACTTATTTATTTATTCAACTTATTCACTTATTTATTATGTATTCACTTATTTATTCAATTTATTCACTTATTCATTTATTTATTCAATTTATTCGTATATTGAATTTAATTACTTATGTATTTACTCAATATATTTATATATTTATGTACTCACTAATGTATTTATTTATTTTATGTTTACTAATTAATTGATTCATTTATTTAAATATAAGGGAGACATGAATTTCGAGGTTTTTATAGTCTAATACCAGCTTAATGATATCTTGGAGCAACAGTAACAAATATAAATGATACTCGGGAGGAAATTAAACGCAGGAGAAATATGGGAAATGCCTGTTATTATTCGGTTGAGAAGCTTTTGTCGTCTAGTCTGCTGTCAAAAAATCTGAAAGTTAGAATTTATAGAACAGTTATATTACCGGTTGTTCTGTATGGCTGTGAAACTTGGACTCTCACTTTGAGAGAGGAACAGAGATTAAGGGTGTTTGAGAATAAGGTTCTTAGGAAAATATTTGGGGCTAAGAGGGATGAAGTTACAGGAGAATGGAGAAAGTTACACAACGCAGAGCTGCACGCATTGTATTCTTCACCTGACATAATTAGGAACATTAAATCCAGACGTTTGAGATGGGCTGGACATGTAGCACGTATGGGCGATTCCAGAAATGCATATAGAGTGTTAGTTGGGAGGCCGGAGGGAAAAAGACCTTTGGGGAGGCCGAGACGTAGGTGGGAAGATAATATTAAAATGGATTTGAGGGAGGTGGGATATGATGGTAGAGACTGGATTAATCTTGCTCAGGATAGGGACCAATGGCGGGCTTATGTGAGGGCGGCAATGAACCTCCGGGTTCCTTAAAAGCCAGTAAGTAAGTAATACCAGCTTAATGAAGTACATAAAGGTTTACGTTCTTAGGTGGAGTAATTTAATGTTAGTGAATTATTTATTTTTCTTGTAACTTTTGGAAATCATTCTCAATATGCCAGCCGCAATAGTAGGAATATTGTGCTTTTAATTAAGCAATTTCCGAGAGAGAAATATTGTCGATATTTTTAGTATCAATTTGTATTAACAAAATAATAATATCAACTACAATCGATTAATTTTAATCGATTAGTTTATTCGATTAAATATTTTTGATCGATTAATCTTGAAACAGAAATTGATCGATTAAGTCCCACAACACTAATATTAACTGAATTGACATTTACAGCTGACGCATTCAACGCCTGCGTCTCTAATGCTAATACAACCTTGGCGCCGTACTACCAACACCTCCAGCAAATGGTAGCCGCTTCGCAGAGTCTTCTGCCTGTTGCCTTCGGAAATGTCAGCGACTGTCAGAAGAACAGCGCAGGCTCTGACGCCCTGGCGACTTGCTTGCAGGCAGTTGGGGCCCAGGTCTTCGATGGAAGGGACAAGCTCATGGCTGCCATTTTAGCGGAGATGGCTCAGTTCAGGTCTAATGCTCCAGGAATCACGAATGACTTCAGATCATGCGTAAAGACAGCAAAGAAAAACATACTAGGTCAAGTACAGCAGTGCATTGACCAGAAAGAGAAGGACGCTGTGTCGCAAGTGTTTAACTTTGGAAAACCCTGTCTGCTGTCATGTATCATTCAGAAAATATTTTTCAAATGAAGTAACGCAATAAACTTTTCTGCAGCATGAAACTCTCTTGTTTTTATCTTACAAGTATAAGAGACTTCACCTGTTTTCCTTAAGCCAGGTTCAGACGAGGATAGTTTACAGGAGTCAAGTGCTTGAAGCAAGTCTACTTTCCTTCAACTTTCCCCGTCTCAAATGGTTGAGACAGTCAAGTTGTGACTTGGCGATCAAGTAGAATCCGAGTTGCCGACTCGTCAACTTTTGCAGGTATTTCTCCAGAAAAACTAATTAGACAAGGAATACTTTCCCTTGGTTCACTGGCTTCTGTGAGAAGTGTAGGTATAGGAGAATAAACGGAAAACGAAAAGGGACATACACAGAGAACAAGGAAAATACAACGAGAACGAGGGGAATTCGAAGATAACAAGGAATGCACTAGAAGAATAAGGGGAAAACAAGGAGAACAAGGGAAAATAAGATCAAGTGCAATATAATGAGAACAGGGGAAATACAAGGAGAAAAATGGGAATACATGGAAAACAATGAGAATACATGGAAAACAATGGGAATACATGAGAACAATGTGAATACATGGAAAACAATGGGAATACATGGAAAACAATGGGAATACATGGAAAACAATGGAAAACAATGGGAATACATGGAGATCAAGGCGAATACAAGGAGAACAAGAGAAACACAGAGAGAACAATGGGAATACATGGAAAACAATGGGAATACATGGAAAACAATGGGAATACATGGAAAACAATGGGAATACATGGAAAACAATGGGAATACATGGAAAACAATGCGAATACATGGAAGACAATGGGAATACATGGAAAACAATGGGAATACATGGAGATCAAGGCGAATACAAGGAGAACAAGAGAAACACAGAGAGAACAATGGGAATACATGGAAAACAATGGAAATACATGGAAAACAATGGGAATACATGGAAAACAATGGGAATACATGGAAAACAATGCGAATACATGGAAAACAATGGGAATACATGGAAAACAATGGGAATACATGGAGATCAAGGCGAATACAAGGAGAACAAGAGAAACACAGAGAGAACAATGGGAATACATGGAAAACAATGCGAATACATGGAAAACAATGGGAATACATGGAAAACAATGGGAATACATGGAAAACAATGGGAATACATGGAAAACAATGGGAATACATGGAAAACAAAGGGAATACATGGAAAACAATGGAAATACATGGAAAACAATGGGAATACATGGAAAACAATGGGAATACATGGAAAACAATGGGAATACATGAAAACAATGTGAATACATGGAAAACAATGGGAATACATGGAAAACAATGGGAATACATGGAGATCAAGGCGAATACAAGGAGAACAAGAGAAACACAGAGAGAACAATGGGAATACATGGAAAACAATGGGAATACATGGAAAACAATGGGAATACATGGAAAACAATGGGAATATATGGAAAACAATGGGAATACATGGAAAACAATGGGAATACATGGAAAACAATGGGAATACATGGAAAACAATGGGAATACATGGAAAACAATGGGAATACATGGAAAACAATGGGAATACATGGAAAACAATGCGAATACATGGAAAACAATGCGAATACATGGAAGACAATGGGAATACATGGAGATCAAGGCGAATACAAGGAGAACAAGAGAAACACAGAGAGAATAATGGGAATACATGGAAAACAATGGGAATACATGAAAACAATGTGAATACATGGAAAACAATGGGAATACATGGAAAACAATGGGAATACATGGAAAACAATGGGAATGCATGGAAAACAATGGGAATACATGGAGATCAAGGCGAATACAAGGAGAACAAGAGAAACACAGAGAGAACAATGGGAATACATAGAAAACAATGCGAATACATGGAAAACAATGGAAATACATGGAGATCAAGGCGAATACATGGAGGACAAGAGAAACACAGAGAGAATAATGGGAATACATGGAAAACAATGGGAATATATGAAAACAATGTGAATACATGGAAAACAATGGGAATACATGGAAAACAATGGGAATACATGGAAAACAATGGGAATACATGGAAAACAATGGGAATGCATGGAAAACATGGAAAACAATGGGAATACATGGAAAACAATGGGAATACATGCAGATCAAGGCGAATACAAGGAGAACAAGAGAAACACAGAGAGAACAATGGGAATACATGGAAAACAATGGAAATACATGGAAAACAATGGGAATACATGGAAAACAATGGGAATACATGGAAAACAATGCGAATACATGGAAAACAATGCGAATACATGGAAAACAATGCGAATACATGGAAAACAATGGGAATACATGGAAAACAATGGGAATACATGGAAAACAATGGGAATACATGGAGATCAAGGCGAATACAAGGAGAACAAGAGAAACACAGAGAGAACAATGGGAATACATGGAAAACAATGCGAATACATGGAAAACAATGGGAATACATGGAAAACAATGGGAATACATGGAAAAAAAAAGAGAATACATGGAGATCAAGGCGAATACAAGGAGAACAAGAGAAACAGAGAGAACAATGGGAATACATGGAAAACAATGGGAATACATGGAAAACAATGGGAATACATGGAAAACAATGGGAATGTATGGAAAACAATGAGAATACATGGAGATCAAGGCGAATACAAGGAGAACAAGAGAAACACAGAGAGAACAATGGTAATACATGGAAACAATGGGAATACATGGAAAACAATGGGAATATATGGAAAACAATGGGAATACAAGGAGAACAAGACAAACACAGAGAGAGAAATGAGAATACATGGAAAACAATGGGAATACATGGAAAACAATGAGAATACATGGTGATCAAGGGAAATACATAGAGATAAAGGGAAATACATAGAGATCAAGGGAAATACATGGAGATCAAGGGAATACATGGAGATAAAGGGGAATACATGGAGATCAAGGGAATACATGGAGATAAAGGGGAATACATGGAGATCAAGGGAAATACATAGAGATCAAGGAGAATACATGGAAATCAAGGGGAATACATATAGATCAAAGGGGAATATATAGAGATCAAGGGGAATACATAGAGATCAAGGGGAATACATGGAGATCAAGGGGAATACATAGCGATCAAGGGGAATACATAGCGATCAAGGGGAATACATAGCGATCAAGGGGAATACATAGAGATCAAAGGGGAATATATAGAGATCAAGGGGAATCCAAGGAGAACACGGAAATTACAAGGTAAAAAACGGGCAAATTAGTATAAGAAGGGGAATATAAAAAGAACAAGGGGAATATAAGGATGAGGAAGAAATACAAAAATAACAAAGGAAAAACACGGAGAATAAGGGAAATACAGCAAGAATAAGGGAAACGCAGGAAGAATAAGGATAATACAAAGAGAATAAAGGTAATACAAAGAGAACAAGCGGAATACATGGATACTATGAGAAATACAAGGCTGTCATTGGAAATAAAAGGAGAACAAGGGGAATACAAGTATTATTTCAGGCATTCGTGCTAGAGGGCGGTCCGATATTGAATATCGTTATGACGTGTGTCATGGTGCGTAGGTATATTGAAACTTACCAATTTTTCTCAGAATCTTTTTGAGTTATCTACTGAATTAATAACACTTATTTGATGTCGTACAGATTTTCTTCACCTTCACAAATGACCAGAGAGTGTAACATATATTAAATAATGTACTAATAGAACACTGCAACGCGAAATAAGACATCCACGCCCCCTAGCGTTGACGGCGACAGAATGGTTAGAGTGCAGATGTGTTTAACAATGGGGTTGGTCTACTTTCACAAATGTATCTGCAACACATCAAACACGAATTCATTGGGCCCAAGTGAGGCAATATTGACTCTTTTTTTAAGAAAATATCAGCCGACCTGGAAAATATCTCTCTATTGTTCCACTAGTATGTTAAAGTAGGTCATGCTTTGTATTTTTAAAGGGAGAATAAAGTAAATTGGCTGGTTCATTAGTACGCAATTCAGTAACAAGTGGTGGTAGGTCTGGTACCAATTCAGAAAACAGTCATGTTGATTCAGCTTAGCCTAATTAATTTCCGGTGCCAATCGTATATAAAATGTTGGAAAATGATAGCTCAGTACAGAATCATCAAGAAACTCTGAAATGGCTGCAAGAATTATCTTCATCCTTGCTACTGTACTGTGCAGTGTGCAGGTAAGAAATTACACTGGTCGACAAAATTTAACTTTTTTTAATCGCCAGAGATCAAATTATACTTTTCTAGACCAATTTTTCATGCAGATTACGGATACACCTTCCGTTTCTTCGTGTCACGTATAGATTTATAATTACACACAATACTTTAAATTTATGGAAATATACAAACATTTAAATGTTATCAATACAACAATACACTTATGTAATGATAAAATGATCAGATTTCTATATTATTAACTATTATGACACTTATAGTGATAATTAAAAACAGGATTATAGATTTCTAGAGAACTGGAAGCTAGAAGTGCTTAGTAGATGATTGTCTTTTATGTTGTTTTTCTGTGTCATCGCGATAGAGCATCCAACAATAATCTGACATCATGGATTCATTCCAGAAACCCTGGTAACGTTTCTCCATAGATTTAATGTCTTGGTGAAACCTTTCACCCATCTCGTCACTGACATCACCAAGGTTGGTTGGAAAAAAATCCAAATGAGAATGAAGTAAATGAAGTTTTAGGGACATACGGCAACCCATTTCTTTATATGCATCCAGTAATTCCTGAACTCCTTTTTTGTAGTCTGGAGACTTTGTCTTCCCTAAGAAGTTTATACACAGCCACTTGAAGCTTTTCCAAGCTTTTACTTCAATCTCATCCAAATTTTCTTCGAATTTTTGATCCCGCAGTAGCTCTCTAGTCTGTGGGCCCGCTAAGACCCCTTCTCGTAGTTTAGCAGCTGACACACGACAAAATTTTTCACTCAGATACTGGAGTCCTTTTGAAGTTCTCCTTCCAAGCGTCTTCACAAAGGTTTTCGTTAAGCCAAGCTTTATATGGAGAGGGGGAAGCAGTATTTTTTTTTTTTTTTTGTCAACTAGAGGGATATGCTGGACATTTTCTTCACCTGGGTTGTAAGTGCTTCTAGATTTCCAGTCTCGTTTGGTGTAATGTTCACTTGTATTTCGGCTCTCCCATAGACAAAGGAAGCAGCAGAATTTTGTAAACCCCCCTTGCATACCCATTAACATGCCAATGACTTTCAGATCTCCACATATATGCCACTGGTGTACATCGTACTGAATTGATTTGAGTACCATGTTTATATTATCATAGGTTTCTTTTAAATGCACAGAGTGGGCAATGGGTACAGAAGGTTTTAAATTGCCGTTCTGCAGAAGAACGGCCTTCAAACTTTGCTGGGAAGAGTCAATAAATAACCTCCAGTCTGATGCAACATATTGTTGTTTTAGTCCCTCAAAGAGTCCAGGCACATCGTTGCAGAAGACCATTGGACCATCTAAAGAAAAAAACTTTTCTAAATATTTTGTCCGTTTTCTATAGTCGCATATCCCAACGTCTTCAACAAGATGTTTCTCTCTAAGCCTAGAAGCTAGAAGTTCCGCCTTATCTTTTGGTAGTGAAAGATCTCTAATGAGATCGTTTAGTTCATGTTGGGTAAATCGCTGTGGTTCGGAACTAATAAACTCAGGAATGCATTCACGATCAGAAGCACATTCTAAATTTTCACTATCACTGCCTAAGTCACAGTCCACTTCCTGGAACAGTTCCATTTCATTTTATGCAGGTTTCGGAATGGGTAAGTTGTCGTCATGCGGGACCGGCCTCATTGCAGATTCAATATTTGGGTATAAAATTTTGTGTTTGTTTCTGGAAGAAAAACCCTTAATGTTAACACAACAAAAATAACAATAGTCAGTGTGATTTTTCGGTTCTCGCCATATCTTTGGGATAGCAAATGGCATCGATCTTTTCTTCTTTTGTACCCAGTCCCCTAAGCCTGTCGAACAGCGTTTACATACATGTGGTGCCCACTCTTTATCCTGATCACCAAGAAGACTACCAAAGTACAATTGATACAATTTCTGAAGCCGTGGAGTGATTGTATGCCATTGAGATTTCGGGGTGAAGGAACCGCATATGTAGCAGAAGCTGTTGGGATGATTTAGACATTTTCGGGGCATGATAGGTGATTTAATCTGCAACAGAATAAAACGTATTAGTACCTTTACCTATTTGCGTACAATTTCTCCAAATAAATTATATTTTTTAGAATGCGTAAATATACCGAGGTCCTAATGAGTTCCCAAAATTAAGGGAGGGGGCGTTTGGAATGTTCCCCAGTAATAATTGCGAGATTATGTATTATATGTTTAGTTAAACAAGGTACCTATGAAAAACTACAGGCACTGGTAAAAGATACAGGCCTACTCACCTTATTAATTGATGTAAAATACACAGCACCTCAAAATATATCACTATCACACAAGATTCACTATAACTCTGTAATACGATTGTGTATCGTTCAATCTACAAACTGTGACTTAGGAAGATGATTCCATGGGGATGAAAAAAGACAAGATAAATTTTATCTAGGACAGGAAGTTTACGCGTGGGGTACGCAGCAAAAGATAAGGCACTAAAGAGTGCCGCCCTATTAGCCGCACGGAAATAAACGGAGCGACTTAAGAGATTATTATGAATAGATTGAAAACTATTTGTGATATGACGAAAGTAAAACCAGATCTGAAATCAGCGCAACAATATCTAACATACTGTACATATAATACTTTTGGCGAAAATTCATTGTCGACCAGTGTTATTATTATTATTATCATCATTATTATTATTATTATTATTATTATTATTATTATTATTATTATTATTATTATTATTATTATTATTATTATTATGCATTTAGCACGTATGGACGAATCCAGAAATGCATATATATACATATAGTGTTAGGAGTCAGAGGGAAAAATACCTTTTGAGAGGCCGAGACATAGGATGGGAGGATAATATTAAAAAGGATTTGTGGGAGGTGGGATATGATTGTAGAGACTGGATTAAGGAGTTAGGTACAATTTACAGCAATAAAATTTTGAAAATATTCAACTTTTTATTTCTCCAATACTGTATGTTGTACAATAATGAAAATTTGTATGTGTAAAACACTGTCCTACTGAATGATAAAAATATTTTTACGATTTAAAAACAAATATATATATATATATATATATATATTTTTTTTTTTCAAAATTCAAAACTGTGGCAGTTCACTGTGCAGTGATGAAGCGTTTCCCTCATAATTCAAAAACTATCCAACATTCTGTGAAGAAAATTTTTGTGCCTGTCACATCTACAATATGAAGCAAAATTACTTCTCTACATTTGATACGTTGTCCGATAAAAAATAAATTCATTTAAAAACTGGTCAAATATCAGTATTTTCTTCTTACACAAAATAAAAAAAATACTGTTTATTAAGGAATGTCGTTGAAAAAGCATGATATTGTAAACACGAGTTTCAGCAATAAAATAAAGAGCGAGAACATGAAAAAGTTAACAAGTTTATGAGATATGAGGGAAACGCTTCAACACTGCACAGTGAACTGCCACAGTTTTGAATTTTGAAAAAAAAAAAAAATGTATATATATATATATATATATGTATATATATATATATATATATATGTATATATATATGATTTTTTTTATCTTAAAATTTTTTTTTTTCATATAGCAGAAGGACACATACTAATTTTCGTTATTGTACAAGATACAGTAATGGAGGAAAAAAATGTTGAATATATCTAAAAATTTTACTGCTGTAAGCTGTACCTGACCCCTTAATCTTGCTCAGGATAGGGACTGATGACGGGCTTATGCGAGGACGGCAATGAACCTCCGGGTTTCTTAAGGGAAGAGGATGGTATTTTTTGGTGAAAAATGAGTAAATTTTCAAAAAACAATTTTTTTCCTTAAAATACTCTGTGATATGTGTAGAATACATTGTATAATATTTTGTGGTTATTTGTGCCCTTATCAGTTGTTGAGACGTCATTTTTAAACTTCCTGCGCTCTGGATTTTTAAATCACACCGCCCTTTTGTTTGTTGTTTCCGGAACTTCATTTTTTTTTCAAAACCAAATTTTTCTTTAAAATACTCTGTGATGTGTGTGGAATACATTGTATAATATTGTGTGGGTATCTGTGCCCTTATTGGATGTTGAGACGCCATTTTTCAAGTTCCTGCGCTCTGGATTATTAAATCACACCCCCTTTGATTGCTGTTTCTGGAACTTTACTTTTTTCGCTACATAGCCAGACAAAAATCGATATAATTTTTGAACTATTAAAGATGTATGAATGAAATTTATAATACACATTCTCTTAGGAAACTTTTCTCTGTAACGGAATTTCCCTAATTGATTTCATTTTAAAAATAAGTCTCTCTGTTTGCAAGAAAGAAAACAAAAAAAATGTTATTAAATTTTAATTGTTTATTTTACAAATGTAGGAACTAATATCAAATTTCTGTTACATACAGTTTGTAAAGCGTGCTTTTACAAATAAATTGTAACATAGTGTTTGAATTTATCTTTAAAAATGGCTTAGATATATCGAGTTTAGTAAAATCCTGCATTGGGTACATTTTTTTTTCAAATCTGCCTCCCAAATAATTTATTCAAAATATTTATATTTTGTTGAGTTGCTATAGCCATGAGCTCTCTACATACAAAAAATTAATATTTTACACCAAATAAGAAAAAAGTTTTAAAAATTACTATCCTCTCCCCTTAAAAGCCATAAGCATTATTATTATTATTATTATTATTATTATTATTATTATTATTATTATTATTATTATTATTAATTTAGTGTTCTGCCCAAGGGCAGGTATTTCACTGCAAACCCAGCTTTCTCCAATCTTTCCTATTTTCTGCCTTCCTCTTTGTCTCCTAATATGATCCATATATCTTAATGTCATCTATCATCTGATAACTTCTTCTGCCTCGAAGTCTTCTCCAGTTACAATTCCTTCTTTCTTCGCCCACTCTTTCCAACACAGCTTCATTTCTTATTATGTCTGTCCACACGTTCCATTCTTCTCCATATCCACATTTCAAATTCTTCTATTCGCTTCTTTTTATTGGGTTATTTTATGACGCTGTATCAACATCTTGGTTATTTAGCATTTTAATGAAATGAAGGTGATAATGCCGGTGAAATGAGTCCGGGGTCCAGCACCGAAAGTTACTCAGGATTTGCTCGTATTGGGTTGAGGGAAAATCCCGGAAAAAAACCTCAACCAGGTAAGCTGCCCCGACCGGGACGCTTCTTTTCACTTCGTCGTAATGTCCATGTTTCTGCCTCATACAATGCCACACTCCACACAAAGCGCTTCACTAGTCTCTTCCGTAGTTCTTTTTTCAGAGGTTCGAAGTTGATGCTCCTTTTTCCATTAAAAGCTTCCTTGGCCCTTGCTATTCTCCTTTTGACTTCCTGGCAGCAGCTCATGTTACTGCTTACAGTACATCCCAAGTATTTGAAGCTGTCCAATTATTATTATTATTATTATTATTATTATTATTATTATTATTATTATTATTATTATTATTATTATTATTATTACTAATTTAGTGTTCTGCCCAAGGGCGCGTCTTTCACTGCAAACCCAGCTTTCTCCAATCTCTCCTATGTTCTGCCTTCCTATTTGTCTCCACATATGATCCATATATCTTAATGTCATCTATCATATATCTTCTTCTGCCCCGAACTCTTCTCCCGTTCACCATTCCTTTTTTCTTCGCCCACATTTTACAACACAGCTTCATTTCTTATTCTGTCTTTCCACTTCACACGTTCATTCTTCTCCATATCCACATTTCAAATTCTTCTATTCGCTTCTTTTCACTTCGTCGTAATGTCCATGTTTCTGCCTCATACAATGCCACACTCCATACAAAGCGCTTCAATAGTCTTTTCCGTAGTTCTTTTTTCCAGAGGTTCGCAGATTATGCTCCTTTTTCTATTATGAGCTTTCTTTGCCATTGATATTCTCCTTTTGACTTCCTGGATACAAGCTCATGTTACTGCTTATAGTAGCCCTACACTCCAAGTATTTTAAACTGTCCAAATTATTATTGTTGATAATATTATTACAAATAAAATATAAATTTAACTCCAAATCCTTCATACAATTATGTCTAAAGTAACACATATCTTACTTTTTTCAAATCTGTATAATGCTTTGATAAAAAAAATACAGCAAAAGATTGATTTTCTGTAACATAATACCCATACTTCACCCTAATAGCTTTCGGCTTTTTTCCTAATAGGAAATCTCTTTCACTTCGGTAGCTATAGTAACAGTGACATTAATTTCAGTTGCTGGCTGCAACTGACGTGGAATGTAGGCAAGGTCCGGATGACGATGAAGA
The DNA here is from genome assembly GCF_040183065.1 of Periplaneta americana. Classification (NCBI taxonomy): domain Eukaryota; kingdom Metazoa; phylum Arthropoda; class Insecta; order Blattodea; family Blattidae; genus Periplaneta; species Periplaneta americana. The sequence goes on along the minus strand of NC_091130.1, from coordinate 144,152,150 downwards.
CATTGGAGAAAACAACGTGGAGGTGTTCAACTCTCTATTTGCACAACTCGCTGCACTCAATTCGACTACCGGTAACTTCAATCTGAAGACACAGAAGTTTATCCTTAATATCTCTTCCATATTTCAAAATCTGAAAGATAGGATTCAGTCCATAATAGCGAATATTACACAAACCGGATCTCAACTTGCAAACTGCATGACGTCAGAGAAAGAAAATGTAACGGAACTCATACATGAAGGAGGTAAGATTATTATTATTATTATTATTATTATTATTATTATTATTATTATTATTATTATTATTATTAGCTGTAACATCATCTACAATATGAAGATCTTTGCTGTTGAATTCATAATTTGTAGTTGGTATAAAGTCTGTTTTTACACACTATCTCCACTAGGTTCCTCCCTCTAGATAGAGAGACTATTCATGATAATATTTTCGTAGGACCGATATTTTCAACGCAGTTCAGTCGTTTTGCTTCAATTTCTGTAAGCAATGTTAGACTGAGTGTAAATGTTGAGTTTTTATGAAAACTTAATATGCCTATACCGTGTGGCCAAAAAGCACTTGCCAAATGAAGAAGACAATATAATTTGAAATGACAAATGAAGACGTACAAATTTAAGAGATTAGGTACAGCTTACACGAGTAAAATTTTGTAAATATTCAACATTTTTTCCCTCCATTACTGTATCTTGTACAATAATGAAAATTAGTATGTGTAAAACACTGTCCTTCTGCTATATGGGAAAAATATTTTTACGATTTAAAAAAAATATATATATATATATATTTTTTTTTCAAAATTCAAAATGGTGGAAGTTCACTGTGCAATGATTAAGAGTTTCCCACGTAACTCCAAAAGTATCCAACATTCTTTGATTAAATTTTTTGTATATATTTATGCATATCTTATCTACAATATGATGCAAAAATACTTCTCTACCTTTGATAGATTGTCTGATAAAAAATAAATTCATTTTAAAAAATGGTCGAACATCAGTATTTTCTTCTAATACAATATATATTAAGGAATGTAGTTGAAAGAGCATGATATTGTAAACATGATTTTCAGCAATAAAATAAAAGAGAGAGAACATGAAAAAGTTAACAAGTTTGAGGTATAAGGAAACGCTTCATCACTGCACTATGAACTGTCACCATTTTCAATTTTGAAAAAAAAAATATAAATATTTTATTTTCAATTTTGAAAAAAAATATAAATATATTTTTTTAATCTTAAAAATATTTTTTAAATAGCATAAGGACAGCGTTTTACACATATCAATTTTCATTATTGTACAAGATAAAGTTAACAAGATAGAGTTAATTTTGTATGTTAAAGATAATCTTCAGACTTTAACATTAAGAAATGATATATGATGACACAAGGCAAGGAAATTATTTTAATATCATACCATGTAGACTTGCTAAATCCCAAAAAAACTTTTGTTACATGTCATTGAAGGTTGCAAATAAATTTCCATCACATATTTTTAATTCAAGCAGAGCTACTTTCAAATTTTACACCTCTAGTTGGTTAATTTTAAATCCGGTTTATAATCTTGACGAATTTTTTTATTGTGTAATCTTTTTGTAATTTAACTGACCATGTCTATACATTTTGTTTTAGACACGTATTTTAAACTATTAAACTACAGTAAAGGAGGAAAAAACTGTTGAATATTTAAAAAAAAATTACTCCTTAAGCTGTACCTACACCTTAATGTCTCAGTAGTCTCATTCTACCATGAAATATCTGACAACACAATATTATTACACTGCATTACCCTCAAGCAGATATGAATAGGTTTGAAGGCAAATATTACTGTTCTCAGTGCAATTGCACAGTTCACTGTCGCAAATGTTCAAATTGTGTTCCTTTACTTAAAAAAGTCTTTCACTTGATCCTGATATGCTGTCACTCTTAAGAGTGTTGTTTGTGAAATTTGTTGCATATCAACTATTCTTTGTTTCAATTCATCTTTATATGTAAGCTTTGTCTTAAAAATAAGTTATTTCACATGTCCCCAAAGAAAGGATATAAAAGTGTGAGGTCTGGTGATCGTGGAGGCCACGACTGAAGTCCACCTCGTCCAATCCATTCACACAGAACAGGTTTCATTTCTCTCAAACTGTCAAAGCGTAATATTCTGTGGTAATATCTAGCTGAAATCACATTCTCATACGTTCAATCATTAGTAAATTATACAGGGAGTCCATTACAACGCTATCCAATAATTCGCCAAATGTGTACTGGTTCATATTTCCATCAGAGATGTGGTTCTACAATAATATCGTCTAGTAGACTATCTTTTTGAGCAGTATGGTTATTTGATTCATGCATCCATCTTGGGTGTTATTTGGACTTACGTAGCACATGATATAATTCTGATACTACAGTATATAACGTCAAACTATTTGTATTCTGGACACATCGTTGCTGTCTGGTTAGAAACTTAACTTTAATCTTAAGAGTTAAAGTGCAGTCTGTTATTCTTTCTCCACTAGAAGATTAAGCTCAGAAAGAATTGGTTGCTATGGTCACATAAATGACATTGTCAGAACATTCCATTAGAAATGCGTTGTTTGTGCAGGCATAAAAAGAGGCAGTTTTCAGGCAGGATCATTTTAAATAGGTATGTCATGGCACAATAATATTCAGGAGCCTGAACTAGGTGCTGACAGAACTTTGAGGGCACTCCTTTGTACTTTCTCTTATTATTCTTTGGCCACAAATATTGTCAAATTTTCACTGCGATTGTTGAAGTAACCCTTATTCAGGTTACATAGGTTTCGTGGGCAGTTTTCTTTCCAAAGTTGAATCATGATCTTGGTCCTCCATGTCAAAAGTTCCAGGTAGCCTATCACGGAAACTCGTTCACAAAAAGCGTGTAAGAAAGAACAGAAATTACTCCTGTAGTTCTGAATGGTACAAAAACTTGAACCTAATGTCACTAACGTTCACCTAAAGTCCTACCATTTGTCACATATATTAGAAATTATTTGGTAAAAGTACCTGAATAAAATAAACCTAGCCGACATGGAACGGGTCAGAACACATTCCCAAGAACGGAATATAAACTCCGGTATCGTCTGCTGCTACCATCTGCCGGGGCTTATCAGGAACTACTAGAAGATCTACAAGCAATGATCGAAGAAATGTGACCTTGATTCTTCTGTACAGACGCAATGTTGAGAATGGACTCGATGACATCAAATTGTACTCTCAGACACATAGTAAATAGTTTTGCTGTTCACAGTTTTCGGAACTGACTCTGTAGAGCGGATAAATAAATTGTAGACCTACAGTCCAGATGATCGTTGGATTTGCGTCTTTTCGTGCAGTAAAATTTTTCGAAATTTTCAACCTATGTGATAGATTAAACTCCGGAATGCCCACGTGCGGCCCAGAATCGGATTTCTAATCCAGATGCGGCCCCGGATGTTTTAGGTAAATCGTCCAGGCGCTGTCCGGAAAAACCTCAGTTATGGTATGAATATAACCGATATTTTCCTTCCTATTTTGCAAACTTAGGACTGTCAGTAGCAATGTGCAACAATGCATTAGGTACTAAATATGAGTGTAACTGTCGATGCTATAGTGGGATACTACAATATTGGCTGTGTTACTGATATAGCTAAGATTATTGTTTGTATAGCTATAGGTTTCATCTCTTAATGCTATGAATCTGTGAAATTTCTAACCTCTACCTTTTTACACCAATTAATCTCAAACTTTTACCACATATTTCTTATAAAATGAACATGCAAAACACAAATTTGCACTTTGATATTCCAAATAGTTTACTTGTAATTAATTTCTGTTTATTTTTAATACTGAATTATAATTGTTCCAATTTTCAAAGTTTACATAAATGTTCTTTGAATTTTCATTTAATTTACTCCTCATGTATATAAAATATAACATGCTTTTCATATTCTTCCAATTTATTTCTGAGAAAAAAATTTATCCTTTTAGGCCTAGTTGCTAATATTTATTATTTATTTTTTATTTTTTTAACTTATCACATCCTCAACACATGGTGATTTAAATACTTTCAATAGCAGAAGAAAACATGTGTTAGTTTACTTCGCTTTTTTTTTTTTTTTTTTTTTTTTTTTTTTGGAACTTCTGTGCAAAATTTCACTGAGATTGAAGAAAAACTGCATTCATTAGAGCATTTTGAATGTTACAAAATGTTGAAAATTGGAAAATCGAGGAAACTAGTATCAAAATTAGCAGGTATATGATAACTTGCATACTATCGATATCCTTCCTTCCTATACAGTCTACCATACACATTTTTCTCCTACATAACAACGCTAAATATGAACTGAATATGAAGTAAAATTAGTTAGAATGAAGAACGAAGTCTGTCAGAATGACAGCTGAGTGTCAGTTTAAAGGGCTGCAGCTCCATGCATGCGCTGGTCCCTTTAAATTAATCATAGGGTCAAAATAAGTACAGATTTACAAAACCGAAGGATGTTATTTTTTTTAGAGTTGAAAATAAAATTTCTATTTTTTAATTTTTTTTTTTTTTTTTTTCATAATTTTAACCGATATGCATCGCCTTAATGTTGAATCTTTCATCTGACGTGGTGAAAGTCATGTCCTTGATCTTCACATTAGTAGAAACTTATATAAAACTAATTTTACGCAGGTCTACTGTAGCGTAGTGATGGAGATCTTCTGCAGTCCATCATTTGCATCGTTATGGATCCCTTTTCCTTTGGTTATCTTCTTTTTACTTGCTTGTTGATTTGTGAGGATTACATATTTTTCGGTTTGGATGTTCTTTAGAAGAATCTATAAAAATAAAAATATTAGACGTCTCATATAAAATGGTTCGCAGGAACATTTTGTTCTTCGGCATGGTGAAACGTTGAACTCTGTCCACATGTTGGGGGGTGGAAACCCTCGTCACTTGCGACAATTTTCCAGTATACAGTCAGTAAACTTAAGGACTATCGTCTTCGGGTTGTAATGCCATAATGTCATTTGTGAATATGTCCACTTCCGCTGGATTCAAAAATGGCATAGGCCTACCGAAGAACTTTAAGAACTTAGCTCTAGATATTTTCCTAAGCACCTTATTCTCAAACATCCTTAACCTCTGTTCCTCTCTGAAAGTGAGAGTTCAAGTTTCACAACCATACAGAACAACCGGTAATAACTGTTTTATGAATTCCAACTTTCAGGTTGATTTGTATATTAATTTGGAAAGAAACCCATAAACCTCAGAATTATGCTTTATTTATACCCAATGCTTGAGAGAGTCTATATGACCAGGCTTCGAAACTTCGGACCCGATAGGGCAGTTCAGTTGGAAATCCGCATAACGGCGTACCGAGAATAGTAGTATAGAGTAAAGTGGGTGGGGGTACTGTAGAATGAATGCCAACAAATACGCAAAGGAAAACGCTCTGGATTTTAAGGTTCTCACGAATAATTTGGTTTTCATACAAACCTATTTTAAAACTGTGTTTGAAACTATTACACGGTTAGAAAATTCAGAGCAAGAGATGCCGGAAGCCCTCAAATTAATAGAGGAAATGACGCAGAGAATTAATGTGACACCAAGTACACCGGTTACTGAACGTGTAAAACAGAAGTGGAAATCAATTTTATGTAAAAATAACGGGTATGGAACATTGTGTAACATAAACAGCAAATTAGTGGACACAGAGTCACCCGAGAATGAAGGACTGTCTCTTAGAGACTGCAATGGTGTTAGGTTTCTTCGTTTTGCTCCTATCACGTCATGCGATGTAGAGCGCAGCTTTTTACAATACAAACTGTGTTTGGCAGATAACCGAAAAAGATTTACGTTTGAGAAACTGAAAATGTATCTTGTAGTATGTACATTGCAATTCGGTACTGTAACTGCACTTCCTAAAGACGACCAATAGGATAAATGAAGAAATTAAAGTTGCTACATGTTTATTTCCACCATTAACACTGTGTAGAATTAAACAAAAATGCTTATAAAAGACAGGAGAATAAAATATGCTTTTCACATTATTTTGACATTGTCATTGTGTAATGTACAGGGACATAATTTTATTTTTATTTCAATTTTTATTGTACCTGAGTTTTTTAATGTACTTCACTCCCACCCCTTCTACTAATGAAGTTCCAACTCCACACAGAACCAAGACCGCAGATAGTAAGCAATACTGAGTTACTGAGTATAGTAGGTTCCAGAAATATGTTCGCGTTTTCCAGTGACGAAAGAGCTTTCAATATTGAATCATATTTTCGTACAGGTATTGTCCGTTTGCCTACGTCGCATCCCGATTTCCCCCACCTGCTTCTGCTCGCCCCTCTGTAAAAGCTGGGCTGTCTTAGCTCTTTTCTGAAAACATTAATTTCTGTTAGGAATTGGACGTTTACGTAATATTATACAGCTGTTTAATTTAACTTAAATAAAAGGGCCTCGTTAAGTAATTAACTGTCACGTGATTTCCTCCCTTTCTACAATCCTGCGGCATAACCACTTGGACGGACAGTAGATAGCATGTCTGAGTAATTTTATATTTTCGGGTCGGGCAGAAGTGAAGATTGAATTTACAGTACGTAGAGTAGGTACAGAATTATTTCAACATGAGTTACTAGTACGAAGGACGAAACTGGCAATTGGAATTAGATGCAATAGTCTATAGTGTGATAATATGCACAAAAGAACTGAAGCCTGTACCGAAATGAACGGCCACAAATTGTGTTTAAATATTCATATTATGATTATTTTTCAATTTAACTTCTTTTTCTATATTGTACGCTAATGTGCTGTAGACAATATAATATACACCGCATAATGAATACGTTCGCATGGATAACTCACTTCGTGAGTAAAAACACTTATTCTTAATACAGTACTGTACTTTGATTAAAGAAAAACCTAATGAAAATTATCAAACTCAAAATCGCGATATTTTTCTAGTTTACGTAACTGGATGAACTACTTTTCTTCCTTCCTATACCTAGTAGAGTGATTTGTGTTTTACGCCAGTATCATCGAACTCCAGTCTTGGAGGGGGGAGCAAGCGGTGTTTCCGGTTCTCTAAAGGTATAGACAGGTTAATATTAAAAATGTTAGTAAAAGTAAAATGATGTCCCTGTATATTTACTTTCAGAATGTACATATGTGTGTGTTTCCCCATACTACCGTACTCTACTCTAAATAGCAACATTGTTACCTCAACACAGCTCTATCTACCTGCAGCGAGTCAACCTACAATACATGCACAGTAAACTTATGGTATCGGGTCCCATGTCTCGAACCCTATATATGACAATGATATGGGAAGCACTACTCGAATCTCCGCCTATGATCCCGTGTTCATTTTTACGAATATATGCACTGACAAGAAATTTGTTTTGTTTTTTTTCCCCCAGAGCAAGAAGCACTGGCTTGCGGGCAGTCTATCATCGTGGAGGTGCGGCCTGTTTTAGACCAGGCTGGCAACGTAACCAGTGAGGCGTTCGGCTTGATCCTGCAGGTGACGCCGCTCGTCTTGGACTGCATCAGCAAGCACGCTACACAACCCATCAGACTCATAGCCTGCCTTATCTCCAAAACATTCCCTCTAAGCACCCAGATCTTTCAAGTGATCTCTGACGTCACTCAAGAAGTGAAGCTGATCCAGAAGGCCATCGGCGCCCTGGAGCCGAAACTGAAGGTGTGTGAGAAACAACTAGTGAGCGCGGTGTCACGTATCGGGAAGATCGTAGTGGAGATTGAGCAGTGCGTGGAGAACACGCTGAAGGGCTCTAGTGCCAACTGATGCATCACAGGCATGGGAGCAAGTGTATTTGATAAGAATAGTGTTAGTCTTATATTAGTGTGAGAAAATGAAAGTTAAAAACTTCATGCAGGGAATTCCGTTGGCTAAGAGAAAAAATATTGGTGTAATCTATACAGAACACAATTATTCACTTGTATGACTATATCGGGTGTCCCAGAAATTCATATATTAAATTTATGCTCGACCATGCCGAAATATATTAGGATTATACACCTGGTAGCAGCCCTTTAATGGACCTCATTAAAGTACACCTATTCATTAAAGTTCAGGTGTTCCACCAATCAGAAAACACCATTGTAGCAATATGAAAGAGCAAGTATCGATTATTCTCGAATATGCAATCCAAAGGCAACTAGCGAAACGTCACGGAGGCTGGAAATCCAATACTGTCGCAGAAGGTTATGTTATGTTACTATAATAATTAGCGTTAATTGTGAATAATATTCAAATAAATTCAATTTGTCATCTCGTTTTTCAATATCTAAATCAATTTCAAGGTTATATCAAGATTAATGTTCATGTTACTCTCTAGAATATATCAAGGTCAATGAGATTTGTTCTCGGAAAAAATTAAAAATACTTTCGCGTCTGCGCACATCTCACAATTTACGAGATATTGCACAAGGTTATTTCCGCTCCCCAGTCAGATAAGAATAACATGAATACTTATGAATAATTTCAAGTTAGAAATATGGTCGAGCATAAAAAGTCGTATGAAACTTGCCTATAATGGTAATTAAGACGCTCGTATGAAAATTATGAAACTCGCTTCCGTTCGTTTCATAAACATACTCGCGTCTTAATTACTACCATTATAGGCTCGTTGCATAATGTAAGTACTATTAATGGAGGGTAGAAGATGTAGAGAAAACATCCTTTTCTGTCAAAGAATTTAAGATAGACGTTGCGCCTTTAGCCCACTAGACAGCGTTAGAATCGAGAGTGCTGTTTCTTGAGCTGGTATTCTGGTTGGTACCATTTTACTTCGACCCTGCCTCAACAGCGGAACCTACCTACAACTTTTCTAAGAAACCCTCTTCTCTTTATTGGAGGAGATTCCCTTGGCGGTAAGGTAATCCTTATCGATGATATTTAGATAAAAGAACTTATCCCACAAAATAAAGATTTTTCAGGAAAACAAAATTTAAATGTTAACACATTATTATTGTTTAGTCAACTGTCCGAAGACAGGTCTGAACCTCATGAATGGTACCAAGACGGCACCACTTATGAGGCTACTAGGCCAGGAGATAATGGGTTAGGATGTCCAGTTCCTTTCCCCCTCCAATGCATACATCGCCGTCTAGCTACATGTTACACTAATCAGACTTCAGATGCATACAAATAGTTGCTCTTCCTTAGACATATATCGAAAAGTGAGATGTACTGTCTGATAATAGATGTACACATCAGCCAGAACCTCAATCAGAGGATGACATCATTATTAGTTACCTTATATTAGCCTAAGGAATTTAAACATAATTGTCAAAAACATATCTTCATATTTTGTAATTAAATTTTAACTACACTAATTACAACGAAAAGTCCACACCTGTAGAGTAACGGTCAGCGCGTCTGGCCGCGAAACCAGATTGCCCGGGTTCGATTCCCGATCGGGGGTAGTTACCTGGTTGAGGTTTTTTCCGGGGTTTTCCCTCAACACAAGATGAGCAAATTCTGGGAAACTTTCGGTGCTGGACCCCGGACTCATTTCACCGGCATTATCACCTTCATCTCATTCAGACGCTAAATAACCTAAGCTATTGATAAAGCGTCGTAAAATAATCTACTAAAATAAAAAAATACAACGAAAAGTCGATTTAAAAAATGGAGTAGGGTTACACTATCGATATGATTGCAGCATGATTGCCATCCAGCACATTTCACACATTCGTGTGTTTCTGAACAATGCCTTTCCAGGTAGGTGGATTGGCCGTAGGGGACCTATTGATTGGCCACCAAGATCTCCTGACATGAAGCTTTTCTTATGTCACATGTGTATGTTAGTATACGCCACTCCTGTAAATAAAACTCTATATCTTGGAATCTTTGAGAGAGTCTGACAGGCAATGGTTCGTCTCTCTATTCAGAGTTCGCGGGTGCTCACTTTGAGCTCCACCTCTAAATATGCACAGAGTGGATAGGCAAAACTTCTATCCAGTAGGGTGACATATGATTTTGTATGACGCATCCACTTCCAACTCTAACGCTGTCTAAGGTCCCTAGTTGTCCAACAAGAAACGTTTTCACTTCTACCATTCCTTATACTTAATGCACGGACTTTTGGGACAGCTGGTATACGTAATTCGGGCATGTATTACATTTGTGTTCCCTCTAAACTGTGCGAATGCTTTGGTGCGCTGTGACTAAATGCTTCTAAGCATACTAAACAAAATGTTTCCAACAATCTGCGTTTTATGCTGAAAACGTTATATGATCACACTAGCGACATATTCGTGCGGATTAAAAAATTAATTAGAAGAAACTTTTTTTTTAACTTCTTAGCTTTGCATTTTGTATTGTAATGTGTGTGCTTGTACTTTAATCTTAAATATTGGCGAAGTCTATAAGATAAATGTTTAACTACTAATTTTTTTATACTACATACTGACTGATTTGTAATTTAATACAAAAAAATCCAATGACATACAATGTTTAGTTTTAATTATTTACTCCAATTTTCCTTTCACCTATATAACTGTAGTTCAGGAACAATTAAACGATGTGATGATAATGGAGGAATAAACTCTCACTTTGAGAGAGGAACAGAGGTTGTGTGTTCGAGAATAAGGTACTTAGGAAAATATTTGACTAAGGGGGAAGAAGTTACAGGAGAATGGAGAAGTTGCACAACGCAGAACTGCACGCACTGAATTCTTCCGGCAACATTAATGTATCACATGTAAAAGTTTGGTTGAAATCATTAAAATTAACTAATATTTAGCAGCTTTTGTAATAATTTCTCCCCATATAAATTTACCGGTAAACAGTTTACTGAACTTTAACACCTCATGCCAATTCTAGAAAATTGCTGTATGTCGAAATATTTTTTATGCTCGACCATGCCGAAATGTAGTAATTATACACCTGGTAGTAGCCCTTTAATACACCCTATTAAAGTACACCTATTCATTAAAGTTCAGTTGTTCAGCCAATGAGAAATCACCATTGTACCATTATAAAACCGCAAGTATCGATTATTCTCGGATATGCAATCAAAAGACAACTAGCGAAACGTCACGGAGGCTGGAAATCCAATACTGTCGCAGAAGGTTATGTTCTGTTACTATAATAATTAGCGTTAATTGTAAATAATATTCAAATAAATTCAATTTGTCATCTCGTTTTTCAATTCTAAATCAATTTCCAGGTTATATCAAGATTAATGTTCATGTTATTCTCTAGATTATATCAAGGTCAGTGGCATTCGTTCCTCGGAAAAAATCAATACTTTTGCGTCTGCGCACATCTCACAATTTAGAAGGTCAGTTCCGCTCTTCACTTAGATAACCATACTATGAATACTTATGAATGATTTCAAGTTAGAAATATGGTCGAGCGTAAAAAGTCGTATGGAACTTGCCTATAATGGTAATTAAGACGCTCGTATGAAAATTATGAAATTCACTTGCGCTCGTTTCATAAACAAACATACTCGCGTCTTAATTGCTACAATTATAGACTCGTTGCATAATGTACTATTTTATGTGTAAGGTAATAGATAAATAGATTGAGAAAATTATCATGCAGTTTGTAAAGTAAAATAAATTAAAATACGTTTTCAAATAATGATCGATATATTTTCCAAATTTTAAATTATAGCAGTAAGAACAAAGGCTATTAACCTAAAATTGTTAGCTAAATAGGACTAAGTAAAAATAAGTTTATATGCCAATTTCTTTTAACTTGTACTGTATTGTAGGTTCCAATATGTCCATTCAAACATCTCCAAAGGGTGAAAAGTTATGAAATACTTCAATTACTTTAACTTAGAAAATCAAAACTCGAGTGGGATTTAATCGACTATTACACGATTAGAAGAAAGTATATAATGATTAGAAGAAATTAAGTACTCTAATACAATAAAATATTGACTTACTGAAATTCCATTTCACTAATGTTAGCTTCACGAAAAAGTTTGAACCGAGCCGCCATTTTCAATTGACTCTCTATGCTGTAAACACATGACGATCGCAAAGCATGTTTCATAGTATCGTAAAGAATTTGCAATTTGAAATGTTGGAAAACAAAGAAACAAATGCTAGGGAGATGATAAAAACAGAAGAAAGTATATAAAGATTAGAAGAAATAAAGTACTCTAATACAATAAAATAGATATTAATTGACTTACTAAAATTCTATTTCACTAATGTTACCTTCACGAAAATGTTTGAATGGAGCCACCATTTTCAGTAAATTATCTATCCGGGAAACAAATTGCGATCGCAAAGCATGTTTATAGTACAATAAAGAATTTACAGTTTGAAATTTTGGGAAACATGCTAGGATAGTGATAAAAAGAAACAAATGTTAGCGAAGCGATAAAATTAAACAAATTCTAGGGAAGCAATAAAATTGTGCGATAAGCAGCCATTGGTTGAAAGACGTCCTTTCGTACAGTTTTATTGGTCAAAAGTAGTATGACGTAGTGAAAGTGTAATAGTCATTGTAAACATGATATAATAATATTCATACACTAATTACTGCTAAACTGATCTACATTTAAAGCTTTTGTTTAAAAGAAAATGAAGCTGACACTATATTGAGTAAAAGGAAAACTTGAAAATTATTCTAGCCTATATTTATTCATTCATTCACTCATGAAAAATAACAAAAGCAATTTAGTATCACATCAAAATTTTTTCAACAAACAAAATTGCCTTTTCTTTTAATGCATTTACGAGGCTGATAATGATTTTTTTTAAACTTTGTTCAATATTGCTCATTAAAGAGCATAACATGTACTTCCATAATCACAGTTTAAAACATTTTCAAACTGAGCCTTTAGTACATTTTAAAGTCTGTATCAAATTAGCTCGACTTGTTTTACCGTGTCATATTAGGCCTAATTAACCCTAGGTTTTGTGATTAAATGCACGGTTAATCAGAAAATTAAATTATAAGTTTCAGCAGTCTGGCATCATCGCCGCTAACACACTGCTCTTCTCGTAATACAGATGTAAGAGGTCAACGAACTCAGCTCTGTCTGCCGTAGTGAACTATCCATCTTCCTTTTCATCTGATCGCATCGGTCAGTGGTCTCAAATTAGTAGTTTTCAAACTAAATTTACACGAAAACCGCCCACGTTATTGAAAAAAACGCAGAAGGATAAATTATTATTTATTAGATTTTCTTTCGATATGAACAAAAATCAAGATCATAGTTGCAATCGTTACCGAATAAGATGACGTTAAACATTTTGGAAAAAAAAATTTCTGAGAAAACTGTGAACTTTTCACCAATATGGTATTACACTTTTTTGTTACACACAACATGAGCTATTCGCTTCGAAAATCTGCAGGGTTATTTCACTTCCACCCTGTATAGGGAAAACAAAGGGCTAAATCGTGCCTAGTGTAGAGACAGGTTCCTAGACGAGCCCTTGAAAAGCCGAGCCAAGCCTTTACAATATCATGTGCCACTATTCTCCACCTCCTTATACCTAACGCTCACAATCTGAGATTTTAAACGTGAAAAATTTATGCTTGAATATCAAATGAATCTAATGTTAAAGAACATTTCAACATCTCACGTCTGTTGCTTAGCAAACGGCGCACTTTCTCACTTCAGTCGCTTAGCAACTGCAATGACCGAGACCTAAACGAGACAGTGAGTTACATCGCATTAATCTGACGTCAAGTTACGTAAACACGGTAATTTCATTCTGAACACTTGTACAGATGTACATTGACGAAATAAAAGAAAAATAATCACCATACAGTAATCATTTCCTTCTCATCATGTTCATAACCCTTATAAATAGCAACCGATTCCTTAAAAATCTAGTGCCATAGTGACACCCAACCGAGAACGAGCGTTTCACGTAAGAACATGCATCCTTTGAATCAACATTCATTTTTCATACCACTCCTTGCTATCGTAGTTTTCTCCATCCTACAACAGCAAGAGCAACAGCAGCAACAACAACAGCATGCTATCGTAGTTTCCTCCTTCCTACAACAACAGCAGCATCAACAACAGCAGCAGCTACTGAGGCAACAGCAGCAACTGAGACAAGAACAGCAACAGCAGCAGCAACAACAGCAGCAGCAGTGGCAGCAGCAGCAACAACAGCAGCAGTGGCAGCAGCAACAACAACAGTGGCAGCAGCAGTAACAGCAGCAGTGGCAGCAGCAGCAGCAACAGCAGCAGCAGCAACAGCAACAACAGCAGCAGCAGTGGCAGCAGCAGCAACAACAGCAGCAGCAGTGGCAGCAGCAGCAACAACAGTGGCAGCAGCAGTAACAGCAGCAGTGGCAGCAGCAGCAGCAACAGCAGCAACAGCAACAACAGCAGCAGCAGTGGCAGCAGCAGCAACAACAGCAGCAGCAGTGGCAGCAGCAGCAACAACAGTGGCAGCAGCAGTAACAGCAGCAGTGGCAGCAGCAGCAGCAACAGCAGCAGCAGCAACAGCAGCAGTAGCAACAATAGTTTTCCGCAACCAAAAGGCAAATGCCGGGTAATCTTTTGGCGAATCCTCGGACCACACCTCATCTCACTGCATCTCGTCAAAATATTGTAAAAAATTGCAGAAAATTGTAAAAAAAAATTTTGAAAATTACTGAATTGTAAAACAAAATTGTAAAATATTGTAAAAATTGTAATAGTAATATTGTAAAATTTTGACTTGTTTCACATCTTAAAGCTTCATTGCTCATGTAAGATCTGTGGAATATAATAAATAAATGAATGAATAAATGGATAAATGGATAAATGGATAAATGAATGAATGAACGAACAGCAGTAGCAACTGACGCAGCAGCAGCAGCAGCAACTGTATCTCCGCCTATGATACCCTGTCCTTTTTACATGCACTGACATGACATATCTTCGCTTTCCAGAGCAAGAAGCAATGGCTTGCGGGCAGTCTATCATCGTGGAGGTGCAGCCTGTTTTCGACCAGGCTGGCAACGTAACCAGTGAGGCGTTTGGCTTGATCATACAGGTAACGCCACTCGTCTTGGACTGCGTCAGCAAGCACGCTACACAACCCATCAGGTTCATAGCCTGCATTATCTCTAAAACATTCCCTCTAAGCACCCAGATCTTTCACGTGATATCTGACGTCACTCAAGAAGTGAAGATGATTCAGAAGGCCATGGGCGCCCTGGAGCCGAAACTGAAGGTGTGTGAGAAGCAACTAGTGCAGAGACAGCAGCAGCAACAAGAGCAGCAGCAACTGAGGCAACAGCAGGAGCAATAGCAGCGACAACAACAGCAACAACAGCAGTAGCAACAACAGCAGTAGCATCGACAACAGCAGTAGTAACAATAGCAGCAGCAGTAGCAACAATAACAGTAGTAACAACAATAGTAGTAGAATCAACAACAGCAGCAGTAGTAACAACAGTAGCAGTAGCAACAACAGTAGCAGTAGCAACAACAGTAGCAGTAGCAACAACAGTAGCAGTAGCAACAACAGTAGCAGTAGTAACAACAGTAGCAGTAGCAACAACAGAGCAGCAACAACTGCGGCAATAACAGCAGTAGTAACAACAGCAGAAGCAGCAATAGCAACAATAACAGTAGTAACAACAATAGTAGTAGAATCAACAGCAGCAGCATCAACAGCAGCAGTAGCAACAACAGTAGCAGTAGCAACAACAGTAGCAGTAGCAACAACAGTAGCAGTAGCAACAACAGTAGCAGTAGCAACAACAGTAGCAGTAGTAACAACAGTAGCAGTAGCAACAACAGAGCAGCAACAACTGCGGCAATAACAGCAGTAGTAACAACAGCAGAAGCAGCAATAGCAACAATAACAGTAGTAACAACAATAGTAGTAGAATCAACAGCTGCAGCATTAACAGCAGCAGTAGTAACAACAGTAGCAGTAGCAACAACAGAGCAGCAACAACTGCGGCAATAACAGCAGTAGTAACAACAGCAGAAGCAGCAATAGCAACAATAACAGTAGTAACAACAATAGTAGTAGAATCAACAACAGCAGCAGCATCAACAGCAGCAGTAGCAACAACAGTAGCAGTAGCAACAACAGTAGCAGTAGTAACAACAGTAGCAGTAGCAACAACAGAGCAGCAACAACTGCGGCAATAACAGCAGTAGTAACAACAGCAGAAGCAGCAATAGCAACAATAACAGTAGTAACAACAATAGTAGTAGAATCAACAGCAGCAGCATCAACAGCAGTAGTAGCAACAACAGTAGCAGTAGCAACAACAGTAGCAGTAGCAACAACAGTAGCAGTAGCAACAACAGTAGCAGTAGTAACAACAGTAGCAGTAGCAACAACAGAGCAGCAACAACTGCGGCAATAACAGCAGTAGTAACAACAGCAGAAGCAGCAATAGCAACAATAACAGTAGTAACAACAATAGTAGTAGAATCAACAGCAGCAGCATCAACAGCAGTAGTAGCAACAACAGTAGCAGCAGCATCAACAGCAGCAGTAGCAACAACAGTAGCAGTAGCAACAACAGTAGCAGTAGCAACAACAGTAGCAGTAGCAACAACAGTAGCAGTAGTAACAACAGTAGCAGTAGCAACAACAGAGCAGCAACAACTGCGGCAATAACAGCAGTAGTAACAACAGCAGAAGCAGCAATAGCAACAATAACAGTAGTAACAACAATAGTAGTAGAATCAACAGCTGCAGCATTAACAGCAGCAGTAGTAACAACAGTAGCAGTAGCAACAACAGAGCAGCAACAACTGCGGCAATAACAGCAGTAGTAACAACAGCAGAAGCAGCAATAGCAACAATAACAGTAGTAACAACAATAGTAGTAGAATCAACAACAGCAGCAGCATCAACAGCAGCAGCAACTATGGCAACAACAGCTGCAGTCGCAACAACGACAGCAGTAATAGAAGCAGCTGCAACATCAGCAGTATTATCAGCAGCAGCAACAACTGCAGCAGAATCAACAGCTGCAACAGTAGCAGTAACAGGAACATTTCTTTATTCCTGTTGAATTAAAACCATCGGGCCTTCTATTCTACTCAGCCAGAAACAAAATAAACTTACAATAGTGCAAGTACCATGCGTCTTCTTTCTGGTTTGTCTTCGAGAAATGTTTAAGTCGCCTTTTCTTTTCCATTCTATGAGTATATCACAGCCATTATTTCCTTTTATGTGTGATAGTTGATAAGGCTGTGCTAAACAGTTTATAAACAGTTCGAATATGCTATTCTCTACTTATAAACTTTGATGCAAGTATTTTGCGCAAAACTTCCCTTCACTATATTGCTGAAATATTTTCGTCTTTTATTAAATAAAAAGAATTAGAACCTTAAACACGGATAAAGAGCAATTTAATTTATTTCGACCTTTAATACCCAACATATTTTCACTTTTACAACAGTGACAACATCATTATTTATTACTGCAAAAGGTATAGGAATTCAGAATGAAACTGATTTCGATATTTCTTATTCATTTCTCATTTCCTTTGGTGTTAGATTTCCTTCAAATTATGAGGTAAAATAAGTTGCATTTTACGTTTATTGTGCTAGTACCGAACAGTTTATTAACAGTAATCTTACTAGAGGTTTTTGATTTATCTAGAGAAAATCAAAACTCGAGTGGGATTTAATTGACTATTACACGATTAGAAGAAAGTGTATAAAGATTAGAAGAAATAAAGTATTCTAATATAATAAAATAGATATTAATTGATTTACTAAAATTCTATTTCACTAATGTCACCTTCACCAAAATGTTTGAGTGGAGCCGCCATTTTCAGTCGACTATCTATGAGGGAAACAAATTACGATCGCAAAGCATGTTTTATAGTACCGTAAAGAATTTGCAGTTTCAAAGGTTGCCAAACAAAGAAACAAATGCTAGGGTAGTGGTAAAAAGCAAATGCTAGGGAAGCGATAAAATTAAACAAATGATAAGGAAATAATAAAATTGTGCTATAAGCAGCCATGTTTCGTTGAAAGACTCCTATCGTACCGTTTTATTGGTCAAAAGTAGTATGACGTAGTAAAAGTGTAATAGTCATATTAACACAAACCTGTATTACTTGAAGCCTATTTAAGACCAACGAAACTCGTTATACATATAAGGGAAGAATATCAAATTCTAGAGGTGGAATTTAAGTTCACGGCAAATTCAATGTTGTCCCATTGGAAAACACTTCCGCAGAGGAATAGATGTATTAGAATTAGTTTTTGGGTATTCCACCATGCCCTGGAACTTGACATTTCCAAAGTTGCTGAACTACGTACAGGTTCCATCAAGGAAAATAGGTGAGCCTGGAAAATCCGGACGACTGTTTCCAAACTACGCTGACTTTCAGTAATTTTCTAATTAACCATGCACTTAAAAACCCATTATGCGTTTTGTAATTATTTTTATGCTCGACCATCCCGAAATGTAGTAATTATACATCTGGTAACGGCCCTTTAATGCACCTAATTAAAGTACACCTATTCATTATAGTTCACTTGTTCAGCCAATGAGAAATCACCACTGTACCATTATAAAACCGCAAGTATCGATTATTCTCGGATATGCAATCAAAAGACAATTAGCGAAACGTCACGGAGGCTGGAAATTCAATACTGTCGCAGAAGGTTATGTTCTGTTACTATAATAATTAGCGTTAATTGTAAATAATATTCAAATAAATTCAATTTGTGATCTCGTTTTTCAATTCTAAATCAATTTCCAGGTTATATCAATATTAATGTTCATGTTATTCTCTAGATTATATCAAGATCAATGACATTCGTCCCTCGGAAAAAATCAATACTTTTGCGTCTGCGCACATCTCACAACTTAGAAGGTCAGTTCCGCTCTTCACTTAGATAGCCATAACATGAATACTTATGAATAATTTCAAATTAGAAATATGGTCGTGCATAAAAAGTCGTATGAAACTTGCCTATAATGGTAATTAAGACGCTCGTATGAAAATTATGAAACGAGCGCAAGCGAGTTTCATAAACAAACATACTCGCGTCTTAATTACTACCATTATAGGCTCGTTGCATAATGTACTATAAAGTATTCTATTGCCCCCATCAATATGCACATTTGCATCACTTTCACTCTGTACACACGTTATAGGCCTACATTTACATGAATTGAAACACTAACTTTGGTTTTAATTCAGATAACTTTAGGAATGAAGATTTTAATTCAAATGTTTGCATAATAATACTAATAATAATAATACTAATAATAATAATAATAATAATAATAGTAATAATAATAATCCGTGGCGCTACAGCCCACGAAGGGCCAAGACCGATCAGCCGGCTGCTGGACTCACGGCCACATACCGAAGCAGAGGTGGACGATCATCCAACTAGAATGCAGGTATCGAGTGGTTAGCACGATGAGCCCCCCAGCCGTTACAGCTGGTTTGCGTGACCGGATTTCGCTACCTATCGTAGCTCCCTAAGTGCATCACGATGCTGGGTGGGCACCGGTCCCATACACTAGTCGAAAATTCATGAAAATAGTAATATACGTTACAAGAGCGGTATGTTGACGTTTTCATGTTCGAGGAAAAGATTGAAAAAGCGAAACGTAGTTGAGCTTTTTTAATTTCCGAGAACGTGAAAACAAACATACCGCTTGTGTATCGTACATTATTTTGTGCGAAGATCGTTTATTACATACCTGAAAGACGAATTTCTAATTAGTTGCAATGAAATCTCCATGTTGGTTTCTGTTTAATGACGGCAACTTCGGAACACCAAAATATCTTTCTTCAACATTGTTGCTATAAAATGTTTTCTGTGTTTACTATACTCCAGCAGGCCGTGATATACGTCTGTCTTTTTTTTCCCCCAGTCTATAAATGCGAACTTAAAACAAACGGTAAGTTTATGTAATGATCTATTTTTCATTTTAATATTTTAACAATATTATTTATATAACATATTGCAGTAATAACATCGGCATCTGGAATTTGTTAATTTTTTCACGGCTTCCTTAATGTTACTTGTATGAGGAATGCAATAAGTTTCGTGGAGTAGTAGACTTTACTTAATTTTTGCAAATATTTAAAAACAATAATTAACAGTGCAATTTAGGTGAAATTTATAATTATTACTATGTTAAACGTCTCTAAAAATAATATGTTAAAAGCCTAAAGCAGTAAAATGAATGTCGCGCTTAAGCGGTAAGAAGAGGGAAATTGTTATGTGTTACGTTGGGAATACTGAATGTGGTATTTTACAATTACCGCGTATTGGTTCTGTGCGGAAAACAAGCAAATACGCACGATCTCGCACAAAATTCCTTCCCTCATGAAGACTCGAACCAGCGCGCATTCCGTAACGCGAGTCCGAGACAGGATGCCTTAGACCACGACGCTACGGCGCGGGACTGTTTACAATATGAATGCACATAAATATTTGATTCAAGAGTTTTATTGTACTATGATTTAAATCTTCGTAATAAGCGTTAGTTATCATTGGTCAAATTTCGGACATAGTAATTATACAGACATATTCTTAACAATGTTTAATTTAGAGTTACATTAATTTTAGATACAGGAATGAGAAAACCTCTAATTGAAAGATTACACTCAAAATTGAAATCCTGTTAAGTGAATCTCACCCTTTCCTAATTCTCCTTGTATTCTCAATATAACGAATTCACAATTTCCCACATATTTTTTAAAGACTCATATCCGTTGAATTTTTTAAATTTCAAAATCCGTTTTATTTTTCGGGAAAATTTTACGCCTGACCAAACTTTTCCTTCGCTCCCTTACCCATACCTCAAGAGTTACACATGTTTTCAAACTGTGTTCTCATTAGCCATCAGATTACAGTAAACTAAACTAGTCCACACCTGTGGAGTAACGGTCAGCGCGTCCGGCCGCAAAACCAGGTGGCCCGGATTCGAATCCCGGTCGGGTTGAGGTTTCTTCCGGGGTTTTCCCTCAACCCAATACAAGCAAATGCTGGGTAACTTTCGGTGCTGGACCCCGGACTCATTTCACCGACATTATCACCTTCATCTCATTTAGACGCTAAATAACCTAGATGTTGATACAGCGTCGTAAAATAACCCAATAAAATAAATAAACTAATCGAATCTCGATTTTTTTATAACCATGAGGGAAAGAAGACAGAGGACGGACACTGGAAAGTTTTCTTTTCTCAATCGTACTATCAGGGATTGGAATGCTTTACCTGCAGACTTACTAAAGGCTTTACCAATAACCAAAAGTGTATTTAAAAATAGGCTTAAGGACTTTAGTAATTGATGGTAATATATTATACACACTACTTATGCTTTTGTTATTTGTAGTGTTGTATCAGTGAAGAAGTGTGTTGTGTCGGTGAAGTGTGAAGTGTGTTATGTCAGTGAAGTTTTATAGTTTATAGTGGTAGAGCAAATTATTTGAGCAGTGAAATGTTTTTGAAGTGTTTGTGAAATCAGGATAGTATCAGTGAAATGTGTCGTAGTTCCAGTGCAGTGAGTGAGTTGACAGCGAAATGAGTGTAGTGCTGAAAGTTACTTGTGCATGTATAAACATCATACTCGTGGGTTTCAGGCCGAACTTAGGGTTAAGATACAAATTAGATTTATTTTAATTATTTTAAGTGATCGTGCTTCATTTAATTTGGATACTCCTTGTTAATTTTATTATACTAGTATTACTATTAGTGTTTATTATTAATTATTATTGAGCGTAATTAGTTACCACTGCCACCGGGTATTTACCCACTTGCAGTGTGAATACATACATACATACATACATACATACATACATACATACATACATACATACATACATACATACATACATACATACATACATACATACATACATACATACATACATACATACATACATACATACATACATACATACATACATACATACATATTAACAATAGAATGCCAGTGCCACGGTCACATATTTTTCTTTGCTATGCTGTATTAAAAAATGCTGACTAAGATTTTCTGAGAACTTGAAATTGATCTAATCGAAATTGCCACAACATTATTCGAGTGACGTAAGCCTCCATTTTAAAATAATACTTATTGCTATCTAAGGAAATAGCTTACTGGTTAGTGTGATATGTGGTTCATAATTCCACATTTTCTTATAAATCTGTAGATTTCCCCAAATTTATTTTACAATACATTCACAGCTCTCAGTCACCCATAGTCACAAAAAGTGCGAGGTTCTACGTTTTAGCGAATGTGATCTATGTCTTTGGCAACTACTCGTGTTTTTTTTGTGTAGTCAATTTCCAAATAATAATTATTCTTAAATCCTGATCTATTTTTAATTACGTGTGTACAGTAGTGGGATTATGTATTAAAAGAAATATGCTTGAGTAGCAATTAGATCTAACGACCAAGATGAGACGAGTGGTAATGCAAGTATAATATTATTATTACAACTTAGACAAGTCAATGAGCCAGAAACAATTGCCTGGAAATTAAAAAAAAAAATTATATAGGTATAATTACAAAACTTAACAAAACCAGAAAAATAAAAAAATGGTTAATCAGAAAAAAATTCATGAATAAATTTAGAACCTACAAAATTCATAAAAACGCTTAATAAAGGGAAACAATTTTATCACTACATATGTAAGGGACATCATTTTATTTTTACTTCAATTTTTATTGTACTTTAGTTTTTTTAATATATTTCACTCCCATCCCTTCTACTAATGAAGTTCCAACTCTCCTCCACACAGAACCAAGGCCGCATATAGTAAACAGTACTGAGTGAGTATAGTACTACTTACTTACTGGCTTTTAAGGAACCCGGAGGTTCATTGCCGCCCTCACATAAGCCCGCCATTGGTCCCTATCCTGAGCAAGATTCTGTGGTCGTGCCGGAGAATCAGTCCCATTCCGAGGCTTATTGTTAGGTTTCGTAACAAGCTGTTTTTTACGGTGATGGGTTGTTAGCCCTTCGCCCAACCTCCAAGCTGGAGGACCACCCCTTATCGGCTGTCCACGACTGCTCTATTCAATATATTGGCAGCTACCTTCCATATCTGGAGGCCGTCTCCTCTATCCGCAAGTGAGTATAGTACGTTCCAGAATTATGTTCTCGTTTTCCAGTGACGAATACTTCCAATATTGAATCATATTTTTGCACAGCTACTGTCGTCCGTTTGCCTACGTCGCATCCCGTTTCCCCCACCTGCTTCTGCTCGCTCCACTGTAAAGACTAGTGGCTGGGCTTTCTTAGCTCTTTTCTGAGAACAATTTCCGTTAGGAATTAATTGCATTTCTACGTAATATTATACAACTGTTTAAAATAACTTAAATAAAAGGGTCTCGTTAAGTAATTGTCACGTGATTCCCCCCCCCCTTTCTACGATCCTAAGACATAACCCTTGGACTGACAGTAGATAGCATGTCTGACTAATTTCATCTGTGCGGGTCGGGCAGAAGTGAAGATTGAATTTACAGTACGTAAGGAACGTACTTTTTTATAGAGTAGGTACAGAATTATTTCAACAAGAGTTACTAAGTATGAAGGACAAAACTGGTAATAAGAATTAGATGCAAGTGCGATAATATGCACAAAAGAACTGAAGCCTGTATCGAAATGAACGGCCAACATTTTCAAAAATGTGTTTAAATATCAATAATATGGATAATATTATGATTATTTTTCATTTTAACTTCATTCTCTATATTGTACTCTAATGTTCTGTAGACAGTATGATATAAACTGCATAATCAATACGTTCGCATGGATAACTCATTTCGTGTGTAAAAAAAACTTATTGTTAATACTGTACTATATTTTGTTGAAACAAAACCTAATCAAAATTTTCAAACTCAAAATTGCGATATTTCCTAGTTTATGTAAATGGATGAACTACTTTTATTCCCTCCTATACCTAGTAAAGTGATTTGTTTGTATTTTACGCTAGTATCATCGAACTACAGTCGTGGAAGGGGTTAGCAATCGGTGTTTCCGGTTCTCAAACTTTAATCCAAGGGTAGGCCTATAGCCAGGTTAATATTAGAAATGTTAGTAAAAATAAAATGTCCCTGTACCATAAAATTGTTATTTTTTATTAACGGTGATTAACTGCACTGCATATTCTGAATTCAATTGAGGGGGTCAGCGCGACAGTGGTCTAAGCCACTTTTTAATGTAGAAAAAGCACGTTAAAGTTGTATATATATTACATAAGTGAATTTTAGGGGGAAAATTACATGTTTCCTAACAAGCTATATAATGGTGGGTTGGTCTATTCCACTTCGTAGGAAGATAGTTCACGTCAAAATCAATAGAAGCCTGAATATTTAATTTTTCGGATTGAGGAGGGTTAAACCACTGTTGCGCTGACCACCTCAATTTGAAATCTATCTTCGTAACTCTGTACTTTTTAAATTTTGAAATTTTAAGAATATGGTAACTAAATTCGGAAATATTTTGTTGAGTATCCGTAGCACTCGAAAAATGAAACCTTTAAGTCTACGCGCTACTGAGTTTTGCTTTGCAAAATTTTCATTTTTTTTTTTTAAATTTACGTAATATAATAAATTTAGCTTCCCTTATGAAAAGGTTGCCAGATTTGACAAAGCGTATTCATATAATTTGGAAACACACCTAAAAGGTAAAATGATATACATTTGAAACGGTTAGGGAATCGAATATGCAAAATGTCAGAAAAATTTACACCTAAGTAGCGTTTATGTTCATTTACTGTGAAGAAAGGGGGGAAAATATCATCAGATACTGCTGAAATACATGTACAGAATTTCTCAAAATTTCTATGTTGAAAAATTTGGTCAGAAAAAAATTTGAAAGTAATTTCTATTTTTAGAAAACATTTATCTGGACTTCACATGAACATGCTTTCCGAAAAGTTTAAAAGGACAGACTTTCCGTAATGAAATGGTGCATTGGTTTTTTCATAGTCTGTATACTTCAATACTAAAAAGATTTCTGTGAACATTTCGTTTTTTTTATTTTCAACTTCACTGTTCGACAAAACATCGCAGCTTTTTAATCATGTGCAAATGAATGCAGTATTTCAAGCACAAACCTGTAGTGTATATGTATGCGAGTCTCATTACTAAAAGTGTACACTTTCAGGAGATAGTGAGTTAGAATCTAAAAACTGATTTGCTGTAAAATCACTTTGAAGTTTATAATACGCATCCTGAATATAATAACCACTTATCTATAATTTGAACTGGTAATGGAAATTACTGGACAACGGCTGAACGGATTTTAATAAATGACCTCTCATTTTGAAGCTTGGAACCCAAAGTTTTTCAGAAAAATAGTAGTTTTCAGTGAAATGTCAGTTTTCCTACATAATTTTCCTATTTTCCAAAATTCATCTTTCATCAGTTTTGAGAACTAATTGCATTTCAAAATAAAACAAAACACACTACAATAAACAATAGGCTATTACACGAAGGCCATGACCTGCAGGATTGCCGACATATTTAGAGCTCAAATTCAATTGGTTATTAAAAACTTCAAGACTTACTAAAAATAATTTACAGGTCTGATTCTGCGGTGTGTAATTTTCTGAGTACAGCTGTGTATTGAATATTAAAATCTACAAAACTAGAGGCGGTTTGATGACGTTATTACCGTTAAAATGAATTATTATAGATACTACTATGATGTTAATATATAAACTACAAAACTTGCGTAAGATATTATTATTATTATTATTATTATTATTATTATTATTATTAAAAATCAAATAATTTATAGTTACTAATCAAGTGGGTTGGGTCTTTTTCATATATTTAATGGCGGTGTGGTGTAGATTCAATATTGGCTCGAGAGAGCGCACAAATTACAGCTCCTGAGGAAAGACCAAAAGTATTACTTACTGATAAAATAAGTGGCCTAGAAAATTTTGTAGTATCCCAATCATTTCAGCAAGATCTCTTAGCAGGATAAAATGATTTTGCCCTCTACATTTCAAGTTCTACATGCAGCAGCTATACCAAGATGCTATGTCTATTGTTCGAAAGCATAGCAAACCTCACTTTTTTTTTAACTTTCACCTACATTCCACAATGATCTGAAATAGCTATTGCTTTACTCCCACATGAAAACACCACTGATCGTCCTGACATTTTTACTCAAGTTTTCGCGTTGAAACTCAAAAACTCAAGGTAGATAGGTTCAAGAAAAAGTATTTGGCATAAAAATAACACTCAGAGGTAGTATGTTTCATTATTATGGAAGCAAATAACTTTCAAAATGTCTGGTATTTTTCGTTGAAAATAAATCTGAAAAATATTTACTTGAACGTCTGACGAACTTAGTTTGCAGCGTTTGCTGCACACGCCACTAGTTTGGAATAAACTGAATTTCTATTAAATCTTGTAGACAGTATTGGAAATGTTTTATTATCATACAGTATTTAAAAACTGAAAAAAAGAAAGTGACCAAAATTGACCTAAACTCAGTAGGTCGTCCCTTTAAGAAACTTACGAAAGGACATTTTTATACGAAGAGCAGTGTTGAGGAGAGAATATGAAGCTTTTATGCTAGTTTTTTTAGGCCCAATTGTATAAAACTCCCTGACTAAAGATCAACTTTGATCGAAGATCGAAAAGTGAACCGAGTTCAGACACTTCTTCTATTGTATAAAACTTTTCTGCGATCAAATTACCTTGGTTCAAATGCAATCTAAGTTCACGTGAAAAGGATTTGGCAACATCGCATAAACAGGTGAAATATGTGATGCGCGGACAGGTTTGTTCAGTGTTGCCAATCTAGCGACTTTAATTCTTTTTCAACAACAATTTCTTTTAACTTTTATATTGCTTAACTAGGGATTTAGTGACCTTTTTAGCACCCCATAGTGAAAAAATTTAATCTTTCTTTGTTGATAATGAGAAATCTAGTGACATTAAAACTACCTTTTGGCGACTTTCCGTACACTCTGTTGGAGACACTGGTTTTTTGTGCAATGTAGATAACGGCGGACAATAAGAAGAAGGTTGACTGTTCTCCGAGTTGTTATCATGTTGTGGTGTTTGATACTGCTAAACATAATAAAGCTTTATAAAACGACAATTTTCGTTTAGTAATACAGTTAATTGAAAATTTATGAATGTACCTATCATATCCATTAATAATTAATGGTTGTTATAAACATAATATAATTATATGTTATTTGATACTGCTGAACACGATAGAGCCTTGTAAAATATAATATTGTTTGTGTATTAAGGCAAGAAATTGAAAGAAAGATATATATATATATATATATATATATATATATATATATATAAATGTACCTATCATATCTATTAATATTAATAATAATGGATATTTTATTTGCACAATCTGTCACTCGTATATTTCAAACAGAAAAGGAATAACTGAACTTGGATCATCTAACTTAATCGGAGAAATTTCTTCAGTCAAAGTTGACTTTAGTTTGAGACAAATTAATCTCAGATTAGACTTTATACAACACAAAATTCCAAGTTGAGCTGAAACAAGGATCAATTTAACCTCTGATCTAAGATTAAATTGTTTATACAATCGGGCCTTAAGGAAATAAAAGAAAAATCATCTTACCGGTAAATGTTTATTCATTAGTAATTGTTTTCTTACAATAAGATTACTATACAGTTTACATCTTTTTTTGTCAAAATTGTACAGGTGTGTACAAAATTGTGGTCCAGAATGGTTAAAGTTCTGTGTTGCATCAGTGAAACGTCTTCGGACGGTTTTCTGCAACTACTGTAGGTTTCCTAATCATTCTTCCATTTGGTGGCGCAGGCGCACTGAAGAGCCACTCGAGACCAATAGATCAGATCAGTGGCGTGCAGACAGCTCGATAGTCTCACTGAAACAATCAACTACTCATACCTACTTGAGAAAGGATACAATATCAATCCTGAAAAACTCTCAGGTGCATGTATATAAAAAAACAGGTAGAACTGACTTCATTGATAGAAGCACAACACAAAACAAACGGAATCTAAAAATCAGTTACATGGACACAAGTAATTTCATCATATCCCGAGGAATTTTTAGACTTTAATTTGTAACAAGTTCAATTTATCAACAATATTTAAATTGGCAAAACTTCATTTCTCACACTAGTTTATTAAACCTTGTCGGACTGTAAAGAAAACAACTATCGCAATGTCTATGTTTTTTTGTACAATATTATAGTATTGTGAAATTTTAATTTTCCTATCAATTTTTTTTGTATTTTATTAAAATTACTAGCCTTACCCGTGCGCTCCGCTGCACCCGTTAGAAATAAATATAAAGTAATTACATAATTGAAATAGGACATTTGATCCAGGGAACATTCGTGTTTGATAGAAGGATAAATCGTTTAATATGTCACTTAATTTAAATTGCATCCAAATAATTAAAATGCGATCATTTTGGCCCAGAGACCACCCATTGGTGCAATGACAATTCCTTTAACATGTTTCTAATTTTTATTACATGCAACCATAGTTTAATGAACATTGACATCATTTAGATTTAATGTGTAGTCTATACTTTATTTTACTTGTTGTAGATTTCCATTGAATTATGGTAATAACTTAATTTTAACCCTCGTTTTCTACGTATTCAGTAAATGGCGTTTGGCCCACTATGGTTCTGAACCTTTCAAATAACTTAAATTATATTATATAATATTACATTACATATATTATATTACATTACATATATTATATTATATTATATATTATATTATATTATATTATATTATATTATATTATATATTATATTATATATCAGAAGTTACTGTAATAACATTATAGCATTATGTCCATCTAGAGAAACTACACTTTCCCATGGTGAAATAATAATTAATTATACAAATCTGTTAATTTAGCTTCCGATATTACTTCATACAAACACACAAACATTTTCTGTAGGCTATCTTTCATAGCATTCGATTGTTGTGTCCAAGGCTCCTTACAGACGAAGTCATTTGTTTTTTATTTCATTATACGGCCTTAGATGGCAGTTATTTTAATTTTAAAACACATTTATCTCATTAAATATCAGTCCTATCAAAATTTTTCAAGGAATAAAAAGTATCGCAAATTATTTTTATAGAAACTTTTGTTATGTAACATTTTTCACAACAATCAATAATAAGAGAGATATTTCGATTTATTTAATTCAGGCCCCCTTATAACCCCCCTTTTAAATGTATTTTGAATGCCATATAGCCTAAAATCTAAGCTACAACGAACATAATTTATATTCCAATTTTCATCGAAATCCGTTCATCCATTATCGCTTGAAAAGGTAAAACATACATACATACATACATACATACATACATACATACATACATACATACATACATACATACATACATACACATACATATACATACATACATACATACATACATACATACATACATACATACATACATACATACATACATACATACATACATACATACATACATACATACATACATACATACAAAAATTTCAAAAAAGCGATTTTCGGTTTCAGGGTGGTTAATTATATATGTTAGGACCAATTATTTTTGGAAAATCGAAAATTACCAGAAAAATTTCGGCTACAGATTTATTATTAGTATAGATAGCATATAGCCTATTAACCTGTTGTATCCTATAGGATACTTAATCAATTTAAGGATTAAGACAATTTTGTGTTTAAATCATTTCACTATTCAAAAGTTCACATAAAATAATGTGAATTCAAGAAAATATTAACTTGAAAGTAACGTGAATGTTGAAATATTAAAATCTTTATCTAACACGTAACAATTGGTAAAGACGTAATTCTGTAACCTTAAGGGGAGAGTTTTTTCTAATTTTGTTTTAACTGAAACATTTTTTTTGTATGTATAAATATAATTGCTACAACAACTTAAATTGGAGATTAATTTTTGGAATGAAGACGTTGGATCTAATTTTGGAAAAAAATAGATACAGTAATTCACTAAAACTGATATATCTCGGCCAGTTTTGAAGGTAAATTCTAAATTTCTACAACACTACTTCTAAAGCACGTTCTTTAGTTTATCTAGAAATTAAAATGTTAAGCCTGAATTGTAGAGATAATTTCTTTTTAATATGGAAGCAAATTTTTAAACTGCAATAAAAAAATGTCCTGCCATAGCAAAGTATCCTGATGGCCGTAAGATTGTGCATCAAATATCGGGATTTTAGCATTCCACGTCAATTCATCCACAGTACTATGTCCAATATACAGGAAGTCCACTACTAAAATGTCCACAACTAAAACGTCCAATAAAATAAGGTCACAAGTCAAAATGTCAAATATACAGGAATGTCGACAAGTCAAATATCCAAAATATGTTACTTACAGAGACAATTAGTCAACATCCTGTTTGAAGATCCTCATTTAATCAAATACCATCTCGCTATCACCAATTCCATCGACGCTAAATAAGCCACTAGTTGATACAGCATCGTTAAATCAAGTAAAAAACGTTACGAAGTGGTCATAGGACCAATAGTGTAGCAGAAAGTGGAGACTTTAGATTTCAAAAAATGGTTTTTCATTTCAGTAGGCCTAATTTGAGATTTAATGAAAACATAACACAAGAAAGGCAGGGCATGTAGTACGTATGAGCGAATTCAGAAATGCATATAGAGTGTTAGTTGGGAGGCCGGAGGGAAAAAGACCTTTGGGGGAGGCCGAGACGTAGATGGGAAGATAATATTAAAATGGATTTGAGGGAGGTGGTATATGATGATAGAGACTGGATTAATCTTGCACGGGATAGGGACCAATGGCGGGCTTATGTGAGGGCGGCAATGAATCTCCGGGTTCCTTAAAAGCCTGTAAGTAAGTAAGTATAAAACAAGAACAGAATGAGAGAGAGAATACCATAACTTAATTCAAATTTGCTATGATCCCAAACTTAAAACACACATTTAGGGGAGCGTCTGGTAGTATCGGATATCGGGTAATATCGGACAGTGCGTTTCTTTCATCTACCCCATATGGTAGTACCTGAATGACATGGTTACGTTTCTCTATGCAACATTACAGAAACGTAACCATGTCAATCAGGTACTATCATCGTGTGGTAGATGAAAGAAACTCACTGTCCGATATTACCCGATGTCCGATACTACCCGACTCTCCCCTAATTTTACAATTGGTTTAACGTAACAATTAGATTTCAAGTTTCAATTATTGAAAGGCCGAACGTTCAAATTAATCTTACGAATCTACAAACAAGTAACAGAGACGTCAGTTAAAGGAGTCCGAGGAAGGACTTGACTTCCCTCTCGAGTTTAAGTTTAAAAAATTGTATTACTGAACAAAAGAATGAAGGCTATACTTTTAATATTAAAATATTCCACTTTTATAAACGCTTAAGAAATAAAAGACGAGCTAGTTAATGAATTAATGATTTTGTTCAAATGAATTCATGGCGTTACACTGTTGGTTGTTACCCGTCGTAAACAAAACCACAATTTCTTTGTTGTTGAATGAAAGATTCTCCAGTAGAATTGCATGTTAATTGCTTCACACCTACGCCATTAACAAGTGCCTATACAGTAAATTATGTATCCTATTATGAAGGATCTATAGTAAATTGAAAATGTACTGTAAAATGGGGTAACTTAACCATAAAACAAGAAGAGAGAGAAATAACTCGTCCGGCCTTAAGGATGACCACGAGGATCCGGAAATTAATAGCAAATAAAAATATGATTAATTAAATATGAGTATTGTTATAAAAATAAAATGTAATAATTAAGCACCACTGATTATCAATTATAAAATAAAATCTTAGAAGATGACTTTAAAATTATATTTATAAATAAAAGATTTTATTTAAAATTAGCATATCCTTAATTAAGGCCTTCTAAGTGGTATAAGTGAAATTGTATAATCTGCAGGGAATCTTTAAGAATTTGCGAGATGATTGTTTGAATTTAAAAAGATGATATTGATAATTGTTTTAAAAAATTATATGTAAATTTTGGTAAAGAACTCCGAGCACCAAAAAATAAACCTGTCACTGACCAATTGAAGAGAGGGATGTTATACTTGGCACTATATCAGCTCTAATTACGATTTAAAATAATAAATACTTAAACTGAAAAAACTATGAACTTTAAAAATATATAATTAGTGCATCTAATGATTGAATTCAGTTTGTTTTATGGTAAAGTTTATGCCAGTTCAAAGTGTGGGAAATAAGTAAATTTCAGATTAAACTTTGAGGAAATGCGAAACGTAATATATTCTACGAGGTCTTCAAGATCTTCCCTAACAAATTCTTGCCCTCCCCAAGTAGAAAACAAATGACGCCCCTGTTATCTTTAAATTTCTCTTGATAGTCTGATTTCCAATACTTACTGCTTTCCACCTTTATCACGTGATCCATGTAAACAATTAAAGAGACTAACAATAGCGAAAATCTTTTATTGAATTCCACTTACGTTTCAGAGAAAGTTTGAAATAGTCGTTGAAATTAAGTCTCAGCAATCTTGTTACGTTTTCATTTGTATCGATTGTGCTTTAGTGAAAACTATTAACTCCCCCGGGTCCATTTAAAGTCCTTCGAATTTGAAAAAAAGGAAATTTAAACCAAAAGAGCTATGAAGTATTTCCATACGGCATACTAAATGTTTGTGTGATTGTGCAAGAGAAGTATCTGATGAAATTCAGTTTTATGGTTAATTGTTTACTAATTTTTTTTTGCTAAACTGTATCTGAAAGTAATTGTTCCGTTTAGCCAAAGAAGGACGCAGCCATCTCATGAATTCAACTTATCACTAGGGACCGGATTTTTATGTAATATCAAGGTGTGAAATATGTATATATTTATGTAAGAAAAATAAGCTGAATATGTACCAAAATATATAAAATCATGAAAATATTTAGTATCAATATCTGGCAGGTATAGGATGGGTATGACTCTCCGGTTGTGATTTCATAGAGCACCCGACTTTTTTACCGCACATTTGACACATTACTATTTTTCCATCTGTAGTGAAAGCTTCGTCCATCGCAATCCATGATTTTATTTTTGTAGTTAGGGTTGAAGATACAGAGGCCATTTTAGTTAGTTAAAAGCAGTAGATAAACTCACTTGCACTTTATATTGCAAGTACTAAAACTAGAGAATTTAGTGAAATGAATGACACAACAGTACTGCAAGCACTGTTTCGCTTTACTTGATTAGGACAAAGAGGAGATGTGGACACTTGCATTTTAGCTGCTCCCTGTAAGAAACAAAGTACCTACTAAAACCTCAAACTATAAGCATTTACAAACTGTTGTTTGAAAAGTGACATTCCTGTCTCATTCAGAAGGGTAGGATTATTCCAGCCGAGAAGCATACTTTCTAATTGCTCGGAAAATCCCATTTCCGTATAGATCTACTAAATTTAAAGTAAATAGCTGAAGCAATAACCTGAAAAGCTATTTATTTTTAATATTTGAACATCTTTCAAGTTTGTTCCTTTACTCCAGCTTCTTTTCAAAAGTCGGCTACTTTATTGCGGCTCATGTCGGACTTGACACGGATTTTCTCTGGAAGGATTAGGAAGAGGGTGGGTAAGGTTGCAAACTGCATGGGAACGGCTTGTTCAGACGTGTGCAGAACAATTACAGTTCGAGACAAATCATGTCGTCCTCCTGCCACTCCACCGCATGAAGACAACGCCACTTTGAGTGATTTTTACAACACAAGGTAGTTTTATGAGGAAGATTGACTTTTGTTCACTCATATTTACAGTGGGCGGTATGGGATGAGTGCCTCTAATACTTCCTGGAACAAAGGACGTTCTGTTTCATCCCGAAATATATCCTTTCTTGGGTAGGTAAAAAGGCTTTCTAAATCTGTGTATTTCAAATTGTAAACTTCCCCAGTATAATTTTTTTTTTCCTTTTAAAGAAGTAAAAATTAATAAAACCCCTAAATATGTAGATTTATGTAATACCAAGCCATAATATGTAATGTGGGGTAAATATGTAAAAATATGTAGTATCAAATTTGAATATATTAATGGTAATTACAAGATTCGCAAAGATTTGTTATTTATATACGGCTAGGTTGAAAGGAATATAATATGTAATTACATAAAAATCCAGTCCCTAGTTATAACCCAAAAAGAAAATTTGAGCATTTCTGAGTCCTTCCTCGTTACACCCACCCGCCACGATGAGGCACGGAACAATGGGTGGGACCTGGAATGGAAGAAAAACAAGTTAGCAACGCATCAGTGAACTTTTAGTTGCCAAGGGTTACTGCATTAAACTTACCTATTTTGAGATTCCGTTTCGCACTTTTTTCTTCCTTAAACTCTTCACTTTCTGGTTTTAATTTTCATGAAGTTAGAAAAGCGACAGGGTTGACAGTTTGTTTCATGGACACGCTGATGAAATCCAAGGATAGGTAAAGACATACGCAGCATTGACGTAGATACGTTTATTTTCAAACATTCACTGCAACAATTCATGTACATTATTTTATTCTAGTTCTCTCTCTGTTCCTATTCTAGTAGAAATATTCAGTATTTGAATGGTTGCAGTTACAGATTACCAAAACATTCCTTTTAAAAGGAGTGTTAGTGATGGACGAACGAAAAATCTTAGATCGTGCTGATGGAAACGCATTTCTGTAAAAACCTATTTTCACGAAGTTAACAATTTCGTTTTTATGTGCCTGCCATGAAATGAAAAATTAACGCTTCAGAAAAACTTGTTTCCTCACAGACGTTACGTATTCTTGCAATCATGTTCAGTGTAACTTTAGATTACTGCCCTTTCTCTTAAAATACATTTATCAGCATTACAACATTAACTAATTTCATTGACAGTATTTATGCTCATTTCAAATTATTTAAACTTATGAAAATATATGTATGCATTACTTCAACATTACTATAATAGTTTTACAGTACCGTATATGAGGAACAGTTCATTCACGTGTCTAAGTCATTCAACAATATTTCCTGACGATATCGCAGTTAAAAATATGAGCTTCAATTCCATCGAGAACTAAAATATATTGCCGATGTTCTTAGTTTTTCTTGCGGGTTTTTACATAGGAGCAATTCAAGATGAACCTCTCTATGTATTCCGTCAAAATATTGCTACAGTTATTTTGAGTCTTCTCGGAAGTCCATAACTATGTCCCTGAAACTCTAATACAAGTGTTCATTCTCTATAACAACCACTTCAATGTTTGCAACAGATGATTTACAACATTTAACACTCACTGTTTACGGATGAGAAGGGCTGGTAGTACCTCTCCACCCATGGACCAGAGTACACTGAAACAAATAATAAATTGTGACGAATTGTAGAAAACAGTCCAATTTGGACAGGAATTGCAAAGTTTTACCTGCTTGCTCAAGTTACGAAGGGTAACTGAGTGGTACACAATGAACAGAACGAAAATCGAGAAAACTTTTTCTCCATCCAACTCATCTATTGGTGAAGTCTGATTACCGATTACATAGATTAATTAGGGTCTACCTCCACTTTGAATTTCAACATACTACTCAGGTTAAGCCGGTATTACACTATTAAAGTTCTTTGTCAAAGAATATGATAAAATATTTCATGAAAGTTCTATGATAAAAGCCAGGATTCTGAGAATATTACATTATGTAAATTTTTTCATCAAAGATGACCTAAATTTAAGGAAAAAAACTGCCTCAATTTATAATTAAATAAATTAGATTTATTTTTTTGATCACATATGCAAAAATGAATAATTAAGCGTGTTTAGCTATAATTACTTCAAACTATTAGGCCTACAATATACATATTGCTGAAAATGAAAAAAGAAAGCGTATGTGGGTAAACCATGGACTGAAAGTTGTGACAAGAAAAATATCCATAAAAAAAAAGTACGATACAAGGACTTCGAAAGTTATACAGAGTGATTCACGAGGATTTACTATCCCTTACGGACCTTCTTTCCGAAGACATTCTGAGCAAAAAATGTCAAACAATTCTGTCCTAATCTCAATATTTTCAGAGGTACACTAATCTGAAGTTGTTAGTAAAATACTTTGTTTTTTCTTTTAGTTTTAAGGGTAAAAATACTACAAATAGAGAATGAACTATTCAGAAGTATCATTTCTTTAATTAGATAGTATTCTGAAGCTAAAAATATATTACAGTTGCTTTGTACAGATTTTGTTTTTCAATTTTCAACTAAAAATGAAATCATTTTTACGCACTTGTCATAAAAATGTTTACAAATCATACGACTTTAAGAACTTTATTCTTTACAATTTAATTATGCATCCTAATATACAGTCTTAAAGAATTTATAAGAGTGACGTGATTTGTAACAATTGTGATAAATGCGTAAGAAAATGTAATTTTGTAGTTAAAGATCGAAAAAAAAAAAAATTCTGTACGAAGCAACTATGCAGTTCACAACACATTTTTAGCTTCAGCATACTAGCTAATTAAAGAAATGATACTCCTGAATAGTTCATTCTTTATCTGTAATATTATTTTACCCTTAAAACTGAAGAATAATGGTGTTTTACAGAACTTAAAATTAGTGTAATTCTGAAAATATTGAGATTAGGACAAATGTTTGACTTTTTTGCTCAGAATGTCTTCGGAATTAAGCTCCGTAAGGAACGGTAAGTTCTCGTGGATCACCCTATAAATCTGTGGGTGGAAAGTGTTCTGAGTAGGTACCAAGAAAGGAATATTGTGTAAAGTTCGAAAGGGGAAAGAATTTTAGCAATATCCTTGTTTCAATTTCCAATGAATTAAATGCTAAGGAGAAAGTTTAAACGGAAAATCGTTCTCTTTTTTACTATATTTCCATGCATCACAAAACCCCTTCACTAAGCACTCGAGTGAATTTACAGCAACGTTACGAAGACTTCGCCAGTCATGCAGTCAAATGCCAAGTTGTGCTGTTAGTATTAGTAGGCTAGTAGGTAGACAATGCCATAAAGCAACTGGACCGTTTTAGATATAAATACAGTAAGGATTGTTATCTTGCGGAGTTCACGCTGAATGGGGCAATCCACGATCTAGTTCCAAAGGTTGATTTGCGCTTTTCAAAATATCAAGAACAAGGATTGTCGTTTCAGCCCAATACTAATATTGTATGTATAGTAGACTGGTTTGATAGGA
This sequence comes from Periplaneta americana, assembly GCF_040183065.1. Taxonomy (NCBI): domain Eukaryota; kingdom Metazoa; phylum Arthropoda; class Insecta; order Blattodea; family Blattidae; genus Periplaneta; species Periplaneta americana. Next base: position 144,115,078 of record NC_091130.1, on the reverse strand, counting down.
AACCTGGCTGGTTCAATGTGGGAACATTACAGGAGCGGCTCTTGAAAATTAATTTTTTGTAAGCGAACGCAATTTTGAACCGAAACCAAGACTTTGTAGCGATGTTAATTTCTGAACAGTAGTTTTATTGCATATAATTTATTTCAATATTAAAAATGAGCGACATGTCAATAGCAAATAATTCATTAACAATTTTACAATAGGTTTAACTTAATTAAATCTATTGCATCAGAATTAATTTTAAAACAAAGACGCTTACAGAATGGCAATATAATCTACCACATTTTAGTGAAATTCGTCTTAGGGCTCTGACGAAGTAGTTGCTAATTCTCGTGATATTTGTACTTATTCAGTCGTCAATTTGATCTCTGTAGATTTATTATTTACGCGTAAATTTTGTGATGCAAAGAAAATCGTTCATAATACATTAATAAAATTTCATTCCGTGGCTTTCGTATCCCATGAACAATTCATGAAAAGAGTTTAAGCAAATCCAGTGATCACGAAATAATAATTCCTCTACCTTTTATCACGGATATACTCTAAGATGCTATTAGAAATCAGAACTTCTCTCAGTGCGTACTTTTTCCTTCTAATTTTGCACCTTAGGCAGTTCCTTACAGAAAAATCCGTGAAGAAACGAAAATGAAATTTGGGAACAGTGTCAGTGTCATTTCACATCAAAATAAACTACTTCAGTTGAATTTATTAAAATTTGATGCACGAAGATACTAAATATATACAGGGTGTAAGGGGTATAAGTGCCGTCCTTTTCACAGTCGTCGGGGACGAACTACAGAATCAAAAAATGTCCTTACAAATAGGGTCAAAACTTGACAATTTTCCCAGAAAAATATTTCTTTTCTTATTTTATTTGCATTATACTGTTTATATCGTTAATGAAATTACGAAAACGATTACATCAGTAGATACATCTAGCAAAGAGTTAATATTTTAAATACATATTTGTCTTCTATTACGTTTTAGTGAAATGAAATAAAACTGCTTGCTTAAATTTGTTAATATTCTGGCGTGAGAGACGTGGCAACGTGTTCAGTAGGCAGTACTCTGCACAGACGTAAGTACGAGTCAGCTGAGTTCAGAACAGGGTATTCGATAAACAACTTACAACGTCATTCACAGTTTAGAAATAGGCCTATTATATGTTATTAATTTATGGAGAAAGTCTTCGTAATTCAAGTGATGTAAGAAGGATGTACCGTCAACGTTTTACTCAAATAAGATTACCTAATCGGCGAACTTTTGTAGCAGTTTCTCAACGATTATTAGGAACTAGGAGTCTCTTACCCCGTTTCGAAAATCACACAACCAGAAATTTGTTTAAACATGATACTGCCTTACGGAAGCGGGAGAGATTAAAATTTTGCATTAGAAAAAAGTTGTAATTTTGTACAGAAAACCATTATTGTTTATTTTTTTAGACATACAATAAAAATGGAGCAATATTGTTACATAAAATTTAAGTCAAAAGCACATAATTTGGTCGGTGGAAGTTACTTTTGAACATCGTAATTAATGATTTCACGTTTCGTGTTGAAATAAAAAGGATTCCCTTCAAAATCCGGTCTCTAGCGATGAGAAATGCTAAGCCCAATATAAACGCATATGAAATACATTGATAATGCACAAGTATTTAACCATGATCAATTTAAACTGGCTAATTAAATATCGTTATTGAAATTTATATCTAAATTTTAAATCGTCTCTTCTTATTGAACTAATTGAACGATACCAGATGCTTTCGTTTTTAAGTTAGACAATGAACATGCTTTAAAATGATTAAATATTCCCAAAATTAGAAATCAACATTATGAACACTTATAATCATTCACAGCCTAGAATTGGGGCTAGATATTGAGAAAATTTTAATGCAAAGTAACGTTAGAGAGGAAAATACATTGTTTTTACCTAAGCGTAGCTCCAGGCAGGCACGACATCTTCTCCACACACACTTTCTAACAAGACTAAGCCGAGGTCAGGAGTTCGAAAACCCTTCAGTACATTATAGATGGCACTAGCATCTAATAACTCTAGTCCATCCTTGACCAATCGACAGATCTCAATGACACGAAATAAAAACGTGAAGATGACAATAGAAATTAAAAAATAAATCAGATTTAATAAGCAATTAACATAATTATAAAAGCAGAACAATATTTCCCGTCGTCTACAAGTTTATTTAACGTTCTCATTGGCGAACTCTTACAGTTGAGAACATATATCAACATATGACTGAATATTTATTCCGTCAATATGGCTTAAGCAATGAATTACATATGAAAGAAAAATATATGAAAGAAAACTATTGATGTATTACATCCTATTTAATCTTGATATTAACGTTTTCTCCCCTAGTGGGGCATCTTCAGGTACAACATAGAAGTACAATCTAAAATCAATTACAAACAAGTTTTCATTTGAAAATGCTATGACTAGAATAAAATATGACGTGGTGACAATATTATCCATAAACATTAAATGTCCTGTCAAAATGTTAAAAACAAATTTAATTTAAAACAGTGTGAATTTACATGGTTATATGAAGTAGATCCCCTTGAATGGATATCTCAGATATATTGTGTTGTTACCAATAAGGTGATGATCACAATAAAATCTATAAAAAATACTAAAAATATACAGAATTAAAATTTATATTATTAAATGTGGAGTCATAAAAGTGTGTATAACTAATTTAATGGAGCGAGTGGAATTCTCGTTAAATGTTCAATGCTCTCGTATAACATCATGCGGGTCTAATCATCATACACGAGTTGTTAAACAGAAGAGATGTGAATTCTTACATTTCCGAAAGAAAGAAAGAAAGAAAGAAAGAAAGAAAGAAAGAAAGAAAGAAAGAAAGAAAGAAAGAAAGAAAGAAAAGAAAAGAAAAGAAAAGAAAAGAAAGAGAGAGAGAGAGAAAGAAAGAAAGAAAGAAAGAAAGATAATTACATATAGGAGATTTTATTATTTGCTGTATCACTATTTAACTTATTTAATAGAGCAAAAATCAGAAAATCGATAAATATGTTACATAGGAGTTATTGCCGGAACAACGACGATATAACACAATTTTATCCCGGAAAAAAAGCAAAAACGACTGAAATTGTATTAAACTTTTTTCTTTCAAATATCTCAAAGAATAACCTCCTGAAATTAATTAGATTATTTACGATTCACCCTTTTTTGTATTTTTTTTTTTTGTAAAATACAATGATTAAACACTAAATTAATAATTGAACAACTATACTCTGCAATAGGCCTATCATTATGGTTTTCACTTGTCGAATTAATCCTATTCCAGTAAATTCTCGGAATTTCACTAATTCAGTCTTGATTTTCTCTCAAATTAGTCCGAATTAGTGGGTTCTACTGAAAAACGGATAAAGAAAGAATTAACCAAGACACTTCAATAGCATGCTATAAATGCCGAAAATAATTAACAAGGTTATTTAACGTTAAAACTGAAGTAGACCAATATTTATTATTTTCTAATAGAATACACTTCAATAGCATGCTATAAATGCCGAAAATAATTAACAAGGTTATTTAACGTTAAAACTGAAGTAGACCAATATTTATTATTTTCTAATAGAAGACACTTCAATAGCATGCTATAAATGCCGAAAATAATTAACAAGGTTATTTAACGTTAAAACTGAAGTAGACCAATATTTATTATTTTCTAATAGAATACACTTCAATAGCATGCTATAAATGCCGAAAATAATTAACAAGGTTATTTAACGTTAAAACTGAAGTAGACCAATATTTATTATTTTATAATAGAATACACTTCAATAGCATGCTATAAATGCCGAAAATAATTAACAAGGTTATTTAACGTTAAAACTGAAGTAGACCAATATTTATTATTTTCTAATAGAAGACACTTCAATAGCATGCTATAAATGCCGAAAATAATTAACAAGGTTATTTAACGTTAAAACTGAAGTAGACCAATATTTATTATTTTCTAATAGAAGACACTTCAATAGCATGCTATAAATTCCGAAAATAATTAACAATGTTATTTAACGTTAAAACTGAAGTAGACCAATATTTATTATTTTATAATAGAAGACTCTTCAATAGCATACTATAAATGCCAAAAATAATTAACAAGTTTTTTTGACGTTAAAACTGAAGTAGACCAATATTTATTATTTTATAATAGAAGACACTTCAATAGCATGCTATAAATGCCGAAAATAATTAACAAGCTTTTTTGACGTTAAAACTGAAGTGGACCAATATTTATTATTTTCTAATAGAAGACACTTCAATAGCATGCTATAAATGCCGAAATTAATTAACAAGTTTTTTTGACGTTAAAACTGAAGTAGACCAATATTTATTATTTTCTAATAGAAGACACTTCAATAGCATGCTATAAATTCCGAAAATAATTAACAATATTATTTAACGTTAAAACTGAAGTAGACCAATATTTATTATTTTATAATAGAAGACTCTTCAATAGCAAACTATAAATGCCAAAAATAATTAACAAGTTTTTTTGACGTTAAAACTGAAGTAGACCAATATTTATTATTTTCTAATAAAAGACACTTCAATAGCATGCTATAAATGCCGAAAATAATTAAAGAGGTCTTTTCACGTTAAAACTGAACTAGACCAATATTTATTATTTTCTAATAGAAGACACTTCAATAGCATGCTATAAATGCCGAAAATAATTAACAAGGTTTTTTACTTTAAAACTGAAGTAGACCAGTATTTATTATATTCTAATAGAAGACACTTCAATAGCATGCTATAAATGCCGAAAATAATTAAAGAGGTCTTTTCACGTTAAAACTGAACTAGACCAATATTTATTATTTTCTAATAGAAGACACTTCAATAGCATGCTATAAATGCCGAAAATAATTAACAAGGTTTTTTACTTTAAAACTGAAGTAGACCAGTATTTATTATATTCTAATAGAAGACACTTCGATAGCATGCTATAAATGCCGAAAATAATTAACAAGGTTTTTTTCTTTAAAACTGAAGTAGGCCAATATTTATTATATTCTGATAGAAGACACTTCAATAGCATGCTATAAATGCCGAAAATAATTAACAAGGTATTTGACTTTAAAACTGAAGTAGACCCATATTTATTATTTTCTACTACAAGACACTTCAATTGCATGCTATAAACGCCGAAAATAATTAACAAGGTTATTTAACGTTAAAATTGAAATAGACCAATATTTATTATTTTCTAACAGTAGACACTTGAATAGCATGCTATAAACGCCGAAAATAATTAACAAGGTTATTTGACGTTAAAATTGAAGTAGACCAATATTTATTATTTTCTAATAGAAGACACTTCAATAGCATGCTATAAATGCCTTAAATAATTGACAAGATTATTTAACGTTAAAATTGAAATAGACCAATATTTATTATTTTCTAACAGAAGACACTTCAATAGCATGCCATAAATGCCGAAAATAATTAACAGGGTTATTTAACGTTAAAATTGAAATAGACCAATATTTATTATTTTCTAACAGAAGATACTTCAATAGCATGCTATAACTACCGAAAATAATTAACAAATTTATTTAACGTTAAAACTGAAGTAAACCAATATTTATTATTTTCGAATACAAGATACTACAATAGCATGCTGTAAATGCCGAAAATAATTAACAAGGTTATTTGACGTTAAAACTGGAATAGTCCAATATTTATTATTTTCCAATAGTTGACACTTTTACAGTCTTAAATTATATTACGTCTTATTCGAATTGTAGGCGTATCGATATCTTCCCTTCATATGTAAATATACACTATGTAAATATATTTGTGCGGTGAAAATGTACGTTACATAACTTGTTACTCAACTGGGAAAACACAGCTGTGTGCGCATCATACTCCAGTAAGCAGACAGTCTGTTTTACAAATACATTTACTGCAGACATAGTCGATCTACAGCTCATAATCCTACTGCAGAGTTTTATGAGACTATTATACTTTTACTAGGTCGTACTACTTTCGACCAATAAAACGGTACGAAAAGACGTCTTTCAACCAATCATGGCTGCTTATCCTATAATTTTATTGTTTCCCTAGCATTTGTTTAATTTTAACCCCTCTCCTAGCATTTGTTTGTTTTTATCAGTACCCTAGCATTTGTTTCTTTGTTTACCAACATTTCAAGCTGCAAATTCTTTACGGTACTATCGTCATTTGTTTACAGGATATACAGTCAACTGAAAATGGTGTCTCCGTTCAAACATTTTGGTGAAGGTAACATTAGTGAAATAGAATTTTAGTAAGTCAATTAATATCTATTTTATTGTATTAGAGTACTTTATTTCTTCTAGTCATTATATACTTTCTCCTGTTTTTATCACTACCCTAGCATTTGTTTCTTTGTTTGCCAACATTTCAAACTGCAAATTCTTTACGGTATCTAAAACATGTTCTGCGATCGTCATTTGTTTACAGCATTCACAGTAAACTGAAAATGGCGACTGCGTTCTAACGTTTTGGTGAAGCTAGTGAAATATAATTTCAGAAAGTCAATTAATATTTTATTATATTAGAGTACTTTATTTCTTCTAATCTTTATATAATTTCTTCTACAGACGTGGACAAATTATTAACAAAATTGACGATTTTTATGATAATTCTATTTATAAAATTTTGACTTTTCAATTTAGACTACAGTTCATAGTTTTGCATATTTCTATCATTATAGTAGATAGAAATATGCAAAAATGTCAAATGTAGGCTATTCTAAATTGAAGAGTCAAATTTTATATAAAAAATATAATAAAATCTTCAATTTTGCTAATAATTTGTAAATATTGTGCAAAAATGTCAACTGCTGTCTAAAGTGAAGAGTCAAATTTTGTGAAAATATATTTATAAAAATCTTCAGTTTTGCTAATAATTTGGAAATATTCAAAATGTCATCTGTAGTCCAAATTGAAGAGTCGAATTTTGTAAAAATATACAAAAATATCTTCACTTTTGCTAATAATTTGTAAATATGCAAAAATATCAATTGTAGTCTAAATTGAAGAGTGAAATTTTGTAAAAATATACAATACAAATCTTCGATTTTTCTAATAATTTGGAAATACGCAAAGATGTCAACTGTAGTCTAAATTTAAGAATCATACTTTGTAAAAATATATAATAAAAATCTCCAATTTTGCTAATAATTTGTCCACGTCTGTAATTGTGTAAAAGTCAATTAAACGCCACTCGAGTTTTGATTTTCATTAGATAAATTAAAACCTCTAGTGAGATTACTGTTGATAAATATCACGCAGTAATGTTCGTTCACTGATACTTTAGCCAGTGGAAAGGGGTAGTATACAACCAGGTTGTAGCCGGTGAAGCATATCAACACATGACAGTCAATAACGCAAGCGCGATTGCAACACGTTACTTGAAGAAGAGGCTAGTTAGTATCCATCGCTTACGAATTGAAGCTAAGTTTGCGTTGAGATTTTTATTTTTATTATCAGTTATTTTACGATGCTTTCTCAACTGCTATGATTATCTAGCATCTGGCAAGGACAGGTTCAACACTGGAAGGTTGGATAGGATCTTCAAATTTTGTACACTGAAAGGTCGCATTTATAACAAAATTTTCTACATAAAAAATTTTAGAAATCGACTTATAGGACAGTTAAATAGTAGTTGAAATATTAGTAGTAGTTTGGTAGTTAGGAAGCCCTGTTGCTGTCGCTCGGAAGAAGGCAAGTTCTGTGTAGTATAAAAAAAACTTGGCTCGGAAACATGACGGCCTCTCTTCTTGGAATTGGTAATCCCTCATAAACCCCCATCCTCTACTCAACCCCTAGCCGCGTGGCAGAAATACAATAGATCCCAGCATTGCCAAATCTAGCAGTCATTGCCTCTTAGCTTCCACTCGTCAGTGTCTTTTCAGACATTTGTCGACGTGTTGTTTTATACCGTTGTGCGCTTCAATATGTCTAATTTATTCCGGCCATGATTAATGTGTGTTGGAGATGATCCGCAGCCAGGCCTCCTGATACACCTGAAGATCCAGGACCATCACGACAAGAACAACAAATAACACCGTCGAAGAAAACAGAGTATCTTATTTGCAGAGGAGCGTAGCTAAGAAAACAAAGTGTTAAAATTGTGTCTAACGTTAGAAATTCTATCCATAAAGTAATCGAAAGTTCAGGCAGTTTAATAAGTATAAATCTTAATCACTTAACATCGGACGCAACCGGCGGAGTTGGATATATGGGCATAGAAATTAAGAATTACGGTTCACCAACTAAAGAGAAAATAAACAAATTAAAACAGAAAGAGATATCGCCAACAGCAACACCGTCCTTAGCAACCTAAATAATGACATTATTCACAGCAGTGCTTAAAAGTTTTCTAACTTACAGCAGTGAATTAAATGTTTTTAAATCACTCTCTACATGACAACCAACATATTAGCAATAGTAAAATGAATGTATATGAACTTCTTCGCCAACACATTACAAAGAAAAGCCCTACAATTTAAAATTAAATTTGCATACCAGTAATGAATAAAATATTGTATAGCATACTAGAGTAAACAGATTTTATGCGTTCGTGGAAATTATCACCCAAGGCGAAGCTGATAAAATCTAACTTTACTCTTTTGTACTATACATTCTATAACTATTCAATGATCACAGTTTCAGAAAATTTTACCAGCGCAACATTCTTAATTAAGTACAAAATTCTGGAACTTCAATAACATGAGAATTTAACACTTATTATAGAAGTCTACATTTTTTTTGTTTATTTAGGCAAAACATGTTAGTGAAAATATAAATATAAAGTGTTTTTAAAATAAGTTTGTTCATTTTTATACCAATTTTGTTTTAGTAATTATAAATTAAGGTATATTTACAAAGATAATATAGTCTTTCTGAAAATCGCGGTTTCACGGAACACAGTTTGAAAAACGTTCGCAAATCACAATGACTTCAAGAATTGGCAACTCGGCTAAGGGTTTATCCCTTGCGCGTGCCTGCAGTTAACTGGTGAAGGGTATGAGGGAAGGTCGTCATGTTTTCGTGCGAAGTATACCTGTGTCGAGAGGCAATGACTGGCGAGTACGCTGTCTGACATCGAACATAACAGTGTACTGTAGCTGTAGAGTTATAGGTTTAATTTAAGAGAAATTGAATACCATACTAGTCTAATTGAGACAGGGAGTTCAAAAACCCACTAACTCCAATTTTTCACAAAATTGAGTTATGGGCTGGATGGTGCTTTTTAGTTTGTCCCGCATGCGTGGAAGGCAAGAATACACTAATATCGACATTCATCTGCATTCTGGGGGCTGTTTTAAAACTCGTGGAAGTCAGAACTCCACTTACTCCATGGAATAAGAGAGTTTTTGCATTCAAAGCTTAATTTCCCGGTAGGTGGCAACACTATCGCTCAACCAGCTGAGTAAAGTGATACGATACGGTATTCAGAATGTCACAAAAACCTATGAAATCCATGTAAGTAAGACTATTAAAGGCACAATATCGAATCGATTAACTTCCAGAAACCCAATACAGATGCATCAACTAAAGTACAATTCAGCATTGCCATTGAAAGAAGAAAGCAAAAGGACTTGCAAAATTTAATGCAGTTTATTTCTGAGCAAAGTATGATAAATTACCAAACTCTGTTTGTGGACAGTAATAATCTAGAATCTAGATGCACAGGAAGAACATGGGAGTGAGAGAAAAAACAGAATCTGTGACTGTGTTAACATTTTAATATTGTTTGTGGTTTTATTTGTGTACTTTGATGTGCTTTATGGTAATTTGTGATTTTCTGTCTCATATATTTGGAATTAAAAAAAAACTAGTGGCTTGTGCAGCAAATGCTGCTGCAAACTAAGTTCGTTAGACGTTCAAATAAAAATTTTTCAGATTTATTTTCAATGAAGAATACTTGTCTTTTTAATAGTTATTTGCTTCCATAATAATGAAACATACTCCCTCTGAATGGATTTTTTTAGGCCAAATACTTTCTCTTGAACCTACCCAACTTCAGTTTTTGAGTTTCAACGCGAAAACCAAGTATCAATGTCAGGACGGTAGCAGTAGCTATTTCAGGTCATTGTGGAATGTAGGCGAAAGTTAAAAAAATGTCAGGTTTGCTAAGCTTTCGAACAATAGCATTTTCGTATAGCTGCTGCATGTAGAACTTGAAATGTAGAGCGTAAAATCATTTTATCCTACTAAGAGATCTTGCTGAAATGACCTGGAGACTACAAAATTTTCTAGGCCTCTTATTTTATCAGTAAGTAATACCTTTTGATCTTTCCTTAGGAACTGTAATTTTTGCGCTCTGTCGAGCCAATACTGAAGACAATGACACATATCAATATATACACTACACCGCCATTAAGTATATGAAAAAGACCCAACCCCACTGGGCTAATAAGTATAAAAATATTTGATTTTTAATAACAATATTATTATCTTACTTAAGTTTTGTAGTTATATATAGCAGCAACTCAGTAAATTATAGAAATGAAGATCAAAATTAAGATATTCTCTACATTTACTTACATAACCTCAAAAGTTTCACTTTCATGTCATCAATATAGCATCAATATTATGCACAATTAATGAAAAATAGATGCATCATGATATTAACTATAATAATATTTAATTTCTAATGATAATAATGTCATCAAACCACCTCAAGTTTCGTAGATTTGAATATCCAATACACAGCTGTACTCAGAAAATTATTATATACTGCAGAATCAGTTTTTAATAAGAAATTGAATTGAGCTCTAAATATGTCGGCAATCCTGCAGGTCATGGCCTTCGTGTAATAGCCTGTTGCTTATTGTAGTTTGTGTTTTGTTCTGAAATTCAATCAAGTCGGCCGTGAGTCAATAAAATTAGTTCTGAAAACTGGCAACAGATGGATTTTGGAAAATAGGAAAATTATGTAGGAAAATTGACATTTCACTGAAAACTACTACTTTTCCGAAAAACTTTGGGTTCCAAGCTTCAAAATGAGGGGCCATTTATTAAAATCCGTTCAGCCGTTTTCCCGTAATTTCCATTACCAGTTCAAATTATATATATAGATGTAGCAATGTTAATATTAATAATAAACTTCCATTTTTTTGTATATTCCAATGTTTCATAAGGGAATTTTGTTATACTCATTTTTTTTTCTTCACATGGCTCATATTTATTCATTTTTCTTAATTCATACATTATGGAAGTGAGAAAACCACTAACTCCAGCAGTGTTTATTTCAAATTGTAGCGTAAGATAATGTAAAAATTTAGGTTTTTAAGTATTTAATTAATAAAGAATGTAATTTTACACAATATTAATAGATAAATGTATAATATTTAAAGTTATTAAGAGAAATAATAAGTTTCTTCTCTCTCCTGTAAAATTTGGTTTATTGGAGTTGGGGAGTTTTTGATTTCCCTGTCTTAATTGTTCATGTAACGGAATCTTTCACCACATTCTCACATACATGAGCAAATAGTGACTTGAATCTCAAATTACTATTGGAAACACTGCTTACTTATTAGTTATTACTTATTTTTGTGTTTCAAAGAGAGAGGGTTACATCGATGCATAATTCCTAAATAAAGGCAAGTTATTAATTTGCCTAGTTAGTAATTTAATATAAAATTCACGTTGTACAGTACTTAGAATAATTTCGAGGTTTGAAGGTAACTTCACATACAGTAGCTAAATGTATTCAAAATTACAGAGATTTTTGAAAGAAAGTGTTCATATTATTTATATGATTATTAAATTTATTTTACGTTTAGCACAAGAGACATAGTATGAAAAATATAACACACAGTAATTGTTGAGTCATAGCATAATTGATAACTACAAGTTTGTCGTCTAACATAATTTCATAATTTCTCCTGAACTTCGTGCCATCCTAGCGTATGTTTTTATGGACAATAAAACATTGGTTCCGAACATAAGAAGTGAATCCATTAAACATATTACGTTTTAAAATACACTTTTTAATATGCAGCAACAGCAGTTTTATTTTCTGTGCATGGTGCAATAAGAATAAGCTTTCATTACTTCATTAACAATTCACAACTCATTCCGTTTGTGTTCAGAGAGACTGTAGAGTGTATATACCGGGACATCACTTTATTTTTACTTGTATTTTTATTGTACCTGCGTTTCTGAATGTACTTTTCTCCCACCCCTTTCACTAATGTCCTTGCTCCCGTCAGACACACAAACTTACGGCCGCTGTTGCTTGCAGTGAAGTAAACAGTGTGTTTCAGAAATATGTTGCATTTTCTATAGAAGAGAGAGCTTAAACAGGGACATCATTTTATTTTTACTTGCATTTTTATTGTACCTGCATTTCTGAATGTACTTCACTCCCACCCCTTCACTAATGTCCTTGCTCCCGTCAGACACACAAACTTACGGCTGCTGTTGCATTCGAAGTTTTCAAGCACTGAAGTAAACACTGCAGTGTATAGTGTGTTTCATAAATATGGTTGCGTTTTCTATAGAAGAAAGAACCTATATTAATAATATCGTACTAAAAATTATATTCAAGAAACGATAAATTCAATTTCAGAGAACATGCTTCAAAATGTTTTTAATAATATCCGTAAAGAATTGAAGCCTGCATTGTAATGAACGGCAACCATTTTCAGCAACTTGTTTAAGAATTCAGATTAGCTTATTTTGAATTGAGGTGGCTAGAAGCAAAGGAATGCTAGTGACATTTGTAATAACATGAGTTAAGTGCATCCAGTGTAAGCTAAAGTATCTAAAATTTTAGTGGCAAAGGGATATTTTAATCGCATCATATATTAAAATTTAAATAAAAATTTCATTGATTTTACGAAATTTTTAAACCCCATTTTCTCAAAAGTAACTTAAGTGCACTTACAGCCCTTTACTTATGAGCCCCTCAATTTAAATGCACTCTCAATATTGTATGTTAACACCAATAATTAATATGCTAAATAAAGTAGACATTACATAACGAACATAGCTGCCTGAAAAATTGAGTTTTTGAAAAAAAAATGTTACTACTCTGCTGTATTTTGATAAATTCCGTAAAAGTGGTGATCAAACTGAAAATCGTAATATCGTATTTCCCTACAACATAAATTGATACACTACTTTTCTCTCCTCCTATACCTAGTAGAATGATTTGTTTACATATTGCATTAGTAACATCAAACTCCTATAATGGAAGGGGGCAACAGTGTTTCCGAGTATAGCCAGGTTAATGTTAAAAATGTTGGTAAAAATAAAGTGATGTCCCTGTATTATTGAAGTTTATTTTCACACAGGTACGGTGTGTAGCATAACTGAATTTATCTGTGTGGACTGAGCACAAGTGAAGATTAGTGTTACCGAAAGTACGGTAGCCTATAATATGGTACGGTAGGCCTACTTAACAACACTATTTAAACAAGAGTTTTGTTTTGCTGTTTGTAGGTATGAAGGACGATGTTGGAAACTGGAATTACATTATAACCGAATGTGAACAACAGTTTTTTCACGCTTTCCTGATTATATCATTACGGAATATTTTCGTAGAAATGTCATTAATCTGGTAGATAAATTTAGAACAACAGGATGTACAAATAGGAAGAAAAGTGTAAGACGGCCAACAAAGGTGACAGAAGATGCTGTAGAAGATGATAGAAAAAAAAGATGCAGCGAATTCCTAATAATTCGGTCAAGAAGTAAGCTGTAGAAATTGGGGTTTCTTACGGAAGTGTTCACAAAATTCTCAGGAAAAAATTAGTTTAGTAATATGCTGAATAAAGTAGACATTACATAATGAATATAACCGCCTGAAGACTTGAGTTTGTGAAAAAAAAATTGTTACTATTCTACTGTTTTTTGATAAAATACCGTAAAAGTAATGATCAAACTGAAAATCGTAATACTGTATTTCCCTGTAACAAATGATACACTACTTTTCCCTCCTCCTATAGCTAGTAAAATAATTTTACATATTGCACTAGTAACACCAAACTCCTGTAACAGTGTTTCCGAGTATAGCCAGGTTGAAATTAAAAATGTTAGTAAAAATAAAATGATGTCCCTGTACAGCCAGAAGGGGTGGAAGGACAGAATAAGAGGAATAAAGAAGGGACAGGGACAGGTTCTATGAAAGACGAAGCTGTGTCATTGGGCTTTGTGTTCTATTTGTGTAGGCCTACTTATTGTTAAATATACTGTTATAGGTTTAATTTGAGAGATAATTAAACATATCTTACCAATTTAATATACTGTGAGTTTGTTTAATTCCATGAAATCAGTTCAAATTTTGTTGGTAATGCTGAACCCATTTAACTCCGCTGTTTACTGACGTTCAGTTGCAGTCTTGTCTCTTCCTCATCTCTGCCACACGCTACACTCAAAGGCTCTGCAACTACTAAATTCACAGCGATATTCGGAACATTATTTTAATACCTTGCATATTGTTTTCGCGAATTTTTTTGCCACAACATCTTATACTAATAACAAGTATCAGTGTGCAAAATTTGAAGGTCCTACGCAACCTTCCAGCGTTGACCGTTCCCTTGTGGGCTTCTAAAGCAGTGGTCAGCATTTTTATGTCTTCAGCCGTTCTGCATTGATCACAGCAAATCTACCTCGCTCATTTACCTCCCATGTTAGACGCCAATCAGCCATACTCAGCAATTGTTTTTAGCTTTTTCGTTCTGCTTATTACACTTTTACTACGTCATACTACTTCTGACGAATGAAACGGCACACAACGACGTCTTTCAACCAATCATGGCAGCATACCCTAATTTTTATCACCTCTCTAGCATTTGTTTTTATCACCTCCCTAGCATTTGTTTCTTTTTTTTTACCAACACTGTACTTTCAATAATTTTAAATGGTTCATGTTTATTTATTTTTTATATATTTTTAGTTAGTTATTTAACGACGCTGTATCAACTACTACGTTATTTAGCGTCGATGAGATTGGTGATAGCGAGATGATATTTGGCGAGCTGAGGCCGAGTATTCGACATAGATTGCCTGACATTCACCTTACGGTTGGGGAAAACCTCGGAAAAAACCCAACCAGGTAATCAGTCCAAGCGGGGATCGAACCCGCTTCCGAACGAAACTTCAGACCTGCAGGCAAGCGCCTTAACCGACTGAGCCACGCCGGTGGCTGATTCATGTTTATTTCATTATCTTTAGTTAAAACTTTTCTATCATTCATCTTGTTTATATTATTTAGGCACGTTATAGCTTCTGCTGTATGAGATTATGGATAGTCACGTATCAGAGATTGTTTAATTTGATAATTGAAGTAGAATGTAACTCTTTTAATAAAAATAAAACTGAATCAACAAAGCCTTCTTGACTAGTAATCGTCCATAGAGTTCAATGAAGATTGTATAGTTGGCACAACTGGTAACAAGAGAACAGCTCATCATAACACACTACTGCCATCTAGCGGAATATTTATAATGATCAGATGGTATAATAATACATTTTCAATACAGTTTAGTTTTAGTTTTCTACTATCACAAAGATCTACTATCACAAAGAACTTGCTAATTACTTAGATACCAACTCTGAATTATGATAATAGGGGAACATAAATATACTGTAAGTTCACAGGGCTAACGGCTTCGAAGCTGGGTACCTGGTTCTAATGAAGTGCACTGGTAGCAATCTAAAACATGGGGGCATGAGATAGTTACTCTGCCTGCCATTAAAAATTCACTTCACTAAATCCCCAAGGTGAAAAAAAAAAAAGTTTAGTTTTCTAGTAAGTCAACTTTAATTTTTTTTTAAATAGCCGCCTTATATATGGTTTAGATAGATCGGCCTACTAATCAATTCACAATAAACAATGATTAAAAACAATTATGTGACAATTTGAAAGAAAAAAACATTAAGATAAGTTAAATGATAAGAAAACATAGGAAATCATTTACAATAAAAGTTTCTTGGGTACAAATGATTACTAATTATAGCTAAGGATGATTTTAACACATGAGATCCTATGGCATCAATCGTTGCATCAGAAATTTTAAATTAAGTTGATTTAAAGTTTCTCGTGGGATCGTGCCACGGGCACCGAACATGAGTCCAAAAACTGTCCAATGTGTGATGTGGTATTGTGCTCCGAGATGCTGACAACAAGGTTCATATATAACTTGTTTTTCACGACACACCTCTTGTGGCTGTTGCTCGTGCATCTCGAAACGGATTGTGGGATCAAGAATGACACCCTTATCCTTCTGCCGATCAATTATGATGATATCAGCCCGTCTAGTAGAGCCATCAGAAGAGACGCAACCAACCTCCTCATAAACCTCATAGGAAGCATTCTGACGGATTGAACCTGCGATGAGAGAACGAACCGTATTATGTCTGTTGATTCGGAGCAATTCTCCATGATGGCAGAAACCCAAGACGTGAGGAAGCGTTTCTTGCTCGTCGCATCTTCTGCAACGGGTTGAGTCAAGAGTTCTACCAGGGAGAGTACGTACAGGTATTGTATTACAGTTCATCTTGATGGCTTGAGTCCACTGACTGCTCGAAAGTCCCTTTTTGATAGAGATCCACGAATTACCTTTCTTCCAGTGAGAATAGAAAACAACTCCCAAACCTTTACTTTTCAATTTGCTCCATTGATGAAAAGAATCTTTACGCAATGCTTTTCTTAGTTTTTGAGAAGAAATACGTTCAGAGCAATCGAAGGTAATTGGTAATTGTTTGATGCAATGTTCAATTTCGTTTGGAAGATTTCGAGTGGCTGCTACATGAGGGTTGTTAACGTGTAAAAGTCTTTGACAAATATTAAAGTGCTGAAGGTAAGCTTACCACTGGGCTTCAAATACTCCTAAACCTCGCAATCTTCTTGGTGCATACAACATAGCATCCGGGGTGTCAGTAGGAAAGTTAATTATTTCCTTAACAGCGCTGCGAATTAATTTCTCAATATCAGATAGAAATTTCACTTTAAGATCTTTTAAAGGAGCACATTGGAAGGGGTAAACCAACTGAGGCCAGATATATTGATTTAATATATTTATCTTTTGGTCAGGCATGAGTAAGGCTGAAGTGACCAGCTGATTAAGATTTTTTGTCAGTTTTTCAATTAGTTGCGCCGCATCAAATTTTATCTCATCATTAAAAGTAATGCCAAGATATCTTATAACTTCATCTGATTTGATGCAAGATATTTCTTGTCCATCGATCAAGGTGAGGGAATCAGAGCAGAGACATCCTTTACGTAGGTGTATAACATTAATTTTTTGCGGGTTCACTTCAAGACCAATTCCCTTAAATTGGCAAAACTTCATTTCTCACACTAGTTTATTAAACCGTGTCGGACTGTAAAGAAAACAACTATCGCAATATTTTATATGTTGTACAATATTATACTATTGTGAAATTTTAATTTTCCTACCAATTTTTTTCTATTGTTCTATTAAAATTATAGCATATAGCCTATTAACCTGTTGTATCCTATAGGATACTTTGAGAATTTAAGGGTTAAACCCACACGAGTTTTTATCTTCTCTATTGGCCGGTTTATCCAAGCAAGTTTAATTTTGCTTAACGAATGTTAAATTAACAGTCTGTTTATTTTTAACGCTTTGTTAATGTATTTTCCATTTGTTCAACATAATTTTGTTTAAGATAACCAACACTTAATGATAACGTCTGTTAGCACTATTTTAACTACTCAACAGCAGTTGGTAATGATTCTACACATGTAAGACAATTTTTGATTGGCTAAAATTAATCTTTAAATTCTATATTATAGAGTGAGTCATGAAACTTGCATAAAATGACAACCTATTATAGTAGGCCACGCTCCATAAACAAACAGTTGACAAATGAAAGTTGTAGGTGACGTGCTGAATAATAATTACAAAGTAAGGTTATATTTCCTCATTGCTATTATGGATACGAAATACGAAAGAAATAAAATAACTCTGATGTATTTAAACAGTCCAAAGTATTTTTTAAATGTTATATTACCAGTCATATGCTAAACATTCCCTACAGAGAGACACAAAATATTAATTTCGCAACTTCTGTTCGAACAGCTGTGGAGACATCGGCCATATTTCACTAACTGTTAAACGAGTTAACTGGCGAAAATCCTACATTTAAAATTAACAAACTGTTAACAATCTGTTAAACCAAACTGGTGTTGAAAACATACAATTTTATTAATTAACAAACTGTTTAGAATAATTTCAAGGGAAAAATTGTTCCGGGGCCGGGTATCGATCACGGGACCTCTGGTTGAACGTACCAGCGCTCTACCACTGAGCTACCCGGGAACTCCGCCCGACACCGTCTCAACTTTTCCCTTTATATCCACACAACTCGCGTGGGCTGACGAAACGCCAGAGACCCACAACGAGTGCACACAATCTCTGTGTGACTTAGAATTGTGGTTTTCTGTTAACGAACACAGTGACGTATATATTATGCAAATCTAGTCTTTCAGGTGAAGCTCCCTGTAAAGCAGATTTGAATAATTTCAAGGGAAAAATTGCTCCGGGGCCGGGTATCGATCACGGGACCTCTGGTTGAACGTACCAGCGCTCTACCACTGAGCTACCCGAGAACTCCTCCCGACATCGTCTCAACTTTTCCCTTTATATCCACACAACTCGCGTGGGCTGACGAAATGCCAGAGACCCACAACGAGTGCACACAATCTCTGTGTGACTTAGAATTGTGGTTTTCTATTAACGAACACAGTAACGTATACGAGTTCCCGGGTAGCTCAGTGGTAGAGCACTGGTACGTTCAACCAGAGGTCCCGTGATCGATACCCGGCCCCGGAACAATTTTTCCCTTGAAATTATTCAAATCTGCTTTACAGGGAGCTTCACCTGAAAGACTAGATTTGCATAAAACTGTTTAGAGTTTAACAGTCGTTAAATTTTCTAACAATACTTGGAAAAACCTGCCATAGATAAGTCAAAACGTTTAGTGAGATTATTGTTGATAATTATATAATGGCATAATTATAATTTGGTCTGAAAATTTTCCCCTTATTAAACAACTTTACCTTATTTTATTTTGCGAAGTTTTATCATTTACTGCTGTAGTTAGACATTTTCTTGAAACTTTACTCCTTATTATGCAATTTTTTTACTAATAATATGTATTTTCTCGCACTGAGTACAGGACAGAGTTCTAGAAGGAAAAATAAAAAAAAAATAGGACTTATCTGCCACAATACGAATAACATGGAACTTTAAACTTGAGAATATTGTGAATTATCCGTAAGAAACGTTAATTTTCGCTTATAAAATTAACCTGCGCAACAGTATTTCTATAGACGCCCATCTCGTACCAGTACAACTCTTCTAGCATGAGAGTCTACATCTGTGTTTGAACAGTTGCTATCAACATTGCCAGAACTATCACGTCAGCAAAATAAGTATATATGAGGATAGAACATAATATAACGCACGTCAGAATTCCTCCGCCGGGGTACAAAGAAGAGGTTGTCAACATGAGAGTCAAAGTCTTCTTCTTTCTCATTGTAGCCCTCTGTTCTTTACAGGTAAGAAGTATTATATGCATTAAACGTAAACATTAGATTAATGCCAAATTACTTGATTTGCAACTTTCATCTCTGAAAGTCCAAACAAATGAAAGGAGAAATCGATTGTTATAAGTCGTGAAAAAAATGAAGAATACTACATTTTGTGAAGTACATTCATAGACAGCAATGGTTAAATCTATACATATATAATTTGAACTGGTAATGGAAATTACGGGAAAACGGCTGAACGGATTTTAATAAATGACCCCTCATTTTGAAGCTTGGAACCCAATGTTTTTATAAAAATAGTAGTTTTCAGTGAAATGTTAATTTTCCTACATTATTTTCCTATTTTCCAAAATCCATCTTCCTTCAGTTTTGAGAACTAATTGCATTTCAGCACGGCCGTGATTTCAGAATAAAACAAAACACACACTACAACAAACAATAGCTTTACACGAAGGCCATGACCTGCAGGATTGCTGACTTATTTAGAGTTCAAATTCAATTGGTTATTAAAATCTTCAAGACTTTCTGAAAATAATTTACAGGTCTGATTCTGCGGTGTGTAATTTTCTGAGTATAGCTGTGTATTGGATATTGAAATCTACAAAACTTGATATATGGTTTGTTGACATTATTACAACTAGAAATGAAATTTCATTACAGTTAATGCCATGATGTGACTATTTTTCATTAATTATACATATTAATGCTATACTGATGATAAGAAAATGAAACGTTTTGGGGTTATATAAATAGATATAGAGAATGTGTTAAATTAGATTTTCATTTCTATAATTTACTGAGTGGCAGCTATTATTATATAAAACTACAAAACTTACGTAAGATAATAATATTGTTATTAAAAATCAAATAATTTTATAGTTATTAATCAAGTGGGGTTGGGTATTTTTCATATATTTAATGGCGATGTGGTGTAGATATTTTTATATGCGTGATTCTCTTCAATATTGGTTCGAGAGAGCGCAAAAATTAGAGTTCCTAAGGAAAAACCAAAAGGTATTACTTACTGATAAAATAAGAAGCCTACAAGATTTTGTAGTCTCCCGATCATTTCAGCAAGATCCCTTACCAGGATAAAATGATTCAATCCTCTATATTTCAAGGTAGTTCACGAAACATGCAGCAGCTATACCAAGATGCTATGTCTATTGTTCGAAAGCATAGCAAACCTGATATTTATTTTAACTCTCACCTACAATCCACCATGACCTGAAACAGCTACTGCTTTACTCCCACATGAAAAACCAACTGATCTTCCTGACATTGGTACTTGCATTTTCGCGTTCAGACTAAAAAAACTGAAGGTGCATAGGTTCAAGAAAAAGTATTTGGCATAAAAAGAACCTTTCTGAGGGAGTATGTTTCATTATTATGGAAGCAAATAACTTTCAGAATGTCTGGTATTCTTCATTGAAAATAAATCTGAAAAATGTTTATTTGAACGTTTAATGAACTTAGTTTGCAGCATTTGCTGCACAAGCCACTAGTATTACTTGATTTTCAACTTTCATCTCTGAAAGTCCAAACAAATGAAAGGAGAAATCGATTGTTATAAGTCGTGAAAAAATGAAGAATACTACATTTTGTGAAGTACGCTGATAGACAACAATGGTTAAATATGAATTTATTTTGATTACAAGTTAACTTATGAGCAGGGACGTACGGAAGGTGGGTTATGGGTTTGAACCCTTCCTTTTGAGCTTAAAAAAAACATATTTAAATTTCAATATTTTTAATTCCATAATCGTTTCCCTTACCTAATTTTTCACTGTCAGAGTAACAAAATCTACATCGGCATAAGGTATAGAACTCCTATACCTCCTCCTTTAAAACCCCCTGTGCTTGGTGCTGCGGCATGTACGGATTACAAGTTATCTTTACTAAAGATGTTATTAATTGGTCCAACAGAATCTGTTATAGTGACAATTAATATTCGAGGAGAAAAATTCGCTCCGGCGCCGGGGATCGAACCCGGGTCCTGCGTAGCTCAGTGGTCAGAGCGCTTGGTCCGTAGAACCAAGGACCCGGGTTCGATCCCCGGTCTCCGGAGCGAATTTTTCTCCTCGAATTTAAATGTTATCTTTATTATAGAGAGATCTACTGCCTAATACCGAACTTGTAATAAAATGAGGCCGACACAATATGAAATTTAACTTGTTGTGAATCTTATTGAAAATTTTCTTTGGCAGTTCTGCAGTGCAGTTGTTAAATATCGTGTATTGTCGATTTTAAACTCATTTTAAGAGCGGTATTCACCCGTTCATTAGTTTGAATACTGACTGTATTCTGAAACGTTCGTTTAACGTTTTGTGCATTTGACAGTTCATACTAACTTACTTACTCACTCACTCACTCACTCACTTACTTACTTTTAAGGAACCCGGAGGTTAATTGCCACCCTCACATAAGCCCGCCATTGGTCCCTATCCTGAGCAAGATTAATCCAGTCTCTATCATCACATCCCACCTCCCTCAAACGCATTTTAATATTATCTTCCCATCTACGTCTCGGCCTCCCCAAAGGTCTTTTTCCCTCCGGCCTCCCAACTAACACTCTATATGCATTTCTGGATTTGCCCATACGTGCTACATGCCCTGCCCATCTCAAACCTCTGGATTTAATGCTCCTAATTATGTCACGTGAAGAATGCAATGCGTGCAGTTCTGTGTTGTGTAACTTTCTCCATTCTCCTGTAACATCATCCCTCTTAGCCCCAAATATTTTCCTAAGAACCTTATTCTCAAATACCCTTAACCTATGTTCCTCTCTCAAAGTGAGAGTCCAAGTTTCACAACCATACAGAACAACCGGTAATATAACTGTTTTATAAATTCTAACTTTCAGATTTCTTGACAGCATACTGGATGACAAAAGCTTCTCGACCGAATAATAACAGTTCATATTTTAAAAATAATATTAATAATGATAATAATAATAATCATAATCATAATAATACACAACATTTAAAATATCGATAATGTAAATTGTCAACAATTTTAATAACGACGTCCACATCACAAAATTCTGCATACGCCACTTCTAATGCTTTTTGTTGCATATTCTTAAGTTCTGAATACTTTAAGAATTTAAATATATCTTAAAATAGTATTATAACTATAAACAAAACATTTCTAAAGTATCCAATTCAGTTCACCTAATCAAAAGTCGAAAGACTGAAGTAAACAATTATTTATGTAACTTTTGGAAAGCTGCATACAAAATTGTATTTACTACCATCAACAAAACAAAATTATATTTCTCCACAGATATTGCCTCAAAACTGGGTAATTAAAATTTGATTAGAGAAGTAAATTTATTACAAAAAATTATTTATTCCATTTTTATATTTTCAAAACTGAACAAATATATAAATATACAGTACATTATTAAAATATTTTCAAAAGCATCCTTAAAAATATAAACAAAGAACAGCATGTTTATTCCACCATAAGAAATTCGACATATCTTTTAGCTGAATGCTGGGTAACTTTAGGTGCTGGACCCCGGATTCATTTCACCGGCATTATCACCTTCATTTCATTCAGACGCTAAATAACCTAGATGTTGATAACGCGTTGTAAAATAACCCAATAAAATAAAAATAAATTTTAGCTGAAGCTAATGTTGCACAACCACTCGACTAAATCACAGCCGAAGTTATACAACGCTACATTGATAATAAATCCAGACCTAGGTAATTTTAATTTTGTTAAATTTAAGTATAAAATTCATCAAATTGTTTACTATTCACATCAATTTTTATTTTTCCTTAATATCAGTATACCGATATGTATTTTTCTGCATGTGATTTGATCCTGGTTGAGTGGAAGAGAAGGCCTGATGGCCTTAACTCTGCCAGGGAAAATAAAACTATTATTATTATTATTATTATTATTATTATTATTATTATTATTATTATTATTGGCCTTGTCTGTAATTGGCCTTGTGCTGTTGTTTTGCACGTTAATATTCTAAATAAATAAATTATTATATTTATTCGTTCAAATTTATATTCTCTTCTTGACTTGATTCCCTTTTTCATGTTAGTAATTCCTGTTTTATATTAATTTATCAAATTTTGTAGTTTTATTGTATTTTTGTTATGTTGTATTTTAGTACAAAATTGTTATCTATAGGAACTGCCCTCATACACGAACCTACGTAACTCTCATAGCCTACCTCATATGAATACACACATTTATTTTGTGTTACATTATCAAAGCATTTTGAAAGAACCATAAAATTTACAAGAGAGTATTCATCATTCATGCTGAGTCAAACTTCTATTTGTATGTAAAATTGAATAGATATTTCAAATATGTAAAATTTAATATAGGGTGCCATTTAAAAAGTGTTATTTTTTGCCACACTCTGTACATGAATCAATACTTTTGTGAGACCACAGCCATAAGTTTTAGTTCGATATAACCTACCACACACACACAGACATACCCAAGATAAACTTAAGAAGTGGTATAGATTGAGATTTTTCCATTCCTGTAAATCGGCTGTGACCAAAACTCGAACTGCAGTGATTACATGCGAAAGACAGCCTATGAAGTAAGGAGACGGAGGAAAGATATTTGGCATGAAAACTACAACCAGTGGCGGTTCCTGTACTAACATCTTGATCAATCCCGCGGATAGAAATCTCAAGCTTTGCTATATCAGTAATGTCACTGCTGTCATCAAGAGCCAGTGAATAATATACGATTTTTCTTGCTTCTTTTTTTAACCTTCCTCTTGAATATAATCAGAAAGTTCTTCTCTCGATACTTGGTCAAGAAATTCGTAGTTTTTCAAAATTAAAAACTTTTTATGGACAAGTTATTTAAATTAAAAACTTCTTATGGACAAGTTATTTAAGCTATTTTAATCGTTACTCTTTTGAGAAATTCTGTTCTATTAAAAGGCTTTAGAGCACGAGGTATTTCAAACCCCATTAGGTAGCCGACTTCCTTACATTTATTTATCTCATTTTTCTCTTCCTGGCTATGATTTAAGACATGTCAGTCCCTGGCGTTTAACAGTTCGTTGGCACATAATATTGAATCAGTTTTTCTACAATATTATTATTAAATAAACAACTAATAAATAGTTTCCCTCATCTAAAGATTAAGAAGATTAAAATTGAGATAAAACCTAATAATTTTATCCTTCTAGGGAGAAGATCTAAAAATATCAATATTCATGCACGTACAGATTTTAGTAGGTTATTTTACAACGCTTTATCAACAGCTTAGGTTATTTAGCGTCTAAATGAGATGAAGGTGATTATGCCGGTGAAATGAGTCTGAAAGTTACCCAGCATTTGCTCATATTGGGTTGAGGGAAAACCCCGGAAAAAAACCTCAACCAGGTAAACCTCAACCGTTACTCCACAGGTGTGGACTGTACGTACAGAAGAATTATAGAAACACATACTTAGTGGTCAATAATAATAATAATAATAATAATAATACATTATTCAGAGTGACAATTAATGTTTCTATGTTATATACTCATAATTGAACCGTTGAGCAAAGTAAACATATTACATTTTGTCCGACAGAACACCAAAAAAGTTCTCCTTCTCATTCTTTACGAAACCACCTCTTACTGCATGTAGAGACAGCGTTTGTAGAACGATATGGTTCCGCCACTGCTTGCCTTCAGTACGTGAATGAAACACACAGCAATGTACAGGAAACTCCTCGTACCCGTTTGAATTTCTGTGATTACACGATGTAATCACGACACCCCCTTTGGTCACCGGTGCTGCGAATGAATAAGGATTTCACAACTTTTCTAAGATTGAATCTATCTTCTTTTCAGGAGAGAAAAGGGGTTGAGAAATACATTATTTTTTGGCGTCGTGATAAACAGCAGTTCTGCATGACAAATATTTTGTCATAAATCCCCTGTCACTTTTTAATCTGCATTGAAATAATTATGTATTGCATTTTTACAAAGTGTGTCTTGTTGCTTACAGGGGCTGCTTGCAGACACATTGCTTAAACGGGAGGCTCCAGTTGATGACGTAGTGAAAGAATAAGATGCGGAAGAATTATTTTAATTAAATCTTCAAGAGTGCAAAAAATCAGTGCAATTTCTGGAGTGAATTAATGATAATTTTATAAATTTAAAAACTAAGATAATCGAAAACCTCCCCGGAATAAGGGTGTAAAAAAAAACAAATATATTACACACGTTTCAGGAGAAAGGAAAATAATTTTAGGGTCATATTTCGTTAGTCCTATATTTACTAACAGAACCATTTGACTAGTGAAGGATACAAGTTTATTCAGCTATTGTGTATAATAATTTATTGTTATAAACGAATGCTTCAAAATTATTTTTTCTTCCACGTAAATCACATATTTCATTAATTTGATGTCACATCCTTTTCCGGAGAGATCTTCAATTATTGTGTTTCTATTTGACAAAATAAAACTTAATGATCACGACAAAGTCACCTATCACAAGAAAAAGAAACTCCAGCGTCCATGAAAGAAAAGAGTATAGTAATATTGTGGAGGTTAATAAATTTAGGATTGTGTATGATTCTTCAACTTTATTAACGATTTGCACACTAGTAGTTTCCATGGTTACTCTGGAGGAACTAATCTAAAACATGTACAGAACGTAGCACTACTCTTTCACCCGTCTTGCTTTAAATAAACACTAATTTCTACTTCAAACTCTTAAAAAATATGTTATTCAGTGACGGTTATGGTTAAAACGAAAGTTGTTCATTGAAAAAGTTAAAGATTCGGATACAGGTTAAATGATAAACAACTTATGTTTCTCGATGTAAAATAAAGTTTTGTTCTAAAATTAAGAAAATTCTGTTTTCTTGGATGGTTAGTCGAAAAACAATATTCGTTATGGTCATGTGTGGGCGACTGATCATGGAGGGGTGGTTTGTTTATCCCTCACCCCATGATAAACCTATTTCCTGCGCCATCGAAGGGAGTAAGGTAACCCGTTTTGCTTCGGCTTGCTTCGTTGAATCAGTGGCGGACGTATTTTAAACATAATACTGATTTTAAGTTTTAACATATTGCTACGTAACGAATTACAATGAACAACAAATTTTTTACTTTTTGTCTTGCTCCGAAATAAAAATAGGTGAATATGACTGATGTCTGTACCCTAAATCTGAATTTAAAAACCAAATTGGAACATCACGTATCATTTCCGGAGAAATTGGATAGAATTTCTTTTATGAAAAAATTACTTTTTTATTTTTCGCTGCTACTAATAAAATTACAACGGACTAGGGATTCAAGATGCCTCATAGTACTTGAAAAATGTGTACTGGATACAAAACTGATGTTACATAGTTCAAAACACAACAGTAATAAAAATATTTCATGTGTATAATGAGAAAAATCTTGGAATTCTAACTTACCATTTACAGTAAAAGGATTTTCTGGATGACTTCTGTTTATAACTAGACCCAGGACTGTCTTTTACAAGGAACCAACAATAGTCTGCAAGCATGCTGGATGATGATCTTCCTTTATATCGCCTTTCCATTTCAGATATTGCTTGATAAAATCTTTCCTCATGCTGGTCGCTTACCGCTCCAAGGTTAAGAGGAAGGAAATCCAAATGAGAATGTAAAAAGTGTATTTAAAGAGATATATTACACCCCATTTTCTCAGACGCACTTAACATGATTTCCACAACAAAATCTATGTAGTTGTTTGCCTTAGAATTTCCAAGGAAATTTGAGCAAAGGTCTTTGAAAGCGCGCCACGCCATTTTTTCTGTAGCCTAAGGGGAAGTTTTTCCTCAGCCATAATTTCGCGAATTTGTGGTCCAATGAAAATGTTCTCTTGTATTTTTCTTTAACCTCAAACTAGTAAACTTTTCTTTTAAATACTGAAAACCACACCCCTGTTTGTTCATTGCGTAGACCTCACTTAGAACTGTCACGAAAATTACTGGATAGAAGGGACCAATACCTGTTTATTTATTAAAAGTACAAAAGAACACGCCAACAACCATAAGAAACCGGAAATATGTCATAAACTTATAAAATACATTAGCTTTTATTTTGGTTTACAACCCGCGCCAGATGTTTCCTGGGGAAGCGCTTATCGAAAAATGAAATCATGCTATATCTTAAAAACCTTACGTGATGTGATGTGTGTATGTATGTATGTATGTATGTATGTATGTATGTATGTATGTATGTATGTATGTATGTATGTATGTATGTATGTATGTATGTATGTATGTATGTATGTATGTATGTATGTATGTATGTATGTATGTATGTATTAACACTCCACAATTGAGTATACACCCGGTGGCAGTGATATATAATATACAATAATTACAATTGCATTAAATAAAATAAAATAAACGTAAATGAAATAAAATAAAATAAACGTAAATCTATAAATAGTAGATGCAATAAACCTAGGACTATAAATAAAAACTATTCTGTAATAACGCTTACGATAAGCAAAAGTAAATCTAACTTATAAGTACTTATGTTTCACCCAACTATTACCAATTTAAGTTATTACTAGACTTCGTTGAATTGCCACACGCAGCATGCAATCAGGTTGCTGATGTACGGTAGTATAGAGAAGGTGAGCGACCGACCGGTCGCGTAGTATAAGCAGTTCATGTTAAGAGATGTGACCGGTCCAAATAGAGCAGCTACAGCTAATGTATACCTATGTAAGCACTTGTTTTTGCATTACTGTGGTTGGAATAGTCAAAGCTTAACATTTGTTCAGTGTAGACAAGAATTCAATCAACCATACTACAATGAGAGTGTTGCTGTTCCAAACAATTGCCCCTGGAATACCCTTACCCCCGCAGCCAGTCTTGACCCGTTGGGGAACGTGTTGGATGCTGTTAATTATTATGCAGAACATTACAGCAAAATAATGGAGGTAATTGATGCATTGGATAGCACAGACAGTTCCGCTGTTGCAGCTATAAAATCATTGCCTTCTGAACAGCTATTGGAAGATATTCTGTTCATTGATTCTAATTTTAAAATCGTGTCCAAAAGCATTATTCTGTTAGAATCGTCTAAACTACAACTCTCAGAAGCCCTTAATATAGTGGATAAAGTATCACATACCGTTATCCAAAATAACAATTCACTAATTTCAGAAAAACTGAAATGTGAATTGAGAAACATTATTGATAAAAAGTCTGCCTATTCACAACCTTCGTATTATAAATGATGTGCTATCAGGTCACGATAAGACGTCTGAAGTTGGTGTACTAAAAAGTAGTGACTTTCCGTTCTTCAAATATGTACGTATTACATCGTGTGATGTTGAACGTACATTTTCCAATATAAAAACTGTTTAAGTGACCATCGGAGGAGATTACTTTGCAGTCGCTCAAAATGCATGTAACTCTTCACTGCAATTCAGATATTCAAGGATGATGTGAGTATCTTACATTAAATTTTAAGAGTTAATATAGCTCACTATAAAATAAATGTGTATTTACATGTTTAGACATTTCCTACTTCAAAGCTCATTCATTATATTTCTTGAATGCAGGATACAGGTTTTATTGTAACCGCAGTACACTGCTCAGTGTTTACATCAGAGGCATACTCAATCCTTTCCACGCCCCCTTTTCATACAGTCTATACTGCGTGCGCAGTAAACCTTGCGATTCTCGTGGCAATTCCACGAAGTCTAGTTATTACATATCACCTTAATTAATTACATACCAAGTTAATTACATATCATCTTAATTAATTACATATCACCTTAGTTTATTTACATATCAACTAAATTACATATTATCTTAATTAATTACATATCAACTTAATTAATTACATATCAACTCAATTAATTACATGACACAATTTAAATAAAATTACACTGCACCTCCAATTACATTTTCAGTCTAATCTTCTCA
Organism: Periplaneta americana; assembly: GCF_040183065.1. NCBI lineage: Eukaryota > Metazoa > Arthropoda > Insecta > Blattodea > Blattidae > Periplaneta > Periplaneta americana. Next base: position 144,085,602 of record NC_091130.1, on the reverse strand, counting down.
ACCTTTCCTTAAATGTATTGATTTTAAGAGGACCACCCTGAAAGATTGCCGCAGGTAAGCTGTTCCAGTCTACTATTGTGCGGTTAACAAAGGAAAATTTTGCCACCTCCGTTCTTTGTTTTCTGCATTTAAACTTCCTAATATGATCAGCCCTTCCTAAGTATGATGGTGTTGCTAATCTAGCATTGATATCGGTCCATGCTTTGTGTCCCATTTGTGCCTTAAACAATGCGGTGAGTCTGGTTTTTCGTTGCCTTGATTTGAGAAGTTCCCACCCTAAGTCTTTTACTATCTCTTCACCATGTCCCTTTCCCATTTTGACATATTTTGCTGCCTTGCGTTGGACTTTTTCTATTGAATCGATTTGGTTTTTTTCTGTACGGATCCCCTATTATCTGTACAGATACGAAGAAAAGAAATGCATTTTCGGATTCAGCGTACACCAAACCATAAAGAACACATTGTTTTAAGTCGGATCAAAATTCTTGTTGTTCAGTGTTATCTATTTCTTTTGTTAGTAAGAAACATTGTAGAAACGTGTGTAAATATCCCAAACATCCCTTTAAAATCAGTCACCGATCATTTGTAACCCGTAGCTATTAATTTTCTCGCGGTATATGGCATTCAAATCATTCCAACTTTTCTGATGATACTATTGTTCCTTCCTTAACTGCAAATGAGCATGTACGCTATTTAGGTGTACATTTTTCTGACGTTTTCAACCACTTCAAATGTAAATCTTTTTACCTTTTAGGTGTATTTTTAAAATTAAATATAAAACTTTTTGACAAACCTGGCAACCTTTTCATAAAGGAAGCTTAATTAATTAATATGGTATCAATTTACAAAATATAATATTGAATCATTGTTCCATAGATTAATTTGAATGTTTAATATTAATCTTCACAGCAAACCCAAAATAATGACGTATAAATAAACATTTTACAAACCTATAGCATGGATGAATATATCTGCAGTGCTCGGAAAAAGTGACATAAGTCAGTTTCCACAAGCCTTTTTTGATAATTTATTGTCAACTTACGGAACATCCGCTCGCTTGGATAAAAATATATAATTATTTCTCCCATTACAATAAATTCATACAGAAAAAAAATCAAATCGACATAAACCAGTGTAAGTTGTCAATAAATTATCAAAAAGGTTTGTGAAAACTGACTTGTGTCACTTTTCCCAAGCACTGCAGATATAATAGAATGCGAAACTTAGTGAGTTTCCCGTAGCACATACTAGAGGCGCTACTGTAGAAATTGATCTTGCTGCCATCTGTTGGACGGTGGAGACCTTATTACATCTAGCAGCGCACCGAGTAGCGAAAACAAAAACTAATTACTCCATGCATTTAGCAGCGCACCTGGTGACGAAAATATTAAACTATGCAGAAAATATTCATTTCCTCCCACTTTCATCGATATTCTCAACTAACCCAATTTAAAATAAAGCATTTACATTTTTATTCCTCTACTGAAAATTCTTACCGGAGCCAACAGGAAGATAAAAGAGACGCTACCCAATTAAAATATAACCAGACAGAGACAGAAAATAAAGCAAAAGGTTAGATAATTGGGATTGTATTCTTTGGGTATTTAGTGTACAGCGCAATGGAAAAGTCTGCAAAAACTACTTAGATAGTTAAATTTATTATATTACTATTACTTTACAATACATTCAACAACACTATTTTTACAACGTCCATAAACATCACTGTTTAACATACACTGCTTATACACACACTTAGAATCGCTTTATGTCCAATCATTACCAAGTTTCTGGCTGCCATCTTGAAGTCGAGCATCGTATGTTCGTATCGATCAAACGGATAAATAGAGAACTCTGGGTAATCTACCCAACACGTAGTTCTAATGTTCACTACCCACGACGTCGGGCGCTGTTCATCTTATTTAAACCCCCTGCCGTAAGATGGTGCTGACCGCAGTTTCGCATTCTATTATATATTCATCAATGCTTATAGGTTTAACCAGTTTGCAACACGATTAATTTACACTTTTACTATGTGTACCCGTAATGTGGATGATCCGAAGACTTCCGACTCCTCTTTCTCTGAACTAGTGTATTAATATCTGATTTCAAATCCGATTAACATAATCGCAAAACTGAACCTAGCTCGAACTGCACACTGTACTTTTTACTGAACGGAAGGTTCAGTCTCAGGTTTATTTGTACCTTTTATTTCTGTTAGGAGTTGGAGACGTGCAGTTCCTATTTTAAATAAAGAATGAATTGAGGTTACAAAATAATAAATGTGGACGTCAATAACACAATAACGTAAAGGTAAATTAAACGATAATTAGCTGAAATGGCATGTGTACCGTACTTTTCTGCTTGACGAGAAGTGAAATGCCTCTTTACAACGAAATGAGAAATATAATTACTACTTTTTCCACAAATTAAACAGTCTTTCGGTCCGTTGGTCAGCATGCTGGCTTTCAGATCTGGAGGAGCCGGGTTCGATTCCCGGGCACGGCTCCCATTGAATTTTTCTTGAAGAAGAAAAATTATCTGGGTGTCTAGAGTCTGGAAATGTCTATGAATGTGAGTGTGATTGTGAGTGTGCCGGGTTAATATTAATTAACCAATCATCAAAAAATATAAAATACATCAGGACTGTCGCTGGGCAGTAACCTGAACACACATTTCAGCGTCACATTGTTGACAAGTAACTCCATCTGTTAGCACAACCATAGAGCATGAATAGATGATGTAGAGTTACCAACAACGAAAAAAAAAGCAGTCTTTCTCTCATGCACAGAAGTATTCGTCTTGCTATTCCTGATGATAGTAATTTCCAGAGAAGAAGCCATTTTTACGGCGAAGATTACATAGGTATTATCTTGAGTTACCTGTCATCCTAATTTCCGTGAACCGCTACAGACGTATCACAAGCAATGAGCGTATTCCGAACCTCAGCGCTGAGCAATCTGATGGCATCACGGTGTTCCGAATTTCACTGATGGAAAGGGCGCAAATAGCCATAGATGCTGACGCGCCCTTTTTAAACCCCACTAACTAACTTTCACTGATGGAGTCACTAATGCTCCACCGGTGTCGCACCGGTGCCATCAGCTTGCAGAGGTGGTGGCAGTCTCCATCAGTGAATCTGATTGGTTCTTGTATGGGGCGGGAATTAGCAGACGAATGACATCGTGCACTGTTGTGTCATGGCGGTGTGTTCCGCTGTATTGTTTGTAATGAGCACAACGTGAAAACAATATGTTAATGGCTTATGAGCGAACATGTCAACGGACCAGTTATTACTACCGGTTCAAGAAAGAAATTGTTTATGCTATCTTTTCTTTGAACGAGAAATTTCGCAAAATTTTGCTAGAGTAGAACAGACAATAACTTGTACAGCCGCCATGACAGCCATCGATCCTTCCAGCGGTTTTGTTCCTTATTTCGCTGCAGCGTGACGTCATTGATGCCACCGGACCGGTGAGATTCGGAATACGCTGACAAGCAGTGTTTACGTTGGAATCCTACCTTCCCCTACCGAGCGGACTGGTGTGGGAGTGAATGAAAGTAGTGACGTCATCTCTTATTGAGAGACAGTCGCCCATCCATGGCTATAATTAGGCTTCTTATTCCAGCTACCTAAAGACTGAAGTTAAGGACACATTGGGTATGTACTGCGTGTTCAGTTAAAAGTGTGTCATGGCTCGCTGTATGTCGTCATGTGGCTAGTCGATGAGCCTAGAGAATTCAATCTTCCTATACTTCCGCAGAGGCGTATTACCTATGTGCCAGAGAAGTTCATTCTAAAGAGTACGTACCGATACGTACGGTAACACCGGTAGTGGCAGGAATGTGAACTGTACTGAAAACACGTAGAGGTGAGTTTTTTCTTACTGTCGGGATATGGCGAGAGGGTTAAGACGATTACTTACGTATTTGTTAACATTAACTTGGACGGTCAACATGGACACGGAGCATTTGATTTGTGTTGTGGAATGTTGCCGTACGCAACCGATGATAACAAATACCCTGCGACGACTTGGCCGCGCAAAACACAGTTCGAAAGAGGTTATGGTAGCACACAGACCGTACAGACCACCATCTGTTGCTATGACGTTCAAGTTATACCGTACACGTTCTCAAGTTCAGATTGAACGCCTTGAATAATAGGCAACTTCTCTGTCATAAAAGCTGAAACTCGCTTCAAATCGCTGAGTCACAACAGTGACGTCATGACACACTTTGAAATGAACAGCCAATAGTACGCCGAACACAGGTAATCGGCGTATTCCGAATCTCACCGGACTGGTGGACATCAATGACGTCACGCTGCAGTGGAATAAGAACAAAACTGCTGGAAGATTCAATGGGCAGTGTTGCCAACGCGTAAATTGTATCTCCGTCAGTATAACACCTGGAAATCTGTCAGAATCCGTCAAAATAAAAAATAAGACCCACTGAATATATCTATATACAAATGAAAGTAAATATTAACGCAACTTTCTTACCAATGTTGATTAAAAGAATAAAAAATCATCCAAATCATCTGCCTCATAAGTCTGGTGTTGATGTGCTGAGTTGATCTACGCTTCCCCAAAAATTAAACAGTTAAAAATGACAGCAGCTAAAAAAATCAAAAGACTATGTGAATCGTAATTTCCGCCAGAAAATCCGCCACCCGTCAAAGCCATTCTTTTCCCGTCCGCTACATTGAAATTCCGTCAGTTTTTAAGAAATCTCCGTCCAGTTGGCAACACTGTCAATGGCTATCGTGGCGGCTGTACAAGTTGTTATTTTGCTACGTTAGCAAGATTTTGCGAAATTTCCATACTGTCATCTCGCTCAAAGAAAAGAGGGCGTATACAATTTATTTCTTGAACAGTAGTAATTTTTAGTAGGTTATTTTACGACGCTTTATCAACATCTTAGGTTATTTAGCGTCTGAATGAGATGAAGGTGATAATGCCGGTGAAATGAGTCCGGAGTCCAGCACCGAAAGTTACCCAGCATTTGTTCATATTGGGTTGAGGGAAAACCCCGGAAAAACCTCAACCAGGTAACTTGCCCCGACCGGGAATCGAACCCGGACCACCTGGTTTCGCAGCCAGACGCGCTGACCGTTACTCCACAGGTGTGGACAACCGGTAGTAATAACTGGTCAATTGACATGTTCGCTCATAAGCCATTAACATATTGTTTTTACGTTGTGCTCATTACAAACAATACAGCAGAACACACCGCCATGACACAACAGTGCACGATGTCATTCGTCTGCTAATTGCCGCCCTATACAAGAACGAATCAGATTCACTGATGGAGACTGCCACCACCTCTGCAAGCTGATGGCACCGGTGCGACACCGGTGGAGCATCAGTTACGTCATCGTTGAAATTCGGAACACCGTGATGCTATCACATGGCTCAGCGCTGAGATTCGGAATACGCTCTATGTAACGGATAAGGATATAAACAAACAGGTCTTCGCTGCGTGTTCCTGGAGTACAGTCAACTCCCGACATTCTGAAGCTATACTAGTAAACACATGCTTGAGCCGTGATGTTCATTTTCGTCGTGATCTTTGCAGTGAATAATAACGTGCATTCGTAAGTTGCGGAAATTGAACATACGCGGATGTCATTAGAAATGATTTTATATTGCAAGAAATTCTTTCAATAATTGGCGTTTAGGGTATCTGACCTACGATTTTGTGATCGTGAAGCGAATTTTCCAACCACAGGATAAGTCAGAAAGGTAGAAAAAATAGACAAACTTTGAAAGAGTTCCGCTAGTTCTCAATAGGTGGCACCATTATTGGGGCCATTAAAAAGATGCCAAGGAAAATTATTATGTAGATCAAGCATAAATTATTCTCATAATTGACAATATTAGCGGTTTGCAACTATTTTACGATGATTAAAGTGGTATGAAAAATTGAATTCCATAATGAGCGTATATATATGTACGACTATTACTTACTTACTTACTAATTGGCTTTTAAGGAACACGGAGGTTCATTGCCGCCCTCACATAAGCCCGCCATTGGTCCCTATCCTGAGCAAGATTAATCCAGTCTCTACCATCATATCCCACCTCCCTCAAATCTATTTTAATATTATCTTCCCACCTACGTCTCGGCCTCCCTAAAGGTCTTTTTCCCTCAGGCCTCCCAATTAACACTCTATATGCATTTCTGGATTCGCCCATACGTGCTACATGTCCTGCCCACCTCAAACGTCTGGATTTAATGTTCCTAATTATGTCAGGTGAAGTATACAATGCGTGCAGTTCTGCGTTGCGTAACTTTCTCCATTCTCCTGTAACTTCATCCCTCTTAGCCACAAATATTTTCCTAAGAACCTTATTCTCAAACACCCTTAATCTCTGTTCATCTCTCAAAGTGAGAGTCCAAGTTTCACAACCATACAGAACAACCGGTAATATAACTGTTCTATAAATTCTAACTTTCAGATGTTTTGACAGCAGACTGGACGACAAAAGCTTCTCAACCGAATAATAACACGCATTTCCCATATTTATTCTGCGTTTAATTCCCTCCCGAGTGTCATATATTATATGTACGACTATTATCATCCACATCTATTCATAGAAGTAATGACTAAAGAAGCTACACTTACATCAACAAATTATCGATCACTATCGATTGCTGGGGTCAGATGTCGTGTATACGACGTTATTGTGTACGTGTATTTATTCACACTGCAATGGGTATATATCCGGTGGCAGTGGTAACTAATTACACTCAATAATGACAATAATAAACTTATTAATTAAAAATACAATTAATAATAATACTAATAATTAATACTAACAGTAATTGATAATGATAATAATAATAATAATAATAATAAAAATAAATATTGGTGCCTGCTATAGTACAAGATATTCCTATTGTCTGATATTTTTCGTATTTCATTAGGATACTGCATATATCGCTTATCACTAAAAGTCACTAATTTTCTATATACTTTTCTAGAAATTTCCTAAAATGTAGATTATTACATTTATTATACATTTTGATTACACAGTTTATTAATTGGGATGTTGGCACTGAACATCATGGTAGGCTACATTAATCCATGCTAAACGTCGAGTTAATATTTTCATAATATTCAGATTGTGATGGTACTGGTTGTTTTATATTACGTTCAACACACTTCCTGTGTCTTCCAGTGCACTGTTTTTGTCATTTTTACGTTTACTTTACACTTTTATATGTAATGTTGTCTATATTGACAGTGAAAATATTAGTTCAATTGATCATAGCTGCAGTGACCAATGTTGTGAGATTAAGATGTAATTTCTTGTAAGTACTTGAAATATTATTTTATGGGTTTTATTTGTCGTATTAGTTCTTCTTGACTGGTACGTAGAAAACTTTGTATGTTAACAAAAATTGGCGACTATCATGGCATTTGCATCGAGAGCTCAGGGGAAACGACAAAAAAACAAGTCAGGTTATTTAGCGTCTGAATGAAATGAAGGTGATAATGCCGATTAAAAGGGTCCGGAGCCCGGCACCGATTGTTACCAAGCATTTGCTAATTTTGGGAAAAAAAACCACGACCAGGTAACTTTCCCCAACCGGGAATCGAACCTGGACCACCTGATTTTGCTGTCAGACGCGCTAACCGTTAATCCACAGCTGTGGACAACAATAGAAGTATTTTTAGTTTAGGCAATAGTCAATTTTCTCTACACTAATGCACTGTTACTAATAACGTTACTAATATCTGATGCAATTCTGCCTATCTAGGTAGGATTAGAAATAGCTTTGAATAGTTTTAAATTATCAGCAAATAGTAAGCATTTTCATTGTCTCACTACTTCTGGTAAATCATTAATTATAATTAAAAACAACAAAATGATCCCAAACTTGAGCCTTGAGGTATTCCAGAATTATCAACAAACAGATTTGTCATTGCGGAATGTTACAAATTTGTTTCCTACTTTTTTAAATATGAGCTTAATTAAATTTCAAAAAAAAAAAATCGTATTACTTTTATACCAAAAACTACGTGATTTACCTTATCAGATGCTTTAGAGAGCTATGTTCGAAAGAGTGGTGAAGAAAGAATGATGCTGAAACTGATCAGGAGGAGAAAAAGGAATTTGCTAGGTCTCTGGTTGAGAAGAAACTGCCTACTGAAGGATGCACTGGAAGAAATGACGCGTTTCGAAAATGAGTTCGGGGCAGATAATAGACTGTTGAGTCAATCTGTCAAACAGCGTCAGATTGTCTTTAAGAACTGAGCTTCTACACGTGATTTTGTGCAAACATGTCAAGGACCTATTGCGAGTTTTCTTGGAATTTCTCCATATACGCCTTATGGTTAGTCTTCTTCTCTGCCTTTGAAGTGATGCATTTAGTATAGCCTCCAGGCGTTTCACTCGTTCTAGGTACTCCATTTCCTATGTTCTATGTGTTGATTACGAGTCCACACCTGTGAAGTAACGGTTAGCGCGTCTGCCCGCGAAACCAGGTGACCCGCGTTCGATTCCCGGTTGGGACAAGTTACCTGGTTGAGGTTTTTCCGGGGTTTTCCTTCAATCCAATATCAGCAAATGCTGGGTAACTTTCAGTGCCGGACCCCGGACTCATTTCACCGGCATTACCACCTTCACCTCATTCAAACGCTAAATAACCTGAGATGTTGATACAGCGTCGTAAAGCAACCTACTAAAATAACATAAAATAAATATATACATACATTACATACATACACACATACATACATACAGTACAAGGTGCGTCAGAAAGAACGGATGGATTTCACATGGCAAGAAAATTGTAAAGATTCATCAAATCAAAAATTTATTGTTATCAACATATTCACCAATACATGCAGTTTATTTATGGAAAACAACATTATCCATATGATGTCCTTGGCTTTCAATACAGGCATCGAGGCGTTTTCTGATGTTCGCCATCACTTTCACAGTCATAGCTGGTGCAATTGCCACGATTTCTTCACGAATCGCTGTCTTCAGTTCGTCCAGTGTATGTGATCGATGTTTACAAACTTACGCCTTCAAATGGTCCCAAAGAAAGAAGTCGCAGGGCGCGAGATCTTACCGTAGCCTCGGACAATCTCAGTGCAATAGAATTTCGTCCAGGTGATTTCTTCTTTAATGTTGAACCTGTGATACGAAATGAAGCCACCCACCGCAAAATTGTATTCCGAGTTGGAATCCTAGCGTGACATCCGATGTCGAAATGAGTCCTGAGTGGCGATCACAGACTCTTCATTTTTCAAAAATGTCTCTACGATGAAAGCACGTTGTACACCAGACCAACACCATGTTCTCAACTGAAACTGCATTCTATGGCTGACCCAACAGTCGTGGTCCCCCCACTATATCTCTCTCCTCGTTGCCTATCGATAGTTTGAAATCCATCCGTTCTTTCTGACGCACCCTTTAGAACCCCGTTTATCCTCCACCCTATTAACCGATTGGCGGATTATCCGATTATCTTTCTCTCGCTCGTTTTTTTTCGCTACAGAAACGTATGAAGTTGATACTGTGGTACGCTATAGTAGTATACGTATTTTTTTCTAGAGTGTTGTTACAAATATTTACACTTAGGCCTACACAGTTTTGGTCTGCTGTTCGAGTTGCTGTACTCTATTACTTCTATATAAAATGTTTTCCATGAGTTTAAAAAAAAAAACGTGTTGTGCTAAGTGTCGAATAAAATCCAAATAATTAAGTGGTTGGGGAAAGAGAAATTGTGAGTCATCTCGCATCACGATACGAGACTAAGTTCAGAGTGGGTCATGAAACTAGTAAGTTTGTGTTCAATGGTGATATTATTATTTAAGTGCTTATAACTACATCCAGCAAAGTTCGTAAGTGAATTTAAACTTTATTTGTATTATTGACAGATGAAGAAAGTGTGGAAATATTAGGAACATTTGTTTTACTCAAATAATATAATATTTAATAAGTTAAATACGTACAATTTGGTTATCTGAAACAGATAGTGTTTTGTTTTTATCATAAAACAAAAGAAGGCACTGTTGCATAGCCTTCAATATGCAATCACATCAACAAGACGAAGGCCAATTATCCTTCCCAAATCAAGGCCCTCCAGTTAACTCTTCTACATCACGTTCCTTGTTACAGCCTTCAAAATTAGTCACAAAACGACAATATGAAGAAATAACTGAAAATAATTCTTCTAATTCTGATGAAAGTTTTTTCACACCAACTAAAAGACAAACAATTTCAGCTTCTAAAATAAATTCTAAATATGTAGTCGATCTAACTACCGTCCACAACAAGTTCTCCCCTCTCGAGGAGATGGATGATGAAATTGATAATGTGACTCCAGCATCAACACAAGAATCAACCTCTACTAGGCCTACTCCCAAAATCAGAGTACCACCAATATTTCTTCACGAAGTAAATAATTACCAGCAGATAATATGCGACATAGATTCCATTGTTTCCAATGAGTATTCAACACAACAACAGAACAAAGTCTTAAAAATTAACACTACTACTGCTGCTGACTTTCGTTTAGTTACAAAATTCTTAGAAGAATCACAGCTCCCTTATCATACTTTTCGTAATCCAGATACCAAGAGACTGGAAGTCGTTTTACGCAATGTTCCTCATTCTCTAACAGATAATGATGTTATATTGGAGCTTAAATCCCTCAACCTGCCTGTTATTAAAGTTACCAGGCTTTTCTATAGAGACAGACAACCTATGCCGCTCTGCGCAGTGGAATTAGACAACAATGAACAGGGTAAGAAGATTTTTGATATAAAACAAATTCAACATGCTCTTATTAGAGTAGAATATCGCCGAAAACCCCGAAACATTCCTCAGTGTACAAGATGTCAGCGTTATGGTCACACTAAAAACTTTTGCCATCTCACACCACGCTGTGTGAAGTGTCCTCAAAATCATCACTTTTCTGAATGCACTAAACCTAAAGAAGCCGAACCAACATGTATAAACTGTGGAGGAGCACACTCAGCAAATTTTAAGGGTTGTAGTTATTATCTTGGCTTAAAGAAAAAGTCTGATTCAAATCCTCCACAGCAAAATCTCTCAACATCACCGCCAACCTTAAATTTGCAAAATTTTCCTAATCTTACAGCAAATTCTCCTTCTGCCTCGCCACCTACACCTTCTTGGCCACACTCAGTACCTATTAAAACAAATGTTACCAATACTTCAATTCAAGATACCTCTCCTGCTACAGATGTTATTGGAAACTTAATTCAATTAGTGATAACTTCCCTGAAACCACACCTACCTGTGATTAAAACTTTCCTCCTCCAACTTGTCACAGGCCTTCTCAATAATGAACATTAATGTCAATAAAACGTTCTCTGAACTGATTATTTTAAACTGGAACGCAAATGGAATCAAAGCTAAGCGAGGAGCTTTCTTAGAATTTCTCTCTCGACACAATGTGGCTGTAGCGTGGGTTACTGAGACTCATCTTATTCACCCAGAGAAGTTTACAGTTCCTGGTTACAATATTTATAGAACTGATCGTGTTGCTCCCGAAGCCTCAGGTGGTGTGGCAATTATAATTAGGAAAAACATACAGCATCACTCAATACTTCTGCCAGAACTGAACTGTTTAGAAGCCTGTGCTATTAAGATAACTTCACATAACCTTCCACTGTTTACTATAATTTCAGCATATAAACCACCAAAAGTACGTTTGAATTCTCAAGATGTTGTTAATCTTTTTTCTAATACTACACCAACAATACTTTTAGGAGACTTAAATAGTAAACATCAAATATGGGGATGTCGTGTAACCACACCTAATGGAAGACGATTACTGACTATCTCAGAGGAAAACTCTATTAATATCGATGCACCTTTGGAACCCACGTTCTATCGACCTAACATATTACCTGATATACTGGACATAGCTTTGCACAAATATATTCAGAACACCTCAAACATGCGTATATTACATGAATTAGACTCCGATCATTGTCCTGTTCTGATTTCATTTGACGACAACCCTATGCTTCGCCCTCCTCCCAATCGACTTATCGAGGGTACTATAAACTGGAACAACTTTCAACTAAACCTAGACGATGTTTTGCAGCCCACCAATAACTTGAAAACAATCACCGATGCTGATGCAGCAGTTCGTACTTTCACTGATGCTATTACTTCATCTATTCGAGCAGCAACGGTTCCGACAAGACGGGTACATAGAAAATCTTATCACGAAACTCTTCCCTCAAAAATAAAACGGCTTATAAAGGAAAAACATCAAACCCGTCGATTGTGGCAAAAACATAGAGAACCATGGCAGCATCACCGCCTAAATCAACTAACCAGAGAGGTAAAAAAATTGTTGGACGAACACCGATTCATATCTTATCAACGCCATCTAGCCATTTTATCTCCAGAAGATTCCTCCCTTTGGAAAGAGACAAAGAGAGTATTGAAAGAGCCATGTATAATTCCACCTTTACAACAAGACGGTTGTCAATATGCAAGTGACAATGAAAAGTGTGAAATTTTCGCAGACTCCTTTCAAGTCTCTTTCATACCAAACCCAATCAAGAATAAAGAATTCAACGAAGAAATAGGACTTTTTCCGAATAATTATCCTTCAGCACCATTGCCCGTAAACTTCACCTCGCCAAATGAGATCCACTCAATAATTCAGAAACTTCCAACAAAGAAATCTCCTGGATACGATCTCATCCCAAACTTTGTATTGAAGTATCTTACTCGTAAAGCTCTAGCAAACTTAGCTTCATTATTCAATGCTCTACTTCGTCTGGAATATTTCGCTGATACTTGGAAACATGCAGTAATAATTGTAATTCATAAACCTGGAAAACCTGCTTCAAATCCAACAAGTTACCGTCCCATAAGTCTTTTATCAACTATATCCAAAGTCTTTGAAAAGGTTTTGCTGAAACGCTTGGATACGTTTCTACTTCAAGCATCCATCCTACCTCCATATCAGTTTGGCTTTCGTCAAAATCATTCTACCAACCATCAAGTGCTTCGTATCACTGAACAAATTGCATAGGGCTTTGAAAACAAAGAACAGACTGCAGTCGCATTTCTTGACTTCACTCAAGCATTTGATCGAGTTTGGCATAAAGGTCTTCGGTACAAATTACACAAGTCCGGCGTTCCAGACTACCTATGCAACATAATGACTAGTTTCTTGTCAAATCGCACATTCTCAGTCAGAGTGGGTTGTACTCACTCCTCTGTTAGGCCCATTAGACCTGGCGTTCCACAAGGCTCTATCTTAGGTCCGATATTATTCAATGTATATACCTCGGACATTCCTGCAACACCAACTGCACAAATTGCTATGTATGCAGACGATACAGCTATTTATGCAACCCATCGCAACATTAACATAGCCTCAAATCACCTTCAGGAAGCCTTAAACATCATATGCCCTTGGATTGAAAATTGGCGCATCGCACTGAACTACAATAAATGCGAAGTAATGATATTTACTTTGTGTCGTCCTGCTAATCCTCCATGCATAAATCTTTCAACCAACGTGATACCGTGGAAACCAAAGGATGAAGCTGTAAAATATCTTGGAGTGCACTTAGATCGCCGTCTGTCATGGAAACATCACATCAACAACAAACTTAAATTGGCCTACTCAAGACTCGCTAAATTATATCCGCTCCTCAACAAGAAATCATCTCTAAAGCTACAAAATTGCATGCTACTTTACACATCTCTATTACGACCTCTACTGCTTTATGCCTGTCCTGTCTGGGGAGGAGCTGCAATAAGTGAAATTAAACACATCCAGTCATTTCAAAATAAAGTCCTACGAATTTCACTCAATTCTCCTTGGTTTGTCCGTAACAGCCAACTACACAGAGAAACTGGTATTGACACAATCAAACAGTTTATTCATTCACAAGCTAAGAAGTTCTATGACAACCTAGAAAATGTTCCAGGCGCCGTCCATTTCTCTCTCGGAAAGAAGTCCACATTTCCCACCAGAATCAAGAGCCGACTTCCAATGGACCTCATATTATAATCAAAATTTATCATCACACCAACCTATGTAAACAATTACTTATTAACAATTATTTTTTGTTCATTGAGGAGCCCAGTCTAGGCTGCCCTCAATTCAGTGTCATATATTGTATTTATAATTTTTAGAAATGATCTGTATAGCGCTAAATGCGCTGATCGATCAATAAATTGTTAAAAAAAAAACGATACGAGACTGATGTTACAGCTATGAGCGATTTAATAAAAATCAAGGATAAAGGGTATACAGTATGTAAATCTACAACATGAGACCTTTACTATTCCTATCTTTCCGCTGACAGCCATTAAAAGGAGTTTATTTTACCTCTTAAAAACACGTCTTTGACAACCGAACTTAAATTAATGAACTTCTGATTCACTACCTAGCGTATTACACACAAGACCAAGGAGAAAATAACCAGTGTTATTCACTTAATTTACGAAAATATTTTATGGTACGGATTATCCGATTTTTCGATTAACCGTTCAGTCAACCCCCTTCATTACCGCCGATAATAGGGGTTCTACTGTACATACATACATACATACATAAGTGTTCTGCCCAAGGGCAGATCTTTCACTGCAAACACAACATTCTCCAATCTTTCCCATATTTTCCGATCTGCCGGCCCGGATGGCTCAAGCGGTAGGGGCACGGCATGTCCCTATCTCTTGGTCCGAAGGGTTGTGGGTTCGAGTCCCGCCTCGGGCATGGGTGTTGTGTTTGCATTAGTATAAGTAAAACAAAGGAAAACAAATGAAAAACTAAAACAAAAGAGATAACTTTGGTAAACGGCTTCTGGCCGGTTTAAATTTAAAAAAAATTACATACAGGGCAGTCTGGATATTTATTGATTATCCCCTGTATTTTGTTCATATTATTTTCGGGAACATTTTAATAGCTCAAAATTACCCTGTCCTAACTCTAATTTTGTTCATTCTCGTATTATTTCCGAGAATATCGTGATAATAGAAACTTCGCTTTAAAATTGGAAAAATTGTCAGAATAAAAATAATATATAGCTTAATTGTAACTAAATTTTAAGTTATTAACGGTTCACATTGTCTAGTCTGATTTATTGATAATTTCATAACTTAAATCAAAACTTTGGTGTGTGTTTTCT